>NW_028270177.1:107177341-107524234 GCF_037043375.1 Chiloscyllium plagiosum
ACCCCTCTCTCACACCTTCTCTCTCTCACCCGTCTCATCCTCCTCTCTCTCTCACCCGCTCTCTCTCGCTCTCTCAAATCCTGTCTGTCTCTCTAACCCCTCTCTCTCACCCCCCTCATCGTCTTCTCTCTCTCTCACCCGCTCTCCCTCGCTCTCTCAAACCCCCCTCTCTCTCAACCCCTCTCTCTCACCCTCTCTCTCTCATCCCCCTCATCATACTCTCTCTCTCACCCGCTCTCTCGCTCTCTCAAACCCCCTCTCTCTCGAAACCCCTCTTTCTCACCCTCTCTCTCTCACCCCCCCTCCTCCTCCTCTCTCTCTCTCTCTTACCCGCTCTCTCTCGTTCTCTGAAACCCCCTCTCTCTCTAAACCCCTCTCTCTCACCATCTCTCTCTCACACCCCTCATCCTCCTCTCTCTCTCACCCGCTCTCTCTCGCTCTCTCAAACCACCTCGCTCTCTAAAACCCCTCTCTCTCACCCTCTCTCTCTTACCCCCCTCATCCTCCTCTCTCTCTCTCACCCGCTCTCTCTCGCTCTCTCAAACACCTTTTCTCACACCCTCTCTCACCCCCTCATCCTTCTCTCTCTCTCACCCGCTCTCACTCGCTCTCTCAAACCCCCCCTCTCTCTCTCAACCCATTTCTCTCACCCTCTCTCTCTCCCACCCCCTCATCCTCCTCCCGATCTCTCACCCGCTCTCTCTCGCTCTCTCAAACCCCCTCTCTCTCTAAAACCCCTCTCTCTCACCCTCTCTCTCTCACCCCCTCATCCTCCTCTCTCTCTATCACCCGCTCTCTCTCGCTCTCTCAAACTCCCTCTCTCTCTCAAACCCTCTCTCTCACTCCCCCTCATCCTCCTCTCTCTCTATCAACCGCTCTCTCTCGCTCTCTCCAGAACCCCTCTCTCTCACACCATCTCTCTCTCACCCCACTGATCCTCCTCTCTCTAACTCACCCTCTCTCTCACCGCCCTCATCCTTCTCCCCCTCTCTCACCCGCTCTTTCTCACTCTCTCAAACCCCCTCTCTCTCTCAACCCCTCTCTCTCACCCTCTCTCTATCAACTCCCTCCTCCTCTCTCTCACCCGCTCTCTCTTGCTATCTCAAACCCCTTCTCTCTCTAAACCCCCTTCTCTCACCCTCTCTCTCACACCCCCTCATCCTCCACTCTCTCTCTCACCCGCTCTCACTCACTCTCTCACACCCCCTCGCTCTCTAAAACCCCTCTCTCACACCCTCTCTCTCTCACCCGTCTCATCCTCCTCTCTCTCTCTCACCCGCTCTCTCTCGCTCTCTCAAATCCTGTCTGTCTCTCTAACCCCTCTTTCTCACCCCCCTCATCCTCCTCTCTCTCTCTCTCACCCGCTCTCTCTCGCTCTCTCAAACCCCTCTCTCTCTCTCAACCCCCCTCTCTCACCCTCTGTCTCTCACCCCCTCATCCTCCTCTCCCTCTCCCTCACACGCCCTCTCTCGCTCTCTCAAACCACCTCACTCTCTAAAACCCCTCTCTCTCACCCTCTCTCTCTTACCCCCCTCATCCTCCTCTCCCTCTCTCTCACCCGCTCTCTCTCGCTCTCTCAAACCCCCCTCTCTCTCTCAACCCTTCTCTCTCACCCTCACTCTCTCACCCCCGCATTCTCCTCCCTCTCTCTCACCCGCTCTCTCTCGCTCTCTCAAACCACATCGCTCTCTAAAACCCCTCTCTCTCACCTTCTCTCTCTTACCCCCCTCATCCTCCTCTCCCTCTCTCTCACCTGCTCTCTCTCGCTCTCTCAAACCCCCTCTCTCTCTCAACCCTTCTCTCTCACCCTCACTCTCTCACCCACGCATTCTCCTCCCTCTCTCTCACCCGCTCTCTCTCGCTCTCTCAAACCACATCGCTCTCTAAAACCCCTCTCTCTCACCCTCTCTCTCTTACCCACCTCATCCTCCACTGTCTCTCTCTCACCCGCTCTCTCTCGCTCTCTCAAACCCCCTCTCTCTCTAAAACCCCTTTCTCACACCCTCTCTATCTCACCCCCCTCATCCTCCTCTCTCTCTCTCACCCGCTTTTTCTCACTCTCTCAAACCCCCTCTCTCTCTCAACCCCTCACTCTCACCCTCTCTCTATCAACTCCCTCCTCCTCTCTCTCACCCGCTCTCTCTTGCTATCTCAAATCCCTTCTCTCTCTAAACTCCCTTTCTCTCACCCTCTCTCTCTCACACCCCCTCATCCTCCACTCTCTCTCTCACCCGCTCTCACTCACTCTCACACACCCCCTCGCTCTCTAAAACCCCTCTCTCACACCCTCTCTCTCTCACCCGTCTCATCCTCCTCTCTCTCTCTCACCCGCTCTCTCTCGCTCTCTCAAATCCTGTCTGTCTCTCTAACCCCTCTTTCTCACCCCCCTCATCCTCCTCTCTCTCTCTCTCACCCGCTCTCTCTCGCTCTCTCAAACCCCTCTCTCTCTAAAACCCCCCTCTCTCACCCTCTGTCTCTCACCCACTCATCTTCCTCTCCCTCTCTCTCACCCGCTCTCTCTCGCTCTCTCAAACCACCTCACTCTCTAAAACCCCTCTCTCTCACCCTCTCTCTCTTACCCCCCTCATCCTCCTCTCCCTCTCTCTCACCCGCTCTCTCTCGCTCTCTCAAACCCCCTCTCTCACTCAACCATTCTCTCTCACCCGCTCTCTCTCACCCCCGCATTCTCCTCCCTCTCACCCGCTCTCTCTCGCTCTCTCAAACCACCTCGCTCTCTAAAACCCCTCTCTCTCACCCTCTCTCTCTTACCCACCTCATCCTCCACTGTCTCTCTCTCACCCGCTCTCTCTCGCTCTCTCAAACCCCCTCTCTCTCTAAAACCCCTTTCTCACACCCTCTCTATCTCACCCCACTCATCCTCCTCTCTCTCTCTCTCACCCGCTCTCTCTCGCTCTCTCAAACCCCTCTCTCTCTAAACCCCTAGCTCTCTCACCCCCTCATCCTCCTCTCTCTCCTCACCCGCTCTCTCAAACCACCTCGCTCTCAAAAACCCCTCATCTCACCCTCTCTCTCTTACCCCACTCATCCTCCGCTCTCTCTCTCTCTCACCCGCTCTCTCTCGCTCTCTCAAACCCCCTCTCTTTCTAAAACACCTTTCTCACACCCTCTCTATCTCAACATCCTCATCCTCCTCTCTCTCTCTCTCACCCGCTCTCTCTCGCTCTCACAAACCCCTCTCTCTCTAAAAACCCTCTCTCTCACCCTCTGTCTCTCACCGCCCTCATCCTCCTCTCTCTCCCTCACCCGCTCTCTCTCGCTCTCTCAAACCACCTCGCTCTCTAAAACCCCTCTTTCTCACCCTCTCTCTCACCCCCCTCATCCTCCTCTCTCTCTCTCTCACCCGCTCTCTTGCTCTCTCAAACCCCCTCTCTCTCAAACCCCTCTCTCTCACCCTCTCTCTCTCACCACCCCATCCTCCTCTCTCTCTCTCATCCGCTCTCTCTCGCTTTCTCAAACCCCTTCTCTCTCTAAACCCCCTCTCTCTCACCCCCCTCATCCTCCTCCCTCTCTCTCACCAGCTCTCTCAAACCCCTCTCTCTCTAAAACCGCTATCTCTCACCCTCTGTCTCTTTCCCCCTTACGCTCCACTATCTCTCTCACCCGCTCTCACTCACTCTCTCACACCCCCTCGCTCTCTAAAACCCCTCTCTCACACCTTCTCTCTCTCACCCGTCTCATCCTCCTCTCTCTCTCTCACCCGCTCTCTCTCGCTCTCTCAAATCCTGTCTGTCTCTCTAACCCCTCTCTCTCACCCCCCTCATCGTCTTCTCTCTCTCTCACCCGCTCTCCCTCGCTCTCTCAAACCCCCCTCTCTCTCAACCCCTCTCTCTCACCCTCTCTCTCTCATCCCCCTCATCATACTCTCTCTCTCACCCGCTCTCTTGCTCTCTCAAACCCCCTCTCTCTCGAAACCCCTCTTTCTCACCCTCTCTCTCTCACCCCCCCTCCTCCTCCTCTCTCTCTCTCTCTTACCCGCTCTCTCTCGTTCTCTGAAACCCCCTCTCTCTCTAAACCCCTCTCTCTCACCATCTCTCTCTCACACCCCTCATCCTCCTCTCTCTCTCACCCGCTCTCTCTCGCTCTCTCAAACCACCTCGCTCTCTAAAACCCCTCTCTCTCACCCTCTCTCTCTTACCCCCCTCATCCTCCTCTCTCTCTCTCACCCGCTCTCTCTCGCTCTCTCAAACACCTTTTCTCACACCCTCTCTCACCCCCTCATCCTTCTCTCTCTCTCACCCGCTCTCACTCGCTCTCTCAAACCCCCCCTCTCTCTCTCAACCCATTTCTCTCACCCTCTCTCTCTCCCACCCCCTCATCCTCCTCCCGATCTCTCACCCGCTCTCTCTCGCTCTCTCAAACCCCCTCTCTCTCTAAAACCCCTCTCTCTCACCCTCTCTCTCTCACCCCCTCATCCTCCTCTCTCTCTATCACCCGCTCTCTCTCGCTCTCTCAAACTCCCTCTCTCTCTCAAACCCTCTCTCTCACTCCCCCTCATCCTCCTCTCTCTCTATCAACCGCTCTCTCTCGCTCTCTCCAAAACCCCTCTCTCTCACACCATCTCTCTCTCACCCCACTGATCCTCCTCTCTCTAACTCACCCTCTCTCTCACCGCCCTCATCCTTCTCCCCCTCTCTCACCCGCTCTTTCTCACTCTCTCAAACCCCCTCTCTCTCTCAACCCCTCTCTCTCACCCTCTCTCTATCAACTCCCTCCTCCTCTCTCTCACCCGCTCTCTCTTGCTATCTCAAACCCCTTCTCTCTCTAAACCCCCTTTCTCTCACCCTCTCTCTCACACCCCCTCATCCTCCACTCTCTCTCTCACCCGCTCTCACTCACTCTCTCAGACCCCCTCGCTCTCTAAAACCCCTCTCTCACACCCTCTCTCTCTCACCCGTCTCATCCTCCTCTCTCTCTCTCACCCGCTCTCTCTCGCTCTCTCAAATCCTGTCTGTCTCTCTAACCCCTCTTTCTCACCCCCCTCATCCTCCTCTCTCTCTCTCTCACCCGCTCTCTCTCGCTCTCTCAAACCCCTCTCTCTCTCTCAACCCCCCTCTCTCACCCTCTGTCTCTCACCCCCTCATCCTCCTCTCCCTCTCCCTCACACGCCCTCTCTCGCTCTCTCAAACCACCTCACTCTCTAAAACCCCTCTCTCTCACCCTCTCTCTCTTACCCCCCTCATCCTCCTCTCCCTCTCTCTCACCCGCTCTCTCTCGCTCACTCAAACCCCCTCTCTCTCTCAACCCTTCTCTCTCACCCTCACTCTCTCACCCCCGCATTCTCCTCCCTCTCTCTCACCCGCTCTCTCTCGCTCTCTCAAACCACATCGCTCTCTAAAACCCCTCTCTCTCACCTTCTCTCTCTTACCCCCCTCATCCTCCTCTCCCTCTCTCTCACCCGCTCTCTCTCGCTCTCTCAAACCCCCTCTCTCTCTCAACCCTTCTCTCTCACCCTCACTCTCTCACCCACGCATTCTCCTCCCTCTCTCTCACCCGCTCTCTCTCGCTCTCTCAAACCACATCGCTCTCTAAAACCCCTCTCTCTCACCCTCTCTCTCTTACCCACCTCATCCTCCACTGTCTCTCTCTCACCCGCTCTCTCTCGCTCTCTCAAACCCCCTCTCTCTCTAAAACCCCTTTCTCACACCCTCTCTATCTCACCCCCCTCATCCTCCTCTCTCTCTCTCTCACCCGCTCTCTCTCGCTCTCTCAAACCCTCTCTCTCTAAACCCATAGCTCTCTCACCCCCTCATCCTCCTCTCTCTCTCACCCGCTCTCTCAAACCACCTCTCTCTCTAAAAACCCTCTCTCTCACACTCTGTCTCTCACCGCCCTCATCCTCCTCTCTCTCCCTCACCCGCTCTCTCTCGCTCTCTCAAACAACCTCGCTCTCTAAAACCCCTCTCTCTCACCCTCTCTCTCTTACCACCCTCATCCTCCTCTCTCTCTCTCTCACCCGCTCTCTTGCTCTCTCAAACCCCCTCTCTCTAAAACCCCTCTCTCTCACCCTCTCTCTCTCACCACCCCATCCTCCTCTCTCTCTCTCATCCGCTCTCTCTCGCTTTCTCAAACCCCCTCTCTCTCTAAACCCCCTCTCTCTCACCCCCCTCGTCCTCCTCACTCTCTCTCACCCGCTCTCTCTAGCTCTCTCAAACCCCCTCTCTCGCTCAACCCCTCTCTCTCACCCTGTCTCTCTTACCCCCCTCACCCTCCTCTCTCTCTCTCTCAACCGCACTCTCAAACGCCCTCTCTCTAAAACCCCTCTCTCTCTCACCCTCTCTCTCTCTCACCCCCCATCCTCCTCTCTCTCTCACCCACTCTCTCGTACTCTCTAACCCCCTCTCTCTCAACCCTCGCTCTCACCCTCTCTCTCTCAACCCCCATCCTCCTCACTCTCTCTCACCCGCTCTCTCGCTCTCTCAAACCACCTCTCTCTGTCAACCCCTCTCTCTCACCCTCTCTCTCTCACCCCCCTCATCCTCCTCACTCTCTCTCACCCGCTCTCTCTAGCTCTCTCAAACCCCCTCTCTCGCTCAACCCCTCTCTCTCACCCTGTCTCTCTTACCCCCCTCACACTCCTCTCTCTCTCTCTCACCCGCACTCTCAAACGCCCTCTCTCTAAAACCCCTCTCTCTCTCACCCTCTCTCTCTCTCTCACCACCCCCCCCCATCCTCCTCTCTCTCTCTCACCCACTCTCTCATACTCTCAAACCCCCTCTCTCTCAACCCCTCGCTCTCACCTTCTCTCTCTCAACCCCCCATCCTCCTCACTCTCTCTCACTCCTCTCTCTCTCTCTCTCAAACCGCCTCTCTCTCTCAACCCCTCTCTCTCACCCTCTCTCTCTCACCCCCTCATCCTCCTCTCTCTCTCTCACCCGCGCTCTCTCGCTCTCTCAAACCCCCTCTCTCTCTAACCCCCTCTCTCTCAACCCCTCGCTCTCACCCTCTCTCTCTCAACCCCCATCCTCCTCACTCTCTCTCACCCGCTCTCTCGCTCTCTCAAACCACCTCTCTCTGTCAACCCCTCTCTCTCACCCTCTCTCTCTCACCCCCCTCATCCTCCTCACTCTCTCTCACCCGCTCTCTCTAGCTCTCTCAAACCCCCTCTCTCGCTCAACCCCTCTCTCTCACCCTGTCTCTCTTACCCCCCTCACACTCCTCTCTCTCTCTCTCACCCGCACTCTCAAACGCCCTCTCTCTAAAACCCCTGTCTCTCTCACCCTCTCTCTCTCTCTCACCACCCCCCCCCATCCTCCTCTCTCTCTCTCACCCACTCTCTCATACTCTCAAACCCCCTCTCTCTCAACCCCTCGCTCTCACCTTCTCTCTCTCAACCCCCCATCCTCCTCACTCTCTCTCACTCCTCTCTCTCTCTCTCTCAAACCGCCTCTCTCTCTCAACCCCTCTCTCTCACCCTCTCTCTCTCACCCCCTCATCCTCCTCTCTCTCTCTCACCCGCGCTCTCTCGCTCTCTCAAACCCCCTCTCTCTAACCCTCTCTCTTACCCCCCTCATCCTCCTCTCTCTCTCTCACCCGCACACTCAAACGCCCTCTCTCTAAAACACCTCTCTCTCTCACCCTCTCTCACTCTCTCAACCCCCTCATCCTCCTCTCTCTCTCTCACCCACTCTCTCGTACTCTCAACCCCCCTATCTCTCAACCCCTCGCACTCACCCTCTCTCTCTCAACCCCCTCATCCTCCTCACTCTCTCTCACCCGCTCTCTCTCGCTCTCTCAAACCACCTCTCTCTCTCAACCCCTCTCTCTCACCCTCTCTCTCTCACCCCCCTCATCCTCCTCTCTCTCTCTCACCCGCTCTCTCGCTCTCTCAAACACCCTCTCTCTCAAAATACCCCCTCTCTCACCCTCTGTCTCTCACACGCCTCATCCTCCTCTCTCACTCTCTCAACAGCTCTCTCTCTCGCTCTCTCAAACCTCCTCTCTCTCAACCCCTCTTTCTCACCCGCTCTTTCTCTCACCCCCTCATCCTCCTCTCTCTCTCTCACCCGCTCCCTCTCGCTCTCTCAAACCCCTCTCTCTCTAAACCCCTAGCTCTCTCATCCCCATCCTCCTCCTCTATCTCTCTCACCCGCTCTATCTCACTCTCTCAAAACCCCTCTCTCTCTAAAACCCCTTTCTCACACCCTCTCTATCTCACCCCCCTCATCCTCCTCTCTCTCTCTCCCCCCCGCTCTCTCTCGCTCTCTCAAACCCCTCTCTCTCTAAAACCCCTCTCTCTCACCCTCTGTCTCTCACCCCCTCATCCTCCTCTCTCTCTCTCACGCGCTCTCTATCGCTCTCTCAAACCACCTCGCTCTCTAAAACCCCTCACTCTCACCCTCTCTCTCTTACCCCCCTCATCCTCCTCTCTCTCTCTCTCACCCGCTCTCTTGCTCTCTCAAACCTCCTCTGTCTAAAACACCTCTCTCTCACCCTCTCTCTCTCACCACCCCATCCTCCTCTCTCTCTCTCTCCCGCTCTCTCTCGCTTTCTCAAACCCCCTCTCTCTCTAAACCCCCTCTCTCTCACCCCCTCATCCTCCTCACTCTCTCCCGCTCTCTCTCGCTCTCTCAAACCCCCTCTCTCGCTCAACCCCTCTCTCTCACCCTCTCTCTCTTACCCCCCTCATCCTCCTCTCTCTCACCCGCACTCTCAAACGCCCTCTCTCTAAAACCCCTCTCTCTCACCCTCTCTCTCTCTCTCACCCCCCCTCATCCTCCTCTCTCTCTCTCACCCACTCTCTCGTACTCTCAAACCGCCTCTCTCTCAACCCCTCACTCTCACCCTCTCTCTCTCACCCCCCTCATCCTCCTCTCTCTCTCTCACCCGCTCTCTCGCTCTCTCAAACACCCTCTCTCTCAAAATACCCCGTCTCTCACCCTCTGTCTCTCACACCCCTCATCCTCCTCTCTCACTCTCTCAACAGCTCTCTCTCGCTCTCTCAAACCTCCTCTCTCTCAACCCCTCTTTCTCACCCGCTCTTTCTCTCACCCCCTCCGCCTCCTCTCTCTCTCTCACTCGCTCTCTCTCACTCTCTCAAACCCCTCTCTCTCTAAACCCCTAGCTCTCTCACCCCCCTCATCCTCCTCACTCTCTCTCACCCGCTCTCTCTCGCTCTCTCACACCACCTCGCTCTCTAAAACCCCTCTCTCTCACCCTCTCTCTCTTACCCCCTGCATCCTCCTCTCTCTCTTACCCGCCCTCTCTCGCTCTCTCAAACCCCTCTCTCTCTAAAACCCCTTTCTCACATCCTCTCTATCTCACCCCCCTCATCCTCCTCTCTCTCTCTCACCCGCTCTCTCTCGCTCTCTCAAACCCCCTTTCTCTCTAAAACCCCTTTCTCACACCTTCTCTATCTCACCCCCCTCATCCTCCTCGCTCTCTCTCACCCGCTCCCTCTCGCTCGCTCAAACCCCTCTCTCTCTAAACCCCTAGCTCTCTCACCCCCCTCATCCTCCTCTCTCTCTCTCACCCGCTCTCTCTCACTCTCTCAAACCCCCTCTCTCTCTAAAACCCCTTTCTCACACCCTCTCTATCTCACCCCCCTCATCCTCCTCTCTCTCTCTCTCACCAGCTCTCTCTCGCTCTCTCAAACCCCTCTCTCTCTAAAACCCCTCTCTCTCACCCTCTGTCTCCCACCCCCTCATCCTCCTCTCTCTCTCTCTCACCCGCTCTCTCTCGCTCTCTCAAACCACCTCGCTCTCTAAAACCCCTCTCTCTCACCCTCTCTCTCTTACCCCCCTCATCCTCCTCTCTCTCTCTCTCTCATCCGCTCTCTTGCTCTCTCAAACCTCCTCTCTCTAAAACACCTCTCTCTCACCCTCTCTCTCTCACCACCCCATCCTCCTCTCTCTCTCTCTCACGCTCTCTCTCGCTTTCTCAAACCCCCTCTCTCTCTCTAAACCCCCTCTCTCTCACCCCCCTCATCCTCCTCACTCTCTCCCGCTCTCTCTCGCTCTCTCAAACCCCCTCTCTCGCTCAAACCCTCTCTCTCACCCTCTCTCTCTTACCCCCCTCATCCTCCTCTCTCTCACCCGCACTCTCAAACGCCCTCTCTCTAAAACCCCTCTCTCTCACCCTCTCTCTCTCTCTCACCCCCCCTCATCCTCCTCTCTCTCTCTCTCACCCACTCTCTCGTACTCTCAAACCGCCTCTCTCTCAACCCCTCACTCTCACCCTCTCTCTCTCACCCCCCTCATCCTCTCTCTCTCACCCGCTCTCTCGCCCTCTCAAACACCCTCTCTCTGAAAATACCCCCTCTCTCACCCTCTGTCTCTCACACCCCTCATCCTCCTCTCTCACTCTCTCAACAGCTCTCTATCGCTCTCTCAAACCTCATCTCTCTCAACCCCTCTTTCTCACCCGCTCTTTCTCTCACCCCCTCCGCCTCCTCTCTCTCTCTCACTCGCTCTCTCTCACTCTCTCAAACCCCTCTCTCTCTAAACCCCTAGCTCTCTCACCCCCCTCATCCTCCTCACTCTCTCTCACCCGCTCTCTCTCGCTCTCTCACACCACCTCGCTCTCTAAAACCCCTCTCTCTCACCCTCTCTCTCTTACCCCCTGCATCCTCCTCTCTCTCTTACCCGCCCTCTCTCGCTCTCGCAAACCCCTCTCTCTCTAAAACCCCTTTCTCACATCCTCTCTATCTCACCCCCTGATCCTGCTCTCTCTCTCTCACCCGCTCTCTCTCGCTCTCTCAAACCCCCGTTCTCTCTAAAACCCCTTTCTCACACCTTCTCTATCTCACCCCCCTCATCCTCCTCTCTCTCTCTCACGCGCTCCCTCTCGCTCTCTCAAACCCCTCTCTCTCTAAACTCCTAGCTCTCTCACCCCCCTCATCCTCCTCTCTCTCTCTCACCCGCTCTCTCTCACTCTCTCAAACCCCCTCTCTCTCTAAAACCCCTTTCTCACACCCTCTCTATCTCACCCCCCTCATCCTCCTCTCTCTCTCTCTCACCCGCTCTCTCTCGCTCTCTCAAACCCCTCTCTCTCTAAAACCCCTCTCTCTCACCCTCTGTCTCCCACCCCCCTCATCCTCCTCTCTCTCTCTCTCACCCGCTCTCTCTCGCTCTCTCAAACCACCTCGCTCTCTAAAACCCCTCTCTCTCACCCTCTCTCTCTTACCACCCTCATCCTCCTCTCTCTCTCTCTCTCCCCCTCTCTCTCGCTTTCTCAAACGCCCTCTCTCTCTAAACCCCCTCTCTCTCAACCCCCTCATCCTCCTCACTCTCTCTCACCCGCTCTCTCTCTCGCTCTCTCAAACCCCCTCTCTCGCTCAATCCCTCTCTCTCACCCTCTCTCTCTTACCCCCCTCATCCTCCTCTATCTCACCCGCACTCTCAAACGCCCCTCTCTAAAACCCCTCTCTCTCACCCTCTTTCTCTCTCTCACCCCCCCTCATCCTCCTCTCTCTCTCTCTCACCCACTCTCTCGTACTCTCAAACCGCCTCTCTCTCAACCCCTCGCTCTCACCCTCTCTCTCTCAACCCGCAGCCTCCTCACTCTCTCTCACCCGCTCTCTCTCGCTCTCTCAAACCCCCTCTCTCTCTCAACCGCTCACTCTCACCCTCTCTCTCACCCCCCTCATCCTCCTCTCTCTCTCTCACCGGCTCTCTCTCGCTCTCTCAAACACCCTCTCTCTCAAAATACCCCCTCTCTCACCCTCTCTCTCTCACACGCCTCATCCGCCTCTCTCACTCTCTCAACAGCTCTCTCTCTCGCTCTCTCCAACCTCCTCTCTCTCAACCCCTCTTGCTCACCCGCTCTCTCACCCCTCCTCCTCCTCTCTCTCTCTCACTCGCTCTCTCTCACTCTCTCAAACCCCTCTATCTCTAAACCCCTAGCTCTCTCACCCCCCTCATCCTCCTCTCTCTCTCTCTCACCCGCTCTCTCAAACACCCTCTCTCTCAAAATACCCCCTCTCTCACCCTCTGTCTCTCACACGCCTCATCCTCCTCTCTCACTCTCTCACCCGCTCTCTCTCGCTCTCACAAACCCCTCTCTCTCTAAAAACCCTCTCTCTCACCCTCTGTCTCTCACCGCCCTCATCCTCCTCTCTCTCCCTCACCCGCTCTCTCTCGCTCTCTCAAACCACCTCGCTCTCTAAAACCCCTCTCTCTCACCCTCTCTCTCTTACCCCCCCATCCTCCTCTCTCTCTCTCACCCGCTCTCTTACTCTCTCAAACCCCCTCTCTCTAAAACCCCTCTCTCTCACCCTCTCTCTCTCACCACCCCATCCTCCTCTCTCTCTCTCATCCGCTCTCTCTCGCTTTCTCAAACCCCCTCTCTCTCTAAACCCCCTCTCTCTCACCCCCGCGTCCTCCTCACTCTCTCTCACCCGCTCTCTCTAGCTCTCTCAAACCCCCTCTCTCGCTCAACCCCTCTCTCTCACCCTGTCTCTCTTACCCCCCTCACCCTCCTCTCTCTCTCTCACCCGCACTCTCAAACACCCTCTCTCTCAAAATACCCCCTCTCTCACCCTCTGTCTCTCACACGCCTCATCCTCCTCTCTCACTCTCTCAACAGCTCTCTCTCGCTCTCTCAAACCTCCTCTCTCTCTCAACCCCTCTTTCTCACCCGCTCTTTCTCTCACCCCCTCATCCTCCTCTCTCTCTCTCACCCGCTCCCTCTCGCTCTCTCAAACCCCTCTCTCTCTAAACCCCTAGCTCTCTCATCCCCATCCTCCTCCTCTATCTCTCTCACCCGCTCTACCTCACTCTCTCAAACCCGCTCTCTCTCTAAAACCCCTTTCTCACACCCTCTCTTTCTCACCCCCCTCATCCTCCTCTCTCTCTCTCCCCCGCTCTCTCTCGCTCTCTCAAACCCCTCTCTCCTTAAAACCCCTCTCTCTCACCCTCTGTCTCTCACCCCCTCATCCTCCTCTCTCTCTCTCACCCGCTCTCTCTCGCTCTCTCAAACCAACTCGCTCTCTAAAACCCCTCACTCTCACCCTCTCTCTCTTACCCCCCTCATCCTCCTCTCTCTCTCTCTCACTCGCTCTCTTGCTCTCTCAAACCTCCTCTCTCTAAAACACCTCTCTCTCACCCTCTCTCTCTCACCACCCCATCCTCCTCTCTCTCTCTCTCCCGCTCTCTCTCGCTTTCTCAAACCCCCTCTCTCTCTAAACCCCCTCTCTCTCACCCCCCTCATCCTCCTCACTCTCTCCCGCTCTCTCTCGCTCTCTCAAACCCTCTCTCTCGCTCAACCACTCTCTCTCACCCTCTCTCTCTTACCCCCCTCATCCTCCTCTCTCTCACCCACACTCTCAAACGCCCTCTCTCGAAAACCCCTCTCTCTCACCCTCTCTCTCTCTCTCACACCCCTCATCCTCCTCTCTCTCTCTCTCACCCACTCTCTCGTACTCTCAAACCGCCTCTCTCTCAACCCCTCGCTCTCACCCTCTCTCTCTCAACACCCCATCCTCCTCACTCTCTCTCACCCGCTCTCTCTTGCTCTCTCAAACCCCCTCTCTCTCTCAACCCCTCACTCTCACCCTCTCTCTCTCACCCCCCTCATTCTCCTCTCTCTCTCTCACCGGCTCTCTCTCGCTCTCTCAACCACCCTCTCTCTCAAAAAAAACCCTCTCTCACACTCTCTCTCTCACCCCCTCATCCTCCTCTCTCTCTCTCTCACCCGCTCTCTCTCGCTCTCTCAAACCCCCTCTCTCTCTCAACCCTTCTCTCTCACCCTCACTCTCTCACCCCCGCATTCTCCTCCCTCTCTCTCACCCGCTCTCTCTCGCTCTCTCAAACCACATCGCTCTCTAAAACCCCTCTCTCTCACCCTCTCTCTCTTACCCCCCTCATCCTCCTCTCCCTCTCTCTCACCCGCTCTCTCTCGCTCTCTCAAACCCCCTCTCTCTCTCAACCCTTCTCTCTCACCCTCACTCTCTCACCCACGCATTCTCCTCCCTCTCTCTCACCCGCTCTCTCTCGCTCTCTCAAACCACATCGCTCTCTAAAACCCCTCTCTCTCACCCTCTCTCTCTTACCCACCTCATCCTCCACTGTCTCTCTCTCACCCGCTCTCTCTCGCTCTCTCAAACCCCCTCTCTCTCTAAAACCCCTTTCTCACACCCTCTCTATCTCACCCCCCTCATCCTCCTCTCTCTCTCTCTCACCCGCTCTCTCTCGCTCTCTCAAACCCCTCTCTCTCTAAACCCATAGCTCTCTCACCCCCTCATCCTCCTCTCTCTCTCACCCGCTCTCTCAAACCACCTCGCTCTCTAAAACCCCTCACTCTCACCCTCTCTCTCTTACCAAACTCATCCTCCGCTCGCTCTCTCTCACCCGCTCTCTCTCGCTCTCTCAAACCCCCTCTCTTTCTAAAACACCTTTCTCACACCTTCTCTATCTCAACATCCTCTTCCTCCTCTCTCTCTCTCTCACCCGCTCTCTCTCGCTCTCACAAACCCCTCTCTCTCTAAAAACCCTCTCTCTCACCCTCTGTCTCTCACCGCCCTCAGCCTCCTCTCTTTCCCTCACCCGCTCTCTCTCGCTCTCTCAAACCACCTCGCTCTCTAAAACCCCTCTCTCTCACCCTCTCTCTCTTACCCCCCTCATCCTCCTCTCTCTCTCTCTCACCCGCTCTCTTGCTCTCTCAAACCCCCTCTCTCTAAAACCCCTCTCTCTCACCCTCTCTCTCTCACCACCCCATCCTCCTCTCTCTCTCTCATCCGCTCTCTCTCGCTTTCTCAAACCCCCTCTCTCTCTAAACACCCTCTCTCTCACCCCCCTCGTCCTCCTCACTCTCTCTCACCCGCTCTCTCTAGCTCTCTCAAACCCCCTCTCTCGCTCAACCTCTCTCTCTCACCCTGTCTCTCTTACCCCCCTCACCCTCCTCTCTCTCTCTCTCAACCGCACTCTCAAACGCCCTCTCTCTAAAACCCCTCTCTCTCTCACCCTCTCTCTCTCTCACCCCCCATCCTCCTCTCTCTCTCACCCACTCTCTCGTACTCTCTAACCCCCTCTCTCTCAACCCCTCGCTCTCACCCTCTCTCTCTCAACCCCCCATCCTCCTCACTCTCTCTCACCCACTCTCTCTCGCTCTCTCAAACCACCTCTCTCTGTCAACCCCTCTCTCTCACCCTCTCTCTCTCACCCCCCTCATCCTCCTCACTCTCTCTCACCCGCTCTCTCTAGCTCTCTCAAACCCCCTCTCTCGCTCAACCCCTCTCTCTAAAAACTGTCTCTCTTACCCCCCTCACACTCCTCTCTCTCTCTCTCTCACCCGCACTCTCAAACGCCCTCTCTCTAAAACCCCTCTCTCTCTCACCCTCTCTCTCTCTCTCACTACACCCCCCCATCCTCCTCTCTCTCTCTCACCCACTCTCTCGTACTCTCAAACCCCCTCTCTCAACCCCTCGCTCTCACCTTCTCTCTCTCAACCCCCCATCCTCCTCACTCTCTCTCACTCCTCTCTCTCTCTCTCTCTCAAACCGCCTCTCTCTCTCAAACCCTCTCTCTCACCCTCTCTCTCTCACCCCCTCATCCTCCTCTCTCTCTCTCACCCGCGCTCTCTCGCTCTCTCAAACCCCCTCTCTCTAACCCTCTCTCTTACCCCCCTCATCCTCCTCTCTCTCTCTCACCCGCACACTCAAACGCCCTCTCTCTAAAACACCTCTCTCTCTCACCCTCTCTCACTCTCTCAACCCCCTCTTCCTCCTCTCTCTCTCTCACCCACTCTCTCGTATTCTCAAACCCCCTCTCTCTCAACCCCTCGCTCTCACCCTCTCTCTCTCAACCCCGTCATCCTCATCACTCTCTCTCACCCGCTCTCTCTCGCTCTCTCAAACCACCTCTCTCTCTCAACCCCTCTCTCTCACCCTCTCTCTCTCACCCCCCTCATCCTCCTCTCTCTCTCTCACCCGCTCTCTCGCTCTCTCAAACACCCTCTCTCTCAAAATACCCCCTCTCTCACCCTCTGTCTCTCACACGCCTCATCCTCCTCTCTCACTCTCTCAACAGCTCTCTCTCGTTCTCTCAAACCTCCTCTCTCTCAACCCCTCTTTCTCACCCGCTCTTTCTCTCACCCCCTCATCCTCCTCTCTCTCTCTCACCCGCTCCCTCTCGCTCACTCAAACCCCTCTCTCTCTAAACCCCTAGCTCTCTCATCCCCATCCTCCTCCTCTATCTCTCTCACCCGCTCTATCTCACTCTCTCAAAACCCCTCTCTCTCTAAAACCCCTTTCTCACACCCTCTCTATCTCACCCCCCTCATCCTCCTCTCTCTCTCTCCCCCCCGCTCTCTCTCGCTCTCTCAAACCCCTCTCTCTCTAAAACCCCTCTCTCTCACCCTCTGTCTCTCACCCCCTCATCCTCCTCTCTCTCTCTCACCCGCTCTCTCTCGCTCTCTCAAACCACCTCGCTCTCTAAAACCCCTCACTCTCACCCTCTCTCTCTTACCCCCCTCATCCTCCTCTCTCTCTCTCTCACCCGCTCTCTTGCTCTCTCAAACCTCCTCTCTCTAAAACACCTCTCTCTCACCCTCTCTCTCTCACCACCACATCCTCCTCTCTCTCTCTCTCCCGCTCTCTCTCGCTTTCTCAAACCCCCTCTCTCTCTAAACCCCCTCTCTCTCACCCCCCTCATCCTCCTCACTCTCTCCCGCTCTCTCTCGCTCTCTCAAACCCCCTCTCTCGCTCAACCCCTCTCTCTCACCCTCTCTCTCTCTCTCACCCCCCCTCATCCTCCTCTCTCTCTCTCTCACCCACTCTCTCGTACTCTCAAACCGCCTCTCTCTCAACCCCTCACTCTCACCCTCTCTCTCTCACCCCCCTCATCCTCCTCTCTCTCTCTCACCCGCTCTCTCGCTCTCTCAAACACCCTCTCTCTCAAAATACCCCGTCTCTCACCCTCTGTCTCTCACACCCCTCATCCTCCTCTCTCACTCTCTCAACAGCTCTCTCTCGCTCTCTCAAACCTCCTCTCTCTCAACCCCTCTTTCTCACCCGCTCTTTCTCTCACCCCCTCCGCCTCCTCTCTCTCTCTCACTCGCTCTCTCTCACTCTCTCAAACCCCTCTCTCTCTAAACCCCTAGCTCTCTCACCCCCCTCATCCTCCTCACTCTCTCTCACCCGCTCTCTCTCGCTCTCTCACACCACCTCGCTCTCTAAAACCCCTCTCTCTCACCCTCTCTCTCTTACCCCCTGCATCCTCCTCTCTCTCTTACCCGCCCTCTCTCGCTCTCTCAAACCCCTCTTTCTCTAAAACCCCTTTCTCACATCCTCTCTATCTCACCCCCCTCATCCTCCTCTCTCTCTCTCACCCGCTCTCTCTCGCTCTCTCAAACCCCCTTTCTCTCTAAAACCCCTTTCTCACACCTTCTCTATCTCACCCCCCTCATCCTCCTCGCTCTCTCTCACCCGCTCCCTCTCGCTCGCTCAAACCCCTCTCTCTCTAAACCCCTAGCTCTCTCACCCCCCTCATCCTCCTCTCTCTCTCTCACCCGCTCTCTCTCACTCTCTCAAACCCCCTCTCTCTCTAAAACCCCTTTCTCTCACCCTCTCTCTCTTACCCCCCTCATCCTCCTCTCTCTCACCCGCACTCTCAAACGCCCTCTCTCTAAAACCCCTCTCTCTCACCCTCTCTCTCTCTCTCACCCCCCCTCATCCTCCTCTCTCTCTCTCACCCACTCTCTCGTACTCTCAAACCGCCTCTCTCTCAACCCCTCACTCTCACCCTCTCTCTCTCACCCCCCTCATCCTCCTCTCTCTCTCTCACCCGCTCTCTCGCTCTCTCAAACACCCTCTCTCTCAAAATACCCCGTCTCTCACCCTCTGTCTCTCACACCCCTCATTCTCCTCTCTCACTCTCTCAACAGCTCTCTCTCGCTCTCTCAAACCTCCTCTCTCTCAACCCCTCTTTCTCACCCGCTCTTTCTCTCACCCCCTCCGCCTCCTCTCTCTCTCTCACTCGCTCTCTCTCACTCTCTCAAACCCCTCTCTCTCTAAACCCCTAGCTCTCTCACCCCCCTCATCCTCCTCACTCTCTCTCACCCGCTCTCTCTCGCTCTCTCACACCACCTCGCTCTCTAAAACCCCTCTCTCTCACCCTCTCTCTCTTACCCCCTGCATCCTCCTCTCTCTCTTACCCGCCCTCTCTCGCTCTCTCAAACCCCTCTCTCTCTAAAACCCCTTTCTCACATCCTCTCTATCTCACCCCCCTCATCCTCCTCTCTCTCTCACACCCGCTCTCTCTCACTCTCTCAAACCCCCTCTCTCTCTAAAACCCCTTTCTCACACCCTCTCTATCTCACCCCCTCCTCCTCCTCTCTCTCTCTCTCACCCGCTCTCTCTCGCTCTCTCAAACCCCTCTCTCTCTAAAACCCCTCTCTCTCACCCTCTGTCTCCCACCCCCTCATCCTCCTCTCTCTCTCTCTCTCACCCGCTCTCTCTCGCTCTCTCAAACCACCTCGCTCTCTAAAACCCCTCTCTCTCACCCTCTCTCTCTTACCCCCCTCATCCTCCTCTCTCTCTCTCACCCGCTCTCTTGCTCTCTCAAACCTCCTCTCTCTAAAACACCTCTCTCTCACCCTCTCTCTCTCACCACCCCATCCTCCTCTCTCTCTCTCTCCCGCTCTCTCTCGCTTTCTCAAACCCCCTCTCTCTCTCTAAACCCCCTCTCTCTCACCCCCTCATCCTCCTCACTCTCTCCCGCTCTCTCTCGCTCTCTCAAACCCCCTCTCTCGCTCAACCCCTCTCTCTCACCCTCTCTCTCTTACCCCCCTCATCCTCCTCTCTCTCACCCGCACTCTCAAACGCCCTCTCTCTAAACCCTCTCTCTCTCACCCTCTCTCTCTCTCTCACCCCCCCTCATCCTCCTCTCTCTCTCTCTCACCCACTCTCTCGTACTCTCAAACCGCCTCTCTCTCAACCCCTCACTCTCACCCTCTCTCTCTCACCCCCCTCATCCTCTCTCTCTCACCCGCTCTCTCTTGCCCTCTCAAACACCCTCTCTCTCAAAATACCCCCTCTCTCACTCTCTGTCTCTCACACCCCTCATCCTCCTCTCTCACTCTCTCAACAGCTCTCTCTCGCTCTCTCAAACCTCCTCTCTCTCAACCCCTCTTTCTCACCCGCTCTTTCTCTCACCCCCTCCGCCTCCTCTCTCTCTCTCACTCGCTCTCTCTCACTCTCTCAAACCCCTCTCTCTCTAAACCCCTAGCTCTCTCATCCCCATCCTCCTCCTCTATCTCTCTCACCCTCTCTCTCTCACCACCCCATCCTCCTCTCTCTCTCTCATCCGCTCTCTCTCGCTTTCTCAAACCCCCTCTCTCTCTAAACCCCCTCTCTCTCACCCCCTCGTCCTCCTCACTCTCTCTCACTCGCTCTCTCTAGCTCTCTCAAACCCTCTCTCTCGCTCAACCCCTCTCTCTCACCCTGTCTCTCTTACCCCCCTCACCCTCCTCTCTCTCTCTCACCCGCACTCTCAAACACCCTCTCTCTCAAAATACCCCCTCTCTCACCCTCTGTCTCTCACACGCCTCATCCTCCTCTCTCACTCTCTCAACAGCTCTCTCTCGCTCTCTCAAACCTCCTCTCTCTCTCAACCCCTCTTTCTCACCCGCTCTTTCTCTCACCCCCTCATCCTCCTCTCTCTCTCTCACCCGCTCCCTCTCGCTCTCTCAAACCCCTCTCTCTCTAAACCCCTAGCTCTCTCATCCCCATCCTCCTCCTCTATCTCTCTCACCCGCTCTACCTCACTCTCTCAAACCCGCTCTCTCTCTAAAACCCCTTTCTCACACCCTCTCTTTCTCACCCCCCTCATCCTCCTCTCTCTCTCTCCCCCGCTCTCTCTCGCTATCTCAAACCCCTCTCTCCTTAAAACCCCTCTCTCTCACCCTCTGTCTCTCACCCCCTCATCCTCCTCTCTCTCTCTCACCCGCTCTCTCTCGCTCTCTCAAACCAACTCGCTCTCTAAAACCCCTCACTCTAACCCTCTCTCTCTCTTACCCCCCTCATCCTCCTCTCTCTCTCTCTCACTCGCTCTCTTGCTCTCTCAAACCTCCTCTCTCTAAAACACCTCTCTCTCACCCTCTCTCTCTCACCACCCCATCCTCCTCTCTCTCTCTCTCCCGCTCTCTCTCGCTTTCTCAAACCCCCTCTCTCTCTAAACCCCCTCTCTCTCACCCCCCTCATCCTCCTCACTCTCTCCCGCTCTCTCTCGCTCTCTCAAACCCTCTCTCTCGCTCAACCACTCTATCTCACCCTCTCTCTCTTACCCCCCTCATCCTCCTCTCTCTCACCCACACTCTCAAACGCCCTCTCTCGAAAACCCCTCTCTCTCACCCTCTCTCTCTCTCTCACACCCCTCATCCTCCTCTCTCTCTCTCTCACCCACTCTCTCGTACTCTCAAACCGCCTCTCTCTCAACCCCTCGCTCTCACCCTCTCTCTCTCAACCCCCCATCCTCCTCACTCTCTCTCACCCGCTCTCTCTTGCTCTCTCAAACCCCCTCTCTCTCTCAACCCCTCACTCTCACCCTCTCTCTCTCACCCCCCTCATTCTCCTCTCCCTCTCTCACCGGCTCTCTCTCGCTCTCTCAACCACCCTCTCTCTCAAAAAAAACCCTCTCTCACACTCTCTCTCTCACCCCCTCATCCTCCTCTCTCTCTCTCTCACCCGCTCTCTCTCGCTCTCTCAAACCCCTCTCTCTCTAAACCCCCCCTCTCTCACCCTCTGTCTCTCACCCCCTCATCCTCCTCTCCCTCTCCCTCACACGCCCTCTCTCGCTCTCTCAAACCACCTCACTCTCTAAAACCCCTCTCTCTCACCCTCTCTCTCTTACCCCCTCATCCTCCTCTCCCTCTCTCTCACCCGCTCTCTCTCGCTCTCTCAAACCCCCTCTCTCTCTCAACCCTTCTCTCTCACCCTCACTCTCTCACCCCCGCATTCTCCTCCCTCTCTCTCACCCGCTCTCTCTCGCTCTCTCAAACCACATCGCTCTCTAAAACCCCTCTCTCTCACCCTCTCTCTCTTACCCCCCTCATCCTCCTCTCCCTCTCTCTCACCCGCTCTCTCTCGCTCTCTCAAACCCCCTCTCTCTCTCAACCCTTCTCTCTCACCCTCACTCTCTCACCCACGCATTCTCCTCCCTCTCTCTCACCCGCTCTCTCTCGCTCTCTCAAACCACATCGCTCTCTAAAACCCCTCTCTCTCACCCTCTCTCTCTTACCCACCTCATCCTCCACTGTCTCTCTCTCACCCGCTCTCTCTCGCTCTCTCAAACCCCCTCTCTCTCTAAAACCCCTTTCTCACACCCTCTCTATCTCACCCCCCTCATCCTCCTCTCTCTCTCTCTCACCCGCTCTCTCTCGCTCTCTCAAACCCCTCTCTCTCTAAACCCATAGCTCTCTCACCCCCTCATCCTCCTCTCTCTCTCACCCGCTCTCTCAAACCACCTCGCTCTCTAAAACCCCTCACTCTCACCCTCTCTCTCTTACCCAACTCATCCTCCGCTCGCTCTCTCTCTCACCCGCTCTCTCTCGCTCTCTCAAACCCCCTCTCTTTCTAAAACACCTTTCTCACACCTTCTCTATCTCAACATCCTCTTCCTCCTCTCTCTCTCTCTCACCCGCTCTCTCTCGCTCTCACAAACCCCTCTCTCTCTAAAAACCCTCTCTCTCACCCTCTGTCTCTCACCGCCCTCATCCTCCTCTCTTTCCCTCACCCGCTCTCTCTCGCTCTCTCAAACCACCTCGCTCTCTAAAACCCCTCTCTCTCACCCTCTCTCTCTTACCCCCCTCATCCTCCTCTCTCTCTCTCTCACCCGCTCTCTTGCTCTCTCAAACCCCCTCTCTCTAAAACCCCTCTCTCTCACCCTCTCTCTCTCACCACCCCATCCTCCTCTCTCTCTCTCATCCGCTCTCTCTCGCTTTCTCAAACCCCCTCTCTCTCTAAACACCCTCTCTCTCACCCCCCTCGTCCTCCTCACTCTCTCTCACCCGCTCTCTCTAGCTCTCTCAAACCCCCTCTCTCGCTCAACCCCTCTCTCTCACCCTGTCTCTCTTACCCCCCTCACCCTCCTCTCTCTCTCTCTCAACCGCACTCTCAAACGCCCTCTCTCTAAAACCCCTCTCTCTCTCACCCTCTCTCTCTCTCACCCCCCATCCTCCTCTCTCTCTCACCCACTCTCTCGTACTCTCTAACCCCCTCTCTCTCAACCCCTCGCTCTCACTCTCTCTCTCTCAACCCCCCATCCTCCTCACTCTCTCTCACCCGCTCTCTCTCGCTTTCTCAAACCACCTCTCTCTGTCAACCCCTCTCTCTCACCCTCTCTCTCTCACCCCCCTCATCCTCCTCACTCTCTCTCACCCGCTCTCTCTAGCTCTCTCAAACCCCCTCTCTCGCTCAACCCCTCTCTCTCACCCTGTCTCTCTTACCCCCCTCACACTCCTCTCTCTCTCTCTCTCACCCGCACTCTCAAACGCCCTCTCTCTAAAACCCCTCTCTCTCACACCCTCTCTCTCTCTCTCACTACCCCCCCCATCCTCCTCTCTCTCTCTCACCCACTCTCTCGTACTCTCAAACCCCCTCTCTCTCAACCCCTCGCTCTCACTCTCTCTCTCTCAACCCCCCATCCTCCTCACTCTCTCTCACCCGCTCTCTCTCGCTCTCTCAAACCACCTCTCTCTGTCAACCCCTCTCTCTCACCCTCTCTCTCTCACCCCCTCATCCTCCTCTCTCTCTCTCACCCGCTCTCTCGCTCTCTCAAACACCCTCTCTCTCAAAATACCCCCTCTCTCACCCTCTGTCTCTCACACGCCTCATCCTCCTCTCTCTCTCTCACCCGCGCTCTCTCGCTCTCTCAAACCCCCTCTCTCTAACCCTCTCTCTTACCCCCCTCATCCTCCTCTCTCTCTCTCACCCGCACACACAAACGCCCTCTCTCTAAAACACCTCTCTCTCTCACCCTCTCTCACTCTCTCAACCCCCTCTTCCTCCTCTCTCTCTCTCACCCACTCTCTCGTACTCTCAAACCCCCTCTCTCTCAACCCCTCGCTCTCACCCTCTCTCTCTCAACCCCCTCATCCTCCTCACTCTCTCTCACCCGCTCTCTCTCGCTCTCTCAAACCACCTCTCTCTCTCAACCCCTCTCTCTCACCCTCTCTCTCTCACCCCCCTTATCCTCCTCTCTCTCTCTCACCCGCTCTCTCGCTCTCTCAAACACCCTCTCTCTCAAAATACCCCCTCTCTCACCCTCTGTCTCTCACACGCCTCATCCTCCTCTCTCACTCTCTCAACAGCTCTCTCTCGCTCTCTCAAACCTCCTCTCTCTCAACCCCTCTATCTCACCCGCTCTTTCTTCACCCCCTCATCCTCCTCTCTCTCTCTCACCCGCTCCCTCTCGCTCTCTCAAACCCCTCTCTCTCTAAACCCCTAGCTCTCTCATCCCCATCCTCCTCCTCTATCTCTCTCACCCGCTCTATCTCACTCTCTCAAAACCCCTCTCTCTCTAAAACCCCTTTCTCACACCCTCTCTATCTCACCCCCCTCATCCTCCTCTCTCTCTCTCCCCCCCGCTCTCTCTCGCTCTCTCAAACCCCTCTCTCTCTAAAACCCCTCTCTCTCACCCTCTGTCTCTCACCCCCTCATCCTCCTCTCTCTCTCACCCGCTCTCTCTCGCTCTCTCAAACCACCTCGCTCTCTAAAACCCCTCACTCTCACCCTCTCTATCTTACCCCCCTCATCCTCCTCTCTCTCTCTCTCTCTCACCCGCTCTCTTGCTCTCTCAAACCTCCTCTCTCTAAAACACCTCTCTCTCACCCTCTCTCTCTCACCACCCCATCCTCCTCTCTCTCTCTCTCCCGCTCTCTCTCGCTTTCTCAAACCCCCTCTCTCTCTAAACCCCCTCTCTCTCACCCCCCTCATCCTCCTCACTCTCTCCCGCTCTCTCTCGCTCTCTCAAACCCCCTCTCTCGCTCAACCCCTCTCTCTCACCCTCTCTCTCTTACCCCCCTCATCCTCCTCTCTCTCACCCGCACTCTCAAACGTCCTCTCTCGAAAACCCCTCTCTCTCACCCTCTCTCTCTCTCTCACCCCCCCTCATCCTCCTCTCTCTCTCTCTCACCCACTCTCTCGTACTCTCAAACCGCCTCTCTCTCAACCCCTCACTCTCACCCTCTCTCTCTCACCCCCCTCATCCTCCTCTCTCTCTCTCACCCGCTCTCTCGCTCTCTCAAACACCCTCTCTCTCAAAATACCCCGTCTCTCACCCTCTGTCTCTCACACCCCTCATTCTCCTCTCTCACTCTCTCAACAGCTCTCTCTCGCTCTCTCAAACCTCCTCTCTCTCAACCCCTCTTTCTCACCCGCTCTTTCTCTCACCCCCTCCGCCTCCTCTCTCTCTCTCACTCGCTCTCTCTCACTCTCTCAAACCCCTCTCTCTCTAAACCCCTAGCTCTCTCACCCCCCTCATCCTCCTCACTCTCTCTCACCCGCTCTCTCTCGCTCTCTCACACCACCTCGCTCTCTAAAACCCCTCTCTCTCACCCTCTCTCTCTTACCCCCTGCATCCTCCTCTCTCTCTTACCCGCCCTCTCTCGCTCTCTCAAACCCCTCTCTCTCTAAAACCCCTTTCTCACATCCTCTCTATCTCACCCCCCTCATCCTCCTCTCTCTCTCTCACCCGCTCTCTCTCGCTCTCTCAAACCCCCTTTCTCTCTAAAACCCCTTTCTCACACCTTCTCTATCTCACCCCCCTCATCCTCCTCTCTCTCTCTCACCCGCTCCCTCTCGCTCTCTCAAACCCCTCTCTCTCTAAACCCCTAGCTCTCTCACCCCCCTCATCCTCCTCTCTCTCTCACACCCGCTCTCTCTCACTCTCTCAAAACCCCTCTCTCTCTAAAACCCCTTTCTCACACCCTCTCTATCTCACCCCCCTCATCCTCCTCTCTCTCTCTCTCACCCGCTCTCTCTCGCTCTCTCAAACCCCTCTCTCTCTAAAACCCCTCTCTCTCACCCTCTGTCTCCCACCCCCTCATCCTCCTCTCTCTCTCTCACCCGCTCTCTCTCGCTCTCTCAAACCACCTCGCTCTCTAAAACCCCTCTCTCTCACCCTCTCTCTCTTACCCCCCTCATCCTCCTCTCTCTCTCTCACCCGCTCTCTTGCTCTCTCAAACCTCCACTCTCTAAAACACCTCTCTCTCACCCTCTCTCTCTCACCACCCCATCCTTCTCTCTCTCTCTCTCTCCCGCTCTCTCTCGCTTTCTCAAACCCCCTCTCTCTCTGTAAACCCCCTCTCTCTCACCCCCCTCATCCTCCTCACTCTCTCCCGCTCTCTCTCGCTCTCTCAAACCCCCTCTCTCGCTCAACCCCTCTCTCTCACCCTCTCTCTCTTAACCCCCTCATCCTCCTCTCTCTCACCCGCACTCTCAAACGCCCTCTCTCTAAACCCTCTCTCTCTCACCCTCTCTCTCTCTCTCTCACCCCCCCTCATCCTCCTCTCTCTCTCTCTCACCCACTCTCTCGTACTCTCAAACCGCCTCTCTCTCAACCCCTCACTCTCACCCTCTCTCTCTCACCCCCCTCATCCTCTCTCTCTCACCCGCTCTCTCGCCCTCTCAAACACCCTCTCTCTCAAAATACCCCCTCTCTCACTCTCTGTCTCTCACACCCCTCATCCTCCTCTCTCACTCTCTCAACAGCTCTCTCTCGCTCTCTCAAACCTCCTTTCTCTCAACCCCTCTTTCTCACCCGCTCTTTCTCTCACCCCCTCCTCCTCCTCTCTCTCTCTCACTCGCTCTCTCTCACTCTCTCAAACCCCTCTCTCTCTGAACCCCTAGCTCTCTCAACCCCTCATCCTCCTCTCTCTCTCTCACCCGCTCTCTCTCGCTCTCTCAAACCACCTCGCTCTCTAAAACCCCTCTCTCTCACGCTCTCTCTCTTACCCCCCTCATCCTCCTCTCTCTCTCTCTCCCGCTCTCTTGCTCTCTCAAACCTCCTCTCTCTAAAACCCCTCTCTCTCACCCTCTCTCTCTCACCACCCCATCCTCCTCTCTCTCTCTCTCCCGCTCTCTCTCGCTTTCTCAAACCCCCTCTCTCTCTAAACCCCCTCTCTCTCACCCCCTCATCCTCCTCACTCTCTCCCGCTCTCTCGCTCTCTCAAACCCCCTCTCTCGCTCAACCCCTCTCTCTCACCCTCTCTCTCTTACCCCCCTCATCCTCCTCTCTCTCACCCGCACTCTCAAACGCCCTCTCTCTAAAACCCCTCTCTCTCACCCCCCTCATCCTCCTCACTCTCTCCCGCTCACTCTCGCTCTCTCAAACCCCCTCTCTCGCTCAACCCCTCTCTCTCACCCTCTCTCTCTTACCCCCCTCATCCTCCTCTCTCTCACCCGCACTCTCAAACGCCCTCTCTCAAAAACCCCTCTCTCTCACCCCCTCTCTCTCTCTCACCCCCCATCCTCCTCTCTCTCTCTCACCCATTCTCTCGTACTCTCAAACAGCCTATCTCTCAACCCCTCGCTCTCACCCTCTCTCTCTCAAACCCCATCCTCCTCACTCTCTCTCACCCGCTCTCTCTTGCTCTCTCAAACCCCCTCTCTCTCTCAACCCCTCACTCTCACCCTCTCTCTCTCACCCCCCTCATCCTCCTCTCTCTCTCTCACCCGCTCTCTCGCTCTCTCAAACACCCTCTCTCTCAAAATAGCCCCTCTCTCACCCTCTGTCTCTCACACCCCTCATCCTCCTCTCTCACTCTCTCAACAGCTCTCTCTCGCTCTCTCAAACCTCCTCTCTCTCAACCCCTCTTTCTCACCCGCTCTTTCTCTCACCCACTCCGCCTCATCTCTCTCTCTCACTCGCTCTCTCTCACTCTCTCAAACACCTCTCTCTCTAAACCCCTAGCTCTCTCACCCCCCTCATCCTCCTCACTCTCTCTCACCCGCTCTCTCTCGCTCTCTCACACCACCTCGCTCTCTAAAACCCCTCTCTCTCACCCTCTCTCTCTTACCCCCTGCATCCTCCTCTCTCTCTTACCCGCCCTCTCTCGCTCTCTCAAACCCCTCTCTCTCTAAACCCCCTTTCTCACATCCTCTCTATCTCACCCCCCTCATCCTCCTCTCTCTCTCTCACCCGCTCTCTCTCGCTCTCTCAAAACCCTCTCTCTCTAAAACCCAGCTCTCTCACCCTCTGTCTCCCACCCCCCTCATCCTCCTCTCTCTCTCTCTCACCCGCTCTCTCTCGCTCTCTCAAACCACCTCGCTCTCTAAAACCCCTCTCTCTCACCCCCTCTCTCTTACCCCCCTCATCCTCCTCTCTCTCTCTCACCCGCTCTCTTGCTCTCTCAAACCCCCTCTCTCTAAAATGGCTCTCTCTCACCCTCTCTATCTCACCACCCCATCCTCCTCTCTCTCTCTCTCCCGCTCTCTCTCGCTTTCTCAAACCCCCTCATCCTCCTCACTCTCTCTCACCCGCTCTCTCTCTCGCTCTCTCAAACCCCCTCTCTCGCTCAACCCCTCTCTCTCACCCTCTCTCTCTTACCCCCCTCATCCTCCTCTCTCTCACCCGCACTCTCAAACGCCCTCTCTCTAAAACCCCTCTCTCTCACCCTCTCTCTCTCTCACCCCCCCTCATCCTCCTCTCTCTCTCTCTCACCCACTCTCTCGTACTCTCAAACCGCCTCTCTCTCAACCCCTCGCTCTCACCCTCTTTCTCTCAACCCCCCATCCTCCTCACTCTCTCTCACCCGCTCTCTCTCGCTCTCTCAAACCCCCTCTCTCTCTCAACCCCTCACTCTCTCGCTCTCTCTCTCACCCCCCTCATCCTCCTCTCTCTCTCTCACCCGCTCTCTCTCGCTCTCTCAACCACCCTCTCTCTCAAAATACCCCCTCTCTCACCCTCTCTCTCTCACACGCCTCATCCTCCTCTCTCACTCTCTCAACAGCTCTCTCTCTCGCTCTCTCAAACCTCCTCTCTCTCAACCCCTCTTTCTCACCCGCTCTCTCTCTCACCCCCTCCTCCTCCTCTCTCTCTCTCACTCGCTCTCTCTCACTCTCTCAAACCCCTCTCTCTCTAAACCCCTAGCTCTCTCACCCCCCTCATCCTCCTCTCTCTCTCTCACCCGCTCTCTCTCGCTCTCTCAAACCACCTCGCTCCCTAAAACCCCTCTCTCACGCTCTCTCTCTTACCCCCCTCATCCTCCTCTCTCTCTCTCTCACCCGCCCTCTCTCGCTCTCTCAAACCCCCTCTCTCTGTAATACCCCTTTCTCACAACCTCTCTATCTCACCCCGTCATCCTCCTCTCTCTCTCTCACCCGCTCTCTCTCGCTCTCTCAAACCCCTCTCTCTCTAAAACCCCCCTCTCTCACCCTCTGTCTCTCACCCCCCTCATCCTCCTCTCTCTCTCTCTCACCCGCTCTCTCTCGCTCTCTCAAACCAACTCGCTCTCTAAAACCCCTCTCTCTTACCCTCTCTCTCTTACCCCCCTCATCCACCTCTCCCTCTCTCTCACCCGCTCTCTCAAACCCCCTCTCTCTCAACCCTTCTCTCACCCTCTCTCTCTCACCCCCGCATTCTCCTCCCTCTCTCTCACCCGCTCACTCTCGCTCTCTCAAACCACCTCGCTCTCTAAAACCCCTCTCTCTCACCCTCTCTCTCTTACCCACCTCATCCTCCACTGTCTCTCTCTCACCCGCTCTCTCTCGCTCTCTCAAACCCCCCCTCTCTCTAAAACCCCTTTCTCACACCCTCTCTATCTCACCCCCCTCATCC
The DNA here is from genome assembly GCF_037043375.1 of Chiloscyllium plagiosum. NCBI lineage: Eukaryota > Metazoa > Chordata > Chondrichthyes > Orectolobiformes > Hemiscylliidae > Chiloscyllium > Chiloscyllium plagiosum. The sequence continues at coordinate 107,206,072 of NW_028270177.1, forward strand.
TCCTCTCTCTCTCTCTCACCCGCTCTCTCTCACTCTCTCAAACCCCTCTCTCTCTAAACCCCTAGCTCTCTCACCCCCCTCATCCTCCTCTCTATCTCTCACCCGCTCTCTCAAACCACCTCGCTCTCTAAAACCCCTCTCACTCACCCTCTCTCTCTTACCCCCCTCATCCTCCTCTCTCTCTCTCTCTCACCCGCTCTCTTGCTCTCTCAAACCCCCTCTCTCTAAAACCCCTCTCTCTCACCCTCTCTCTCTCACCACCCCATCCTCCTCTCTCTCTCTCACCCGCTCTCTCTCACTCTCTCAAACCCCTCTCTCTCTAAACCCCTAGCTCTGTCACCCCCCTCATCCTCCTCACTCTCTCTCACCCGCTCTCTCTCGCTCTCTCACACCACCTCGCTCTCTAAAACCCCTCTCTCTCACCCTCACTCTCTTACCCCCTGCATCCTCCTCTCTCTCTTACCCGCCCTCTCTCGCTCTCTCAAACCCCTCTCTCTCTAAAACCCCTTTCTCACATCCTCTCTATCTCACCCCCCTCATCCTCCTCTCTCTCTCTCACCCGCTCACTCTCGCTCTCTCAAACCCCTCTCTCTAAACCCCTAGCTCTCTCACCCCCCTCATCCTCCTCTCTCTCTCTCACCCGCTCTCTCTCACTCTCTCAAACCCCCTCTCTCTCTAAAACCCCTTTCTCAGCCCCTCTCTATCTCACCCCCATCATCCTCCTCTCTCTCTCCCTCACCCGCTCTCTCTCGCTCTCTCAAACCCCTCTCTCTCTAAAACCCCTCTCTCTCACCCTCTGTCTCTCACCCCCTCATCCTCCTCTCTCTCTCTCTCTCACCCGCTCTCCCTCGCTCTCTCAAACCACCTCGCTCTCTAAAACCCCTCTCTCGCACCCTCTCTCTCTTACCCCCGTCATCCTCCTCTCTCTCTCTCTCACCCGCTCTCTTGCTCTCTCAAACCCCCTCTCTCTAAAACCCCTCTCTCTCACCCTCTCTCTCTCACCACCCCATCCTCCTCTCTCTCTCTCACCCGCTCTCTCTCGCTTTCTCAAACCCCCTCTCTCTCTAAACCCCCTCTCTCTCACCCCCCTCTTCCTCCTCACTCTCTCTCACCCGCTCTCTCTAGCTCTCTCAAACCCCCTCTCTCGCTCAACCCCTCTCTCTCACCCTGTCTCTCTTACCCCCCTCATCCTCCTCTCTCTCTCTCTCACCCGCACTCTCAAACGCCCTCTCTCTAAAACCCCTCTCTCTCTCACCCTCTCTCTCTCTCTCTCACCACCCCCCCCATCCTCCTCTCTCTCTCTCACCCACTCTCTCGTACTCTCAAACCCCCTCTCTCTCAACCCCTCGCTCTCACCCTCTCTCTCTCAACCCCCCATCCTCCTCACTCTCTCTCACCCGCTCTCTCCCTCTCTCAAACCCCCTCTCTCTCTCAACCCCTCTCTCTCACCCTCTCTCTCTCACCCCCTCATCCTCCTCTCTCTCTCTCACCCGCTCTCTCTCGCTCTCTCAAACCCCCTCTCTCTAACCCTCTCTCTTACACCCCTCATCCTCCTCTCTCTCTCTCACCCGCACTCTCAAACACCCTCTCTCTAAAACCCCTCTCTCTCTCTCACCCTCTCTCTCTCCCTCAACCCCCTCATCCTCCTCTCTCTCTCTCACCCGCTCTCTCTCGCTCTCTCAAGCACCCCTATCTAAATCCCCTCTCTCTCACCCCTTGCTCTCTCTCTCTCTTATCCTTCTCTCTCTCACATCCGACTCTCTCACCCCCTTCTCTCTCAACCCCTCACCTGCTCTCTCACTCCTCTCTCTTTCCCAAACTCTCTCTCTCTTACATCCTCACCCATACTCTCTCACACCCCCTCTCTCTCTTACCCTTCTCTCTCTTTCACCCCCTCCCTCTCTCCAACCCCCCCCCTCTCTCCCACCCTCTCTCTGTCTCTTTCTCATACCCTCTCTCTCCTTCTCACTCCCTCTCTCTCTCACCCCATTTCACTCTCACTCCATTTCTCTCAAACCCTCTCTCTCTCATGCCCTTTCTCCCAGCCCCTCTCTGTCTCACCTCCAGTATTTCTCTGACCCACTCTCACTCCCCCTTTGTCTCTCCCCCTTTCTCTCTCACCCCCCTCACATCGCCCTCTCTCACTCACCCCTCTCCCTCACTCACCTCCCTCTCTCTCCCACTCCTCTCTCTCCCCCCCTCTCTTTCTAACCCCCTCTCTCATCCTCTCTCCCTCTCTCTACCCCTTCTCTCTCACACTCCACCACTCTCTCTCACCCCCTTCTCTCCCTGAACCCTCTCTGTCTCAACCCCTCTCTCTCTACCCCCCTCCCCCTCTCTCTCACCCTTCTCTCCCCCTCTCTCACCCCACTCTGTCTCACCACCCCCTCTCTCAACCCAGCTCACTCTCTCATCCCCTCAATCTCCCCAACTCTTACTCTCTCATCCCTCTCTCTCTCAACCCCTCTATCTCAGCCCTTCTCTCTCACCCCTCTCTCTCTCACCCCCTCACCCCTCTCGCTCACCCCCTCTCGCCCATTCTCTCTCACACCCTCTCCTTCTCACTCCACTCTCTCTCTTATCCCCTCCCCACTTTCTTTCTCTCAATCACTCCTTCTCTCTCACACCCCTTCCCCCACCTCCTCTCTCACCCCCTCTCTCACCCGCGCTCTCTTTCTCACTCACTGTCTCTTTCTCACTTACACTCTCTCTTTTTCTTTTACTCACACTCTCTCTTTCTCAACCCCTCTCTCACCCGCGCTCTCAAACCCTCTCTCTCTTCCCCCCTCTTTCTCCCCTTCTCTCTCCCACTCTCTGCCAATTTTTTCATCCCCTCTCCCCCTCTCTCCCCCTCTCTCTCTCCCCTCTCTCTCTCCACTCTCTCTCTACCCCCTCGCTAGCCCCCAATCTCTACCCCCTCTCTCCCCCTGTCTCTCACATCCCCTCTCTCTCGCTCCCATCTCACTCTCTCACCCCACTCTCACTCTCTCACCCCACTCTCTTTCTCTCACCCCACATTTCACTCCCTCCCACCCCTTCTCTCTCACACCCCTCTCTCTCACACCCCACTCTCTCACACCCCTCTCTCTCACACCCCTCTCTCTCAACACCTTTCTCTCTCCCCCTCTCTCTCACCCCCCTCTCTTCCTCTCCTCCACTCCTTCCCCCTCACTCACCTCCCCATCTCTCTCCCTCCTCTCTCTCCCCCTCTCTCTCCTCTTCTCTCTGACCCTTCTCTCCCCCTCTCTCTGCCCCCTCACTCACCCCCTCTCCTCCGCTCTCTCCTCCTCACAACCCCCTCTCCCATCTCTCTCCCCCCTCTCTCCCCTTCTCTCTCACCCATCTCTCCCCCTCCCTCTCCCCCTCTCTCTCCTCCTCTCTCCCCTCCTCTCTCGCCTCCCTCTCTCTCCGCCCTCTCTCTCTCTCGCATCCTCTCTCTCTCTCACTCTTCCACTCGCTCTCTTCCTCTTGCTCTCTCTCACTCTCTCAACCTCTTCTCACACTCACTCTTCTCCCTGGCTATTTCCCTCTCTCTTGCCTCCCTCTCTATCTCATCTCACGGTCTCTCTCGCTCTCTCTCTCTCTCTCTGTCGCTCATGCTCTCTGTCTGTCTGTCTGTCTCCCTCTCTCTCAGTCCACCCTACTTCTCTCACTCTTGCTCTATCGTTCTCTCTGTCTGTTGCTCTCTCTCTCTCTCCATCTCTCTCTCTCAGTCCTCCCCCGCACGTCTTCTCTCTCGCAACCCATCTTTCTCAAACCCTCTCTCTCCCCCCTCTCTCTCTCAACCTCTCTCTCCCCCTCTCTCTCTCAACCCCTCTCTCTCAACCACTCTCTCACTCATCGCTCTCACCCCCTCTCTCTCACTCCCCTCTCTCTCTCAACCTCTCTCTCCCCCTCTCACTCTCAACCCCTCTCTCTCTCAACCACTCTCTCACTCATCGCTCTCACCCCCCTCTCTCTCACTCCCCTCTCTCTCTCACCCCCTTTTCTCTCTCACCCCATCTCTCTCTCAACCCCTCACTCTCATATCCCCTCTCTCTCACCCCTGCTCCCTCTCGCACCCCGTCACCCCTCTCCCTCTCTCACACCCTTTCTCTCTTACCCCCTTTCTCTCTTACCCCGAGCTCTCTCTCTCACCACCCACCCTCTCTCTCTCAACCCCTCTCTCTCACCACTCGCACTCTTACTCCTATCTCTCACACACTCCCTCTCTCTCACTCCCCCCTCTCTCACTCCCATCTCACTCTCTCACCCCTCTCTCTCACCACAATCTTTCTCTCTCTGTCCCACCCCCTCTGTATCTCACACCTTCTCTCTCATCTCCCTCTCACCCCACCCCTCTCTCTCACCCCTTCTCTCTCACACCCCTCTCAACACTACCCCCTCTCTCTCACCCCCCTCTCTCTCACCCGCGCTCTCCTTTTCACTCACTCTCGCTCTTTCTCACCCCCTCTCTGTCACCCCTTCTCTCTCAACTCCTCTCTCTCCCGCCCCCTCTCTCTCTCTTCCCTCTCTCCCCCTCTCTCTCTCCCCTCTCTTGCCCCCCACTCTACACCCTCTCTCTCACTCCCATCTTACTCTCTCACCCCACTCTCACTCTCTCCCCCACTCTCTCTCTCTTAGCCCACGTCTCACTCTCTCCCCCACTCTCTCTCTCTTAGCCCATGTCTCTGTCTCACTCACATCTCACTCTCTCACCCCACTCTCACTCTCTCCCCCACGTCTCTCTTTCGCCCACCCTCTCTATCTCCTACCCTTTCTCTCTCACACCCCTTCTCCCTCTCACAACCCTGTTTCTCACCCCCTCTCTCTCAATTCCTCTCTCTCACCGCCTCTCTCTCAACACCTCTCTCACCCGCCTCTCTCCTCCTCTCTCTCACCCCCTCTCTCCCCCTTCTCCTGTCTGTCACTCTCACTCTCTGTCTCCCTTTCTCTCAGTCCACCTTATCTCTCTCACCTCTTCTCTCTCACTCTTGTTCTATCGTTCTCTCTGTTCTGTTGCTCTCTCTCTCCGTCTCTCTCTCTCAGTCCTCCCCCTCACCTCCTCTCTCTCTCAACCCATCTTTCTCAACCCCTCTCTCTCCTCTCTCTCCCTAACCCTCTCTCTCTCACCCCCTCTTTCCCCCGTCTCTCTCTCTCAACCCCCTCTCTGTCAACCCCTCTCTCTCAATCTCTCTCTCCCCCTCTCTCAACCACGCTCTCTCACCCCATTTCTCCCACTCCCCTTTCTCTCACGACCCTTCGTTCTCTCACCACCTTCTCTCTCTCAACCCCACTCTCTCACCCCTCTCTCTCTCACCCCCTCTCTCACCCCCTCCCTCTCTCCCACCCTCTCTTTATCTCTTTCTCATCCCCTCTCTCTCCTTCTCACTCCTTCACTCTCACCCTCTCTCTCTCTTCCCCTCTCTTTCAGACCCTCTCTCTCTCACTCCCATCTCTCTCTTTCTCAACCCCACTCTCTCTCATTCCCCATCTCTCACCAACCTCTCTCTCACACCCACTCTCTCTCTCACCCACCTCTCTTTCTCAACCCCCCTCACTCCCTCTCACCCAGCTCTCTCTCACACACCTCTCTCTCCCACCCCCTCTCACAGCCCCTCTATCTCCCTCCCACCTCCCTCACCCTCCCACCCCCATCCCCCCCACACTCCCTCACCTACCTACCCCTCTCACCCCCCTCTCTCACCCCCCTTACACCTCCTCTCTCTCTCAAGCCCCTCTCTCTGTCACCCCTCTCTCTCTCTCACCACTCTAACTCTCTTACCTGCTCTCCCTCTCTCTCTACCCCTCTCTCCCCCTCTCTCACTCCTCTCTCTCCCCCCTCTCTCACTCCTCTCTCTCACCTCTCTCTCTCTCACACCCCTCTCTCTCCCACCCTCCCTCTCTCATCCCGTCCCTCTCTCACCCCCTTCCACTCTCACACCCTCCCTCTCTCCCCCATCTTTCTCCCCTCTCTCTCACCCCCTCTCTCTCACACCCCTCTCTATCACCCTCCCTCTCCCATCCCGTCCCTCTTTCCCCCTCCCACTCTCATCCCTCCTCTCTCACACACTCCCCATCTCACCCATCTCTCTCAGCCCATCTCTCTCTCAGCCCCTCTCTCTCTCAGCCCCTCCTACTCTCACCCACCCTCTCTTGCACCCCATGTCTCTCTCAGCCCCTCTCTCACTGCACCCTCCCCTCCCGCCCCCTCTGTCTCCCACCCTTTGTCTCTCACACCCGTTCTCTCTCTCACACCCCTGTTTCTCACCCCCCTCTCAATTCCTCTCTTTCACCCCCTCTCTCTCAACACCTCTCTCTCTCACCCTCTCTCTCCCCCTCTCTCTCCCCTCTCCTCCACTCTCTCCCCTTCTATCCGCCATCTCTCTGCCCCCTCTCTCTCCCCTCTCCCTCCCCCCCCGCCCCCTCTCTCTCTCCTCCTGTCTCCCCTCCTCTTTCGCTCCTCTCTCTCACACCCCTCTCTTACGTCTCTCTCTCTCTCTCACTTCAGCTCGCTCTCTTCCCCTTGCGGTCTCTCTCACTCTCTCATCCTCTTCTCACATTATCTCTCTCTCCCTGCCTCTCTCCCTCTCTCTTGCCTCCCTCTCTCTCTTATCTCACGGTCTCTCTCATTCGCTCTCTCTTGCTCGTGCTCTCTCTCTCTCTCTCTCTCTCTCTCTGTCGCTCATGCTCTCTCTGTCTGGCACTCTCACTCTCTCTCTACCTCTCTCTCAGTCCACCCTACCTCCCTCACCTCTTCTCTCTCACTCTTGCTTTATCTCTCTCTCTGTCTGTCGCACTCTCTCTCCGTCTCTCTCTCAGTATCCCCCTCACCTCCTCTCTCTCAACCCATCTTTCTCAACCCCTCACTCCCCCCTCTCTCTCACCCCACTTCTCTCTCACCCCTCTCTCTCACCCCTCTCTCTCAACACCCCCTCTCTCAACACCCCTCAAACTCTCATCCCCTCACTCTCTAACCCCCTCAGTCTCTCACCCACCTCTCTCTCAACCCCTCTCTCACACATCCATCTCTCTCTCACCTCTCTCTCTGTCACCCCTTTCTCTCCCACCCCAATCTCTTTCACATCCCCATCTCTCTGCCTCTTTCTCCTTCCCTCTCTCTCCTTCTCGCTCCCTCTCTCTCACCCCCATTCTCTCTCACCCCTCTCTCTCCCACTCCCTCTGTGTCACTCACTCCCACGTCTCCCTCTCACTGCCCTCTCACCCCATTCTCTCTCTTACCCACTGCCCACTTTCTCACTCTCAAACACCCCTTGTCTCTCACCCCTCTCTCTCACACCTCTCTCTCACTCCCTGTGTCTCTCACCATCCCTCTCTCACCACCCCCTCTCTCAACCCCCCTCACTCTCTCATCCCCTCTCTCTCACCCCTCTCTCTGTCACCCCCCCTCACCCCTCCTCTATCTCTCACCCCCTCACCCCTCTCCCTTTCTCTCTTACCCTGCGCTCTCCCTCTCTCTAACCCCTCCCCCTCTCACCCCTCTCGGTCACCTCCTCTCTCTAACCCTCTCTCTCACCCCTCTCTTTCTCTCTCAACCCCTCTCTCTCTCACCACATTCTCTCACACCCTCTCTCTCACCCCTCTCTCTCACACCTCTCTTTCTCTGTCAACCCCTCTCTCTCACCGCTCTCTCTCTCACTCCCTCTCTCGCTCACTGCCCTCCTCTCACCACACCCTCTCTCAACAACCCTCACTCTCTCACCCCCTCTCTCTCAACCCCTCTCTCTCTCACATCCATCTCTCTCTCACCCCTCTCTCTCTCCCCTCTCTCTCTCTCTCCGTTACCCCTCTCTCTCCCACCCCAATCTCTTTCACATCCCCCCTCTCTCTCACACACACTCTCACACACACTCGCTCTCAATCCCCGCACTCTCTCCCGCCATCTCTCTGCCTTTTTCTCATCCCCTCTCTCTCCTTCTCACTCCCTCTCTCTCTCACCCCCTCTCTCTCTTAATGCCTCTCTCTCCCACCCCCTCTCTGTCACTCACTCCCACCTCCTCCTCTCACCCAGCTCTCTCTCTCTCACCCCCTCTCTCTCCCACCCCTCTCTCTCTCACCCCTCGCTCTCTCACCCCTCTCTCACACCCCTCTCTCTCTCTCACCCTCTCCTTCTAACTCCACTCACTCTCTTACCCCTTCCCCACTTTCTCTCTCAATCACCCCTTGTCTCTCAACACCCCACTCTCTCCCACCTCCCTCTCTTACACCCCTCTCACTCCCATCTCACTCTCTCACCCCTCTCTCTCTCTCACCACAGTCTCTCTCTCTGTCCCATCGCCTCTGTCTCTCACCCCTTCTCTCTCAACCCCTTCTCACCACACCCCCTCTCTTCACCCCTCACACTCTCACCCCTCTCTCTTTCTCACTTACACTCTCTCTCTTTTTCACTCACTCTCTCTTTCTCACCCCTCTCTCTCACACCCTCTCTCTCAACCCCTCTCTCTCCCCTCTCACTACCCCCTCTCTTGCCCCCCACTCTCTACCCCCTCTCTCCCCTGTCTCTCACACCCCCTCTCTCTCACTCCCATCTCACTCTCTCACCCCACTCACTCCCTCACCCCACGCTCACTCTCTCACCCCATTCTCTCTCTCTCTTAGCCCACGTCTCTCTCTTTCTCACCCCTTATTCCCCCCATCTCTCTCAACCCATCTCTCTCAACCCGTCTCTCACCCCATCTCTCTCTCAAACCCCTCTCTCAACCGCACTCTCTCACCTCTCTCTCTCACTCCCCTCTCTCTCACTCCACTCTGTCTCTCACTCCCCTTCTCTCTCTCTCTTACCCCCTTTTCTCTCTCAACCCCTCTCTATCTCAACCCCGCTCTCTCTCTCACTCCTCTCTCTGACCGTCCTCTCGCCCAGCTCTCTCTCTCAACCCCCTCTCTCTCCCACACCCCTCTCTCTCACCCCCTCTCTCTCACCCCTCCCTCTCTCACCCCTCCCTCTCTCACCCCACTCTCTCTCACCCCTCTCTCTCACCCCCCTCTCTCTCACCCCCTCTCTCTCACCCCTCGCTCTCTCACCCCTCTCTCTCACCCCCCTCTCTCTCACTCCCCTCTCTCTCACCCGTCCCTCTCTCACCCCTCGCTCTCTCACCCCTCTCTCTCACCCCCCTCTCTCTCACTCCCTAATCTCTCACCCCTCCCTCTCTCACCCCTCGCTCTCTCACCCCTCTCTCTTACCCCGCTCTCTCTCACTCCTCTCTCTCTCTGACCGTCCTCTCGCCCAGTTCTCTCTCTCAACCCCCTCTCTCTCCCACACCCCTCTCTCTCACCTCCCTCTCTCTCACCCCCCTCTCTCTCACCCCACTCTCTCTCACCCCTCTCTCTCTCTCACCCCTCACTCTCTCACCCCTCACTCTCACCCCTCTCTCTCACACCCTCTCCTTCTCACTCCTCTCTCTCTTACCGTCTCCCCACTTTCTCTCTCAATCACCCCTTGTCTCTCAACCCGTCTCTCTCTCCCACCTCCCTCTCTCTCACTCCCTCTCTCTCTCTCTTAGCCCTCTCTCACACCCCCTCTCATTCTCATCTCACTCTCTCCCCCCCTCTCACCACAGTCACTCTCTCTCTGTCCCATCCCCTCTGTCTCTCACCCCTTCTCCCCCTACCCTTCTCTCTCACCCCTCGCTCTCTCACCCCTCGCTCTCTCACCCCCTCTCTCTTTCACACTCACGCTCTCTCTTTCTCACTTTCACTCTCTCTTTTTCACTCACTGTCTCTCTTTCTCACCCCTTCTCTCTCTCAACTCCTCTCTCTCTCCCCCCTCTCTCCCTTTTCTCTACCCCCTGTCTTGCCCCCACTCTCTACCCCCTCTCTTCCCCTGTCTCTCACACCCCCTCTCTCTCACTCCCATCTCACTCTCTCACCCTACTCTCTTTCTCTTAGCCCACGTCTCTCTCTCACTCACCCCTTTTCCCACATCTCTTTCAACCCCTGTCTCTCACCCCCTCTCTCTTTCAACTCCCTCTCTCAACCTCTCTCTCTCAACACCTCTCTCTCACCCCCCTCTCTCTCCCACTCCGCTCTCTCTCCCACCCCCCTTCTCTCTCACCACCCTCTCTCTCACCCCCTCTCTCTCCCCCTCGCTCTCTCACCCATCTCTCTCACCCACTCTCTCTCTCACACCCTCTCCTTCTCACTCCACTCTCTCTGCTACCCCCTCCCCACTTTCTCTCTCAATCACTCCTTGTCTCTCACCCCCTCTCTCTCCCACCTCCCTCTCTCTCAACCCTCTCTCTCTCTCACCCCTCTCTCTCAACCCCCCCTCAACCCCCCTCTCTCTCTCCCCCTCTCTCTCTCAACCCTTCTCCCTAACCCCTCGCTCTCTCACCCCTCTCTCTCACATTCCCTCGCTCTCTCTCACCATACCCTCTCTCAAACCCCCTCACTCTCTCATCCCCTCTCTCTCTCACCCCCTCCCTCTCACACCCCTCTCTCTCACACCGTCTCTCTCCCACCCCCCTCTCTCTCACCACCGCCTCTCTCAACCTCCCTCACTCTCTCATCCCCTCACTCTCTCACACCCTCAATCTCTCACGCCCTTTCTCTTTCTCAAACCCTTTCTCTCGCCCCACTCTCTCTCATCCCCTCTCTCTCACCCCTCTCTCTCACTCCCTCTCACACCCTTTCTCTGTTACCACGCGCTCTCTCTAACCCCTCACCTTCTCACCCCTCTCGCTCACCCCTCTCTCTCACCCACTCTCTCAATCACACCCTGCCCTTCTCACTCCACTCTCTCTCTTACCCCCCACACTTTCTCTCCCTCAATCACCCCCTCACTCTCTCTCTCTCATCCCTCTCTCTGTCACCCCCTCTCACCCTCCTCCCTCTCTCACCCCCTCACCCCTTTCCCTTTCTCTCTTACCCCGCGCTCTCTCTCGAACCCCTCTCCCTCTCACCCCTCTTGCTCACCCCCTCTCTCTCTTCCTCTCTCTCTCTCTCACCCCTCTCTTTCTCACCCTCTGTCTCTCACCACTCTCTCTCACACACTCTCTTTCTCTGTCAACCTCTCTCTCTCACCCCTCTCTCACTCCCTCTCTCTCTACACGCCCCCCTCTCACCACCCCCTCTCTCAACACCCCTCAATCTCTCATCCCCTCAATCTCTCACACCCTCAGTCTCTCACCCCCCTCTCTCTCAACCCCTCTCTATCTCACATCCACCTCTCTCTCACCCCCCTCTCTCTTCAAACCTTCTCTCACCCCCCCTTAATCTCTCATCCCCTTACTCTCTCACATCATCAGTCTCTCACACATCCCTCTCTCTCACACCCTCTCTCTCACCCCCCTCTCTCACCACCCCTCAATCTCTCATTCCCTCAGTCTCTCACACCCTCAGTCTCTCACCCCCCTCTCTCTCAACCCCTCTCTATCTCTCACATCCACCTCTCTCTCACCCCCCCTCTCTTCAACCCCTCTCTCACCCCCCTCAATCTCTCATCCCCTTACTCTCTCACCTCATCAGTCTCTCACACACCCCTCTCTCTCATCCCCCTCTCCCACCTTCCTCTCTCTCAACCCCCTCTCTCACCACCCCTCAAACATCTCCCTCTCTTCCCCCTCTCCCCTCTCTCTGTCACCCCTTTCTCTCCCACCCCAATCTCTTTCACATCCCCCCTCTTTCTCACACACACTCTCAAACACTCTCCCTCTCTCCCACCATCTCTCTGCCTCTTTCTCTCCCCTCTCTCTCCTTCTTGCTTCCTCTCTCTCACACCCTCTCTCTCACCCCCTCTCTCTCACACCCTCTCTCTCCCACCCCCTCTCTGTCATTTACTCCCACCTCTCCCTCAGCGCCCTCTCACCCAGCTCTCTCTCTCTCTCACCCCCTCTCTCTCTCCCACACCCCCTCTCTTCCTCCCTCTCACTCTTTCACCCTCTCTCTCTCACACCCCACCCCTCTCTCTCACCCTCCTCAGTCTCAGCCCCCACCCCCCTCACTCTCAACTCCCCTCTCTCTCTCTCACACCCTCTCTCTGAACCCCTCTTTCTCACTCCCTGTGTCTCTCACCACCCCTCTCTCACCACCCCGACTCTCATCCCCTCTCTCTCACCCCTCTCTCTGTCACCCCTTCTCATTCCTCCTCCCTCTCTCACCCCCTCACCCCTCTCCCTTTCTCTCTTACCCCACACTCTCTCTCTCTAACCCCTTCCCCTCTCACCCCTCTCGGTCACCCCCTCTATCTCTTACCCTCTCTCTCTCACCCCTCTCTTTCTTTTCAACCCCTCTCTCTCACACACACTCTCTCTCACCCCTCTCTCTCTGAACTCGCTTTCTCTGTCAACCCCTCTCTCTCACTCCCTCTCTCGCTCACCGTCCCCCCTCATCACCCCCTCTCTCACCACCCCCTCTCTCAACACCCCTCAGTCTCTCACCCCCTCTCTCTCAACCCCTCTCTCTCTCACATCCATCTCTCTCTCACTCCCCTCTCTCTCACTCCTCTCTCTCCGTCACCCCCCTCTCTCCCACCCCAATCTCATTCACATCCCCCTCTCTCACACACACTCTCACACACCCTTGCTCTCTCACCCCTTCCTCTCTCCCACCATCTCTCTGCCTCTTTCTCATCCCTTCTCTCTCCTTCTCGCTCCCTCTCTCTCACCCCTCTCTCTCTCACCCCTCTCTCTCCCACTTCCCTCTCTCTCTCCCAGCTCCCTCTCTCTCAACCCTCTGCCTTACACCCCCCACCCCCTCTCTCTTACACACCCCACCCCCTCTCCCTCTCAACCCCTCTCTCTCAACCCCTCACTCTCACCCCTTGCTCTCACCCCTCTCCCACACTCGCTCTCTCTCACTCCCTCTCTCTCTCACCACCCCCTCTCTCAAACCCCCTCACTCTCTCATCCCCTCACTCTCTCATACCTCCAATCTCTCATGCCCTCTCTCTTTTTCAAACCCTCTCTCTCTCACCCCCCTCTCTCTCTCATTCCCTCTCTCACCCCTCTCTCACGCCCTCTCACACCCTTTCGCTCTTACCCCGCGCTCTCTCTAACCCCTCCCCACTCTCTCACCCCTCTCTCTCACCCACTCTCTCAATCACACCCTCTCCTTCTCACTCCACTCTCTCTCTTACCCCCTCCCCACTTTCTCTCTCTCAATCACCCATTGTCTCTCACCCCCTCTCTCACCCCTCTCTCTAACTCCCTGTGTCTCTCACCCAACTCTCACCACCCCCTCGCTCAACCCCCTCACTCTGTCATCCCCTCTCTCTCACCCCTCTCTCTCTCACCCCCTCTCACCTCTCCTCCTTCTCTCACCCCCTCACCCCCTCCCTTTCTCACACCCTTTCTCTCTTACCCCGCCCTCTCTCTCTAACCCCTCCCCCTCTCACCCCTCTCGCTCACCCCCTCTCTCACCCACTCTCTCTCACCCCTCGCTCTCTCACCACTCTCTCTCACCCACTCACTTCTCACACCCTCTCCTTCTCACTCCACTCTGTCTCTCACAACTCCTTCTCACAACTCCTCTCTCTCACTCCCATCTCACTCTCTCACCCCACTCTCTATCTCTTAGCACACATCGCTCTCTCTTTCCAACCCCTCTGCCTCACACACCTTCTCTCTCACATCCCTTCTCTCTCACACCCCTTCTCTCTCACACCCCTATTTACTTCCTCTCTCTCATCCCCTCTCTCTCATCACCTCTCTCTCTCAGAGCCCTCTCTCCCCCTTTCTCTCCACCCCTCTCTCTCCCCCTCTCTCTCTCCCCCTCTCTCTTTCCCCCTCTCTCTCTCCCCCTCCCCCTCTCTCCTCCTCTCTCGCTCATCCTCTCTCTCACCCCTCTCTCTCAACCACTCTCTCTCTCACACCCTCTTTCTCACTCCACTCTCTCTCTTACACACTCCCCACTTTCTCTCTCTCAATCACCCTTTGTCTCTCACACCCTCTCTCTCACACCTCTCTCTCACTCCCTCTGTGTCTAACCGCCCCCTCTCACCACCCCCTCTCTCAACCCCCTCACACTCTCATCCCCTCTCGCTTATCCCTCTCTCTGTTTCCCCTCTCACCCCTCCTCCCTCTCACCGACTCACCCCCTCCCTCTCTCACCCACTTTCTCTCTTACCCTGCCCTCTCTCTCTAACCCCTCCCCTTCACGCCTCTCGCTCACCCCCTCTCTCACCCACTCTCTCTCACCCCTCGCTCTCTCACCACTCTCTCTCAAGCACTCTCTTCTCACACCCTCTCCTTCTCACTCGACTCTCTCTCTTACCCCCCACTTTTTCTCTCTCAATCAACCCTTCTCTCTAAGCCCCTTCTCACCCCCACCCCCCTCTCTCTCCACCTCTCTCTGCCCCCCCCGTCCATCTCCCTCTGTCTCTCTCACCCCCACTCTCTCCATCCCATCTCACTCTGTCACCCCACTCTCTCGCTCTCACCCCACGTCTCTCTCTCCCTCTCCACCCCTATTTCTCACACCCCTTCTCTCTCACACCCATTCTCTCTCTCTCACCCCCTCTCTCATACCGACTCTCTCTCAAACACACCCTCTATCTCACACCAACTCCTTCACCCCCTCTTTCTCATCCTTCTCTCACTCCCCTCTCTCTCCCCTCTTCCCCCCACCCTCTCTCTCCCCTGTCTCTCCACCCTCTCTACACGCTTTCTCTCCAGCCCCTCTCCCCCACTCTCTCTCTCCCCCTCTCTCTCCCCCCTTTTTCTCCACCTATCTCTCCCCATTCTCACACCCTCTCTTACCATCCCCTCTCTCACCCCCCTCTCTCTCATCCCCCTCTCTCCCCCTCTCTTTCTCTCTCACGTAATCTGTCTCCCATCTCTCTCTGTCGCCCTCTCTCTGCCCCCTCTCTGTCACCGTCTCTCTGTCTCCCCTCCCTCTGTCTCCCCTCCCTCTGCCCCCCTCTCTCTGTCCCCATCTCTCGCCCCACCCCCTGTCCGCATCTATCTGCCCCCTCTCTCTTTCGCACTATCTCTGCCCCTTCTCTCTCCTCCGCTCTCTGACCCGCTCTCTCTGTCGCCTTCTCTCTGCCCACTCTCTGTCACCGTCTCTCTGTCCCCCTCCCTCTGCCCCCTCCTTCTGTACCACTCTCTCTGTCCCCCCCTCACTGTCCCCTCTCATTGTCGTCCTCTCTATGCCCCCTCACTGTCACCGTCTCTCTGTCCCCGTTTCTCTGTCCCCCTGCTCTCAGTCCCCTTCTCTCTGCCCCCTCTCTGTCACCTTCTCTCTGCACCTCTCTCTCTGTCTCCGTTTCTCTCTCCCCCTGCTCTCTGTCCCCCTCTCTCAGCCTGCTCTCTGTCACCGTTTCTCTGTCCCACCTCCCTCTGTCCCCCTCCCTCTGTCCCCCTCCCTCTGTCCCCCTCTCCCTGTCCCCTCTCTCTGTCCCCCTCTCTCTGCACCCCTCTCTCTGTCCCCTCTCCCTCTGTCCCCTCTCTCTTTCACCCTCTCTCTGCCCCCTCTCTCTGTCCACCTCTCTCTGCCCCCTCTCCCTCTTTCCCCTCTCCCTCTGTCCCCTCTCTCTTTCACCCTCTCTCTGCCCCCCTCTCTCTTTCCCCCTCTCTCTGCCCCCCTCTCTCTGCCCCCTCTCCCTCTGTCCCCCTCTCTCTCTGTCCTCCTCTCTCTTTCACCCTCTCTCTGCCCCCCCCGCTCTGTCCCCACTCTCTGTCCCCCTCTCTCTGTACCCCTCTCTCTGTTCCCCCTCTCTCTGTTCCCCCTCTCTCTGTCCCCCTCTCTCTGTGCACTCTCTCTCTCTGTCCCGGTGCTCTCTCTGTCCGCATCTCTTTCTGTCCCTCCTCTCTATCCCTCCTCTCTCTGTCCCTCTCTCTCTGTCCGCATCTCTTTCTGTCCCCATCTCTCTCTGTCCCCCCTTCTCGCTGACCCCCTCTCTCTCTCCCCCTCTCTGTTCCCTCTCTCTCTGTCCCCCTCTCTTTCTGTCCCCATCTCTCTCTGTCCCTCCTTCTCGCTGACCCCTCTCTCTGTCCCCCTCTCTCTGTTCACTCTCTCTCTCTGTCCCGGTGCTCTCTCTGTCCGCATCTCTTTCTGTCCCCCCTCTCTATCCCTCCTCTCTCTGTCCACTCCCTCTCCGTCCACCCCTCCCCCCCGTTCCCCACTCAGTCCATCCCCCTCTCTCTGTCCCTCTCTCTCTGTCCGCATCTCTTTCTCTGTCCCGGTGCTCTCTCTGTCCGCATCTCTTTCTGTCCCTCCTCTCTATCCCTCCTCTCTCTGTCCCTCTCTCTCTGTCCGCATCTCTTTCTGTCCCCATCTCTCTCTGTCCCCCCTTCTCGCTGTCCCCCTCTCTCTGTCCCCCTGTCTCTGTTCACTCTCTCTCTCTGTCCCGGTGCTCTCTCTGTCCGCATCTCTTTCTGTCCCTCCTCTCTATCCCTCCTCTCTCTGTCCCTCTCTATCTGTCCGCATCTCTTTCTGTCCCCATCTCTCTCTGTCCCTCCTTCTCGCTGACCCCTCTCTCTGTCCCACTCTCTCTGTTCACTCTCTCTCTCTGTCCCGGTGCTCTCTCTGTCCGCATCTCTTTCTGTCCCCCCTCTCTATCCCTCCTCTCTCTGTCCACTCCCTCTCCGTCCACCCCTCCCCCCCGTTCCCCACTCAGTCCATCCCCCTCTCTGTCCCCCAGTCTCTGTCCCCGGCTCACTGTCTCCCTCTCTCTGACGGACTCTCTCTCCCCAACTCTGTACCCCTCTCTCAGTCCCCCACTCTCTGTCCCCCTCCCACTGTCCCGCTCTCTCTGTACCACCTCTCTCTGCCCCATCTCTCTCTGTCCCCCCTCTCTGTCCCCCTTCTCTCTGTCCCCTCTCTGTCCCCCTCTCTCTCTGTCCCCCTCTCTTTCTCTGTACCCCTCTCTCTGTCCTCCTCTCTCTGTTCCCCCTCTCTGCCCCCCTCTCTCTCTCTATCCCCCCTCTCTCTCTCTGTCACTCTCTCTCTGCGCTCTCTCTCCCCCTCTCTCCCTGCCCACTCTCTGTCCCCCTCTCTCTGCCCCCCTCTCTCTCTCCCACTCTGTACCCCTCTCTCTGTCCCCGACTCTCTGTCCCCCTCTCTCTGTACACCTCTCTCTCTGTCCCCCTCTCTCTCTGCCACCCCCTCTTCCCCCCTCTCTCTGTCCCCGCCTCTCTCTGTCCCCCTCTCTCTGTCCCCCTCTCTCTCTGCCACCCCTCTTCCCCCCTCTCCTCTGTCCCCCTCTCTCTGTCCCCGCCTCTCTCTGTCCCCCTCTCTCTGTCCCCTCCCCCCCCCCGGCCGCCTCTCTCTCTCTGTCCCCCTCTCTCTCTGTCCCCCTCTCTCTCTGTACCCCCTCTCTCTGTCCCCCTCTCTCTGTCCACCTCTCTCTGTCCCCCTCTCTCTGTACCCCCTCTCTCTCTGTCCCCCTCTCTCTCTGTACCCCCTCTCTCTTTTCCTCTCTCTCTGTCCCCCTCTCTCTCTGTCCCCCTCTCTCTGTCCCTCCTCTCTCTGTCCCCCCTCTCTCTGCCCCCACTCTGTCACCCATCTCTCTTTCCCCTCTCCCTCTGTTCCCTCTCGCTCTGTCCCCCTCTCTCTGCACCCCCACTCTGGTCCCCCCCGTCCCCCCTCTGTCCTCTCTCTCTCTGTCCCCCCTCTCTCTGTCCCCCTCTCTCTCTATCCCTCTCTCTCTCTGATCCCCTCTCTGTGCCCCTCGCTCTGTTCCCCGGTCTCTGTTCCCCCATCTCCATCGCCCTCTCTCTGCCCCCTCTTTGTCACCGTCTCTCTGTCCCCCCCTCTCAGTCTCCGTCTCTCGCCCCGCCGTCCACCCCTCTCTGTCGCCCGCTCTCTGCCCCCTCTCTGTCATAGTTTCTCTGTGCCCCTTCTCTCTGTCCCCCTCGTTCCCCCCTCTCACTGTTCCCCCCCCCCCCTCACTGTCCCATCTCTGACCCCCCCTCTCTCTGTCCCCCCCTCACTGTCCCCTCTCTTTGTTGGCCTCTCTCTGCCCCTCTCTGTCACCGTCTCTCTGCCCCTTCTCTCTCTGCCCCCCTCTCTCTGTCCCCTCTCTCTCTCTGTCCCCACTCTTTCTGCCCCATCTCTCTATCCCCATCTCTCTGTTCCCTCTCTGGTTCCCCCCGCCTCTGCCCCCCCCTCTCTGTTCACCTCTCTCTCTGTACCCCCTCTCTCTCTGACCCCCTCTCTCTCTGTCCCCCTCTCACTCCGCCCCCTCTCTCTCTGTCCCCTCTCTCTCTGCCCCCGTCTCTCTCTACCCCCTCGCTCTGTTCCCCGCTCTCTGTCCTCCCATCTCTACCGCCCTCTCTCTGCCCCCTCTCTGACACTGTCTCTCTCTCCCCCCTCTCTCTGTCCCCGTCTCTCTGCCCCCTCTCTCAGTCCATCCTCTCTGTCCCAAACCTCTGTCCCCCACTCTCTGTAGCCCTCTCTCTGCCCCCTCTCAGTCACCATCTCTCTGTTCACCCCCGTCCACGCCTCTCTGTCGCTCGCTCTCTGCCCCCTCTCTGTCATAGTCTCTCTGTCCCCTCTCTCTCTGTCCCCCTCTCTCTGTCCCACCTCTCTGTCTCCCCCTCTCTGTCCCCCCTCTCTGTAGCCCTCTCTCTGCTCCCTCTCGGTCACCATCTCTTTGTTCCCCCCCTGTCCACCCCTCTCTGTCCCCCTCTCTCTGTCGCCCTCTCTGTCCCCCTCTCTCTGTCCCCCCTCCCTCTGTCCCCCTCCTTCTGTCCCCCCTCTCTCTGTCGCCCGCTTTCTGACCCCCTCTCTCTGTCCCCCTCTCTCTGTCCCCCTCTCTCTGTCGCCCTCTTTCTGACCCCCTCTCTCTCTGTCCCCCCCTATCTGTCCCCCTCTCTATGCCCCTCCCAGTCATCATCTCTCTGTCCCCCCCTCCCTCTGTCCCCCCTCCTTCTGTCTCCCTCTCTCTGTCCCCCTCTCTCTGCCCCCCCCCTCTCTGCCCCCCCTCTGTCCCCCCTCTCTCTGTCCTCCTCTCTCTGTCCCCCTCTCTCTGTTGCCATATCTGTCACCGTCTCTCTGTCCCCCTCTCTCTGTCCCCCTTCTCTCTGACCCCCTCTATCTCCCTCACTCTCTGTGGCCCTCTCTCTGTCCGCCAACTCTCTGCCCCCCTCTCCCTCCCCGCCTCTCTCTGTCCCCCTCTCTCTCTGTCCCCATCTCTCTCTGTCCCCCCCTCTCTCTGTCCCACCCACTCTGTCCCCCCTCTCTCTGTCCCCCCTCTCTGTCCCTCTCTCTCTATGTCCCTCTCTCTCTGTCCCTCTCTCTCTGTCCCCCTCTCTGTCCCTCTCTCTCTGTTTCCCTCTCTGTCCCCATTTCTCTGTCCCCTCTCTCTCCCACCTGCCTCTCTCTGTCCTCCTCTCTCTGCCCCCCTTTCTCTGACACCCTCTCTTTCCCTCATCTGTAACCCTCTCTCTGTCCCCACTCCCTCTGACCCCCTCTATCTTCCCCACTCTCTGTGCCCCACTCTCTGTCCTGCGCTCTCTGTCCCGCGCTCTCTGTCCCTCGCTCTCTGTCCCTCGCTCTCTGTCCCCCACTCTCTGTCCCCCAGCTCTCTGTCTCCCCCGCTCTCTGTCCCCTCTCTCTCTGTCCCGCTCTCTCTCTGTCCCCCTCTCTCTGTCCCCCTCTCTCTCTGTCCCCGCTCTCTCTCTGTCCCCCTCTCTCTGTCCCCCTCGCTCTTTGTCCCCCCCTCTCTGTACCCCTCTCTCTCTCTGTTCCCCTCTCTCTATCCCCCCTCTCTCTCTGCCCCCTCTCTCTATTTCCCCCCACTCTCTGTCCCTCAGCTCTCTGTCTCCCCGCTCTCTGTCCCCTCTCTCTCTTTCCCGCCCTCTCTCTGTCCCCCCTCTCTTTCCCCATCTCTCTCTGTCCCGCTCTCTCTGTCCCTCTCTCTGTCCCTCCCTCTCTGTCCCCCCTCTCTGTCTCCCTCTCTCTGCTCCCTCTCTCTGTCACCGTCTCTCTATCCGCCCTTCTCTCTGACCCACCTTTCTCTGTTCCCCCTCTCTTGTCCCTCCCTCTCTCAGTCCCCCCTCTCTCTCTGTCCCCCTCTCTCTGTTGCTTCTTTCTGCCCCCTCTCTGTCTGTCCCCCCTCTCTCTCTGACCCCCTCTATCTCCCCCCGTCTCTGTCCCCCTCTCTCTGTTGCCCTCTCTCGCTGTCGCCCCCTCTCTCTGTCCCACTCTCTCTGTCCCACTCTCTCTGCCCCCCGACCCCTCTCTCTGTCCCCTCTCCCTCTGTTCCCCTCTCTCTATCCCCCTCTCTCTGTCCCCTCTCTCTCTCCCCGGCTCGTTGACCCCCCCTCTGTCTCCATCTCTCCATCTGTCCCCTCTCTCTGTCCCCCCTCTCTCTATCCCCATCTCACTGTCCCTTCTCTCTCTCTCCCGCTCTCTGACCACCTCTCTGTCATCCTCTCTTTCTGCCCCTCTCTCTGCCCCCTCTCTCTCTGCCCCCTCTCTCTCTGCCCCCCTCTCTCTCTGCCCCCCTCTCTCGGACCCCCGTCCCCCTCTCTCTGTGTCCTCTCTCTCTCCCCGCTCTCTGATCCCCTCTCTGTCGCCCGCTCTCTCTGCCCCCCTCTCTCTCTGTCCCCCCTCTCTGTTCTCCCCCTCTGTCCCCCCCTCTCTCTGTCCCCCTCTCTCTGTCCCCCCTCTCTCTCTGTCCCCCACTCTCTCCATCTCACCACTCTCTGTCCCCCTCTGTCCCCTCTCTCTCCCACCCGCATCTCTCTATCCCTCCTCTTTGTCCCCCTCTCTCTGTCCCCCACTCACTCAGTCCCGCTCTCTGTTCTCCATCTCTCTCCCCCTCTCTCTCCCACCCGCCTCTCTCTCTGTCCCCCTCTCTCTGTCACCCCCCTCTCTGTCCAACTCTCTCTGTCCCCCCCCCCGTCTCTGTCCCCCTCTCTCTGTCCCCCCTCTCTCTGTTCCCCTCCCTCTCTGTCCCCCCCCTCTCTCTGTCCCCCTCTCTCTGTCTCCACCTCTCTCTGTCCCCCCTCTCTCTGTCCCCCTCTCTCTCTGTCCCCCACTCTCTCTGTCCCCCTCTCTCTGTCCCCTCTATCTCTCCCTGTCTCTCTGCCCTCTCTCTGTCCCCCACTCTCTCCATCCCCCACTCTCTGTACCCCTCTCTCTGTTCCCACTCTCTGACCCCCTCTATTTCCCCAACTCCCTGTCACCCTCTCTCTGCCCCTCTCTCTTTCCCCTCTCTCTCTGCACCCCTCTCTCTATCCTCCTCTCTCTGTTCCTCTCTCTCTGCCCCCCTCACTCTGTCCCCCTCTGTCTGCCCCCATCGCTCTCTGCCCCTCTCTCTCTATCTCCCCCACTCTCTGTTCCCCCCCTCTCTCTGCCCCTCTCGCTCTGTCCCCCTGTCTCTGGCCTCCTCTCTCTTTGGCCCCCTCTCTCTGTCCCCCTCTCTCTCTATCCCCCTCTCTCTCTGTACCCCTCTCTCTGCCCCCTTTCACTGGCCCCCTCTCTCTGTCGACTGTTTCTGCCCCCTCTCTCTCTGCCCCCCTCTCTCTGTCCCCCTCTCTCTGTCTCCTCGATCTCTCCCTCTCTCGCTCTGCCCCCTCTCTGTCCCCCTCTCTCTCTCTGTCCCCCATTCTCTCCATCCACCCACTCTCTGTCCCCCTCTCTCTGACACCCCCTCTCTGACACCCCGTCTCCCTCACTCTGTACCCCTCTCTCTGTTCTCACTCTCTGACCCACTCTATCTCCCCAACTCTCTGTCACCCTCTCTCTGCCCCTCTCTCTTTCCCCTCTCTCTCTGCCCCCCTCTCTCTGCCCCCCTCTCTCTGTCCCTCTCTCCCTGCCCCCCTCACTCTGTCCCCCTCTGTCTGCCCCTATCCCTCTCTGCCCCACTCTCTCTGTCCCCCTCTTTCTGTTCCCCTCTCTCTCTGTCTCCCTCTCTCTGTCCCCCTCTCTCTGTGAACCCCTCTCTCTGCCCCCCTCTCTCTGTCCCCCTCTCTCTGTCCCCCCCTCTCTCTGTCCCCCCCTCTCTCTGCCCCCTTCTCTCTCTGCCCCCTTCTCTCTCTGTCCCCCTCTCTCTCACTGACCCCCGCTCTCTCTGACCCCCCCTATCTCCCCCACTCTCTGTCCCCCTCTCTCTGTCGCCATCTCTCAGTCCCCCTCTCTCTCTGTATCCTCTTTCTCTGTCCCCCTCTATCTGCCCCCTCTCTCTCCCACCCTCTCTGACCCCCTCTCTCCCCCCCTTTCTGAACCCCTCTCTGTTGCCCTCTCTCTGCCCCCGCTCTCTCTGCCCCCCCGACCCCTCTCTCTGTCCCCCTCTCTCTGTTTCCCTCTCTCTGTTCCCCTCTCTCTGTTCCCCTCTCTCTGTTCCACTCTCTCTGTCCCCCTCACTCCTGTCCCCCTCACTCTGTCCCCTCTCTCTCCCCCGCTCTTTGAGCCGCTCTCTGTCGCCCTCTCTCTCTGCCCCCTCTCTCTCTGCCCCCCTCTCTCTGTCCCCCTCTCTCTATCCCCCTCTCACTGCCCCCTCTCACTCTCTCCCGCTCTCTGAACCCCTCTCTCTCGCCCTTTCTCTCTGCCCCCTCTCTCTGCCCCCACTCTCTCTGCCCCCACTCTCTCTGCCCCCTCTCTGTTCCCCCACTCTCTGTCCCCCTCTCCCTGACCCCCTCTCTCACCCCCACTCTGTACCCCTCTCTCTGTCTCCCTCTCTCTGCCCCCCCTCTCTGTCACCGTCTTTCTATCCCCCCTTCTCTCTGTTCCCCCTTTCTCTGTTCCCCCTCTCTCTGTTCCCCCCTTTCTCTGTCCCGCTCTCTCTGTCCCCCCCCCCTCTCTCTGACCAGCTCTATCTCCCCCACTCTCTGTTCCCTGCTCTCTGTCGCCCTCTCCCTGTCCCCTATCTCTCTCTGACCCCCTCTTTCTCTGACCCCCTCTATCTCCCCCGCTCTCTGACCCCCCTCTCTCTGTCGCCCTCTCTCTGTGGCCCTCTCTCTGACCCCCTCTCTCACACCCACCTCTCCCTGTACCACCTCACTGTCCCCCTCTCTCGCTGTCGCCCCTCTCTCTGTCCCACACTCTCTGTCCCACTCTCTCTGCCCCCCGGACCCCTCTCTCTGTCCCTTCTCTCTCTCTGTTCCCCTCTCTCCATTCCCCTCTCTCTGTCTCCCTCTCTCTGTCCCCTCTCTCTCTCCCCCGCTCTTTGACCCCCTCTCTGTCACCCTCTCTCTCTGCCCCGTCTCTCTCTGTCCCCTTCACTCTGTCCCCATCTCACTGCCCCCTCTCTCTCTGCCCCTCTCTCTGCCCCCCTCTGTCTGAACCCCGTCCCCGTCTCTGTCCCCCTCTCTCTCTGTCCCCCTCTCTCTTTTCCACTCACTCTGTTCTCCTCTCTCTGCCCCCTCTCTCTCTGCCCCCTCTCTCTGTCCCCCTCTCTCTGTGCCCACTCTCTCCCCCGCTCTCTGACGCCCTCTCTGTTGCCCTCTTTCTGCCCCCTATCTCTCTGCCCCTTTCTCTGTCCCCCCTCTCTCTGTCCCCCTCTCTCTCTTTGTCCCCCTCTCTCTATCCCCTTCTCACTGTCCTCTCTCTCTCCCGCTCTCTGTCCCCCTCTCTCTGTCCTCCTCTCTGTACCCCCGTCTCTGTCCCCCTCTCTCTGTTCCCCCCTCTCTCTGTTCCCCTCTCTGTCCTCCTCTCTCTGTACCCCCTCTCTCTGTCCCCCCTCTCTCTGTTCCCCCCTCTCTCTGTTCCCCTCTCTCTATCCTCCTGTCTCTGCCCCCCCTCTCTCTGTTCTCCCTCTCTCTGCCCCTCCACTCTGTCCCCCTCTCTCTGTCCCCCTCTCTCTGTGTACTCACTCTCTCCCCGCTCTCTGACCCCCTCTCTGTTGCCCGCTCTCAATGTCGCCCCTCTCTATGTCCCCGTCTCTCTGTGCCCTCTCTCTTCCCCGCTCTCTGACGCCCTCTCTGTCGCCCTCTCTCTGCCACCTCTCTCTCTGTACCCCCCCTCTCTGTCCCCCTCTCTCTCTGTCCCCCTCTCTCTCTCTATCCCCCACTTCTCCATCCGCCCACTCTCTGTCCCCCTCTCTCTGACCCCCCTCTCTCCCCCACACTGTACCCCTCTCTCACTCTCCCTCTGCCCCCTCTCTCTGTCACCGTCTCTCTATCCCCCCTTCTCTCTGTCCCACCTTTCTCTGTTCCCCCTCTCTTTGCCCCCCCTCTCTCTGTCCCCCCTCTCTCTGTCCCCCCCTCTCTCTGACCCCTTCTCTCTCTGTCCTCCTCTCTCTATCCCCCTCTCTCTCTGTCCCCCTCTCTCTCTGTCTCCCTCTCTCTGTCCCCCTCTCTCTGTGAACCCCTCTCTCTGCCCCCATTCTCTCCTGTCCCCCTCTCTCTGTCCCCCTCTCTCTGTCCCCTCCTCTCTCTGTCCCCCGTCTCTCTGTTCCCCTCTCTCTGCCCCCCCTCTCTCTGTCCCCCTCTCTCTGCCCCCTTCTCTCTCTGTCCCCCTCGCTCTCACTGACCCCCTCTCTCTCTGACCCCCACTATCTCCCCCACTCTCTGCCCCCCTCTCTCTGTCGCCGTCTCTCTGTCCCCCTCTCTCTCTGTCCCCTCTCTCTCTGTCCCCCTCTATCTGTCCCCTCTCTCTCCCACCCTCTCTGACCCCCTCTCTCCCCCGCTCTCTGACCCCCTCTCTGTTGCCCTCTCTCTGCCCCCGCGCTCTCTGCCCCCCCGACCCCTCTCTCTGTTCCCCTCTCTCTGTTCCCTCTCTCTGCCCCCTCACTCATGTCCCCCTCGCTCTGTCCCCTCTCTCTCCCCGCTCTTTGAGCCTCTCTCTGTCGCCCTCTCTCTGCCCCCTCTCTCTCTGCCCCCCTCTCTCTGTCCCCCTCTCTCTATCCCCCTCTCACTGCCCCCTCTATCTCTCTCCCGCTCTCTGATCCCCTCTCTCTCACCCTTTCTCTCTGCCCCCTCTCTCTGCCCCCACTCTCTCTGCCCCCTCTCTGTTCCCAAACTCTCTGTCCCCCTCTCTCTGCCCCACTCTGTACCCCTCTCTCTGTCTCCGCCTCTCTGCCCCCCCTCTCTGTCACCTTCTTTCTATCACCCCCCCCTTCTCTCTGTTCCCCCTCCCTCTGTCCCCCCCCTCTCTGTCCCGCTCTCCTCAGTCCCCCACTCTCTCTGACCAGCTCTATCTCCCCCACTCTCTGTGCCCCTGCTCTCCTGTCCGCCCTCTCTCTCTCTCCCCTCTCTCTCTCTGACGCCCTCTATCTCCCCCGCTCTCTGTCCCCCCTCTCTCTGTTGCCCTCTCTCGCTGTCGCCCTCTCTCTGTCGCCCTCTCTCTGACCCACTCTCTCACACCAGCCTCTCCCTGTACCACATCACTGTCCCCCTCTCTCGCTGTCGCCCCTCTCCTCTGCCCCCTATCTCTCTGCCCCCTCTCTCTCTGCCCCTCTCTCTGTCCCCCTCTCTCTGTCCCCACTCTCTCTCCCCCGCTCTCTGACGCCCTCTCTGTTGCCCTCCTTTCTGCCCCCTATCTCTCTGCCCCCTTCTCTGTCCCCCCTCTCTCTGTCCCCCTCTCTCTCTGTCCCCCTCTCTCTATCCCCTTCTCACTGTCCCCTCTCTCTCTTCCGCTCTCTGCTCCCTCTCTCTGTCCTCCTTTCTCTGTACCCCTCTCTAGTCCCCCCTCTCTCTGTTCCACCCTCTCTCTGTTCCCCCCTCTCTATCCTCCTCTCTCTGTACCCCTCTCTCTGTACCTCCTCTCTCTGTCCCCCCTCTCTCTGTTCCCCTCTCTCTCTTTTCCCCCCTCTCTCTGTCCCCCCCTCTCTCTGCCCCCCCTCTCTCTGTTCCCCCTCTCTCTGTTCCCCCCCTCTCTGTCCCCCTCTCTCTATGTACTCTCTCCATCCCCGCTCTCTGACCCAGTCTCTGTCGCCCGCTCCTCCTCTGTCGCCCCTCTCTCTGTTGCCGTCTCTCTGTCCCCCCTCTCTCTCTCTGCCCCCTCCTCTCTCTCTGCCCCCCATCTCACCGCCCCCTCTCTCTCTGTCGCCCTCTTTATGTCCCCATCTCTCTGACGCCTCTCCTCTTCCCCGCTCTCTCTCGCTGTCGCCCTCTCTGTCGCCACTCTCCTCGGACCCCCTCTCTCACACCAGCCTCTCCCTGTACAACATCACTGTCTCCCTCTCTCGCTGTCGCCCTCTCTCTGCCCCCTCTCTCTCTGCCCCCTCTCTGTCCCCCTCTCTGTCCCCCTCTCCCTCTCTATCCCCACTCTCTCCATCCGCCCACTCTCTGTCCTCCTCTCTCTGACCCCCCCTCTCTCCTCCACACTGTACCCCCCTCTCTCCTCTCTCTCTGCCCCTCTCTCTGTCACCGTCTCTCTATCCCCCTTCTCTCTGTCCCACCTTTCTCTGTTCCCCCCTCTTTGCCCCCCTTTCTCTGTCCCCCTCTCTCTGTCCCCCCCTCTCTCTGACCCCTTCTCTCTCGGTCCTCCTCTCTCTCTCTATCCCCCTCTCTCTGTCTCCTCTTTCTGCCCCCTTCTCTCTCCTGTCCCCCTCTCTCTCACTGACCCCCTCTCTCTCTGACCCCCTCTATCTCCCCCACTCTCTGTCCCCCTCTCTGTTGCCCTCTCTCTGTCTCCGCTCTCTCTGCCCCCCGACCCCTCTCTCTGTCCCCCTCTCTCTGTTTACCTCTCTCTGTTCTCCTCTCTCTGTCCCCCTCTCTATGCCCCCTCCAGGCACTATCTCTCTGTCCTCCCCTCTCTGTCCCACCTCTCTGCACCCCCTGTCCCCCTCTCTCTGTCCTCCTCTCTCTGCCCCCCTCCCTCTGTTGCCATATCTGTCACCGTCTCTCTGTCCCCACTCTCCGCCCCCATTCTCTCTGACCCCCTCTATCTCCCTCACTCTCTGTGGCCCTCTCTCTGTCGCCAACTCTCTGCCCCCCTCTCCCTGCCCGCCTCTCTCTGTCTGCCTCTCTGTCCCCCTCCCTCTCTGTCCCCCTCTCTCTCTGTCCCACCCACTCTGTCCCCCTCTCTCTGCCCCCCCTCTCTGTCCCCCCCTCTCTCTGTCCTCTCTCTCTCTGTCCCTCTCTCTCTGTCCCCCACTCTGTCCCTCTCTCTCTGTCCCCCTCTCCTGTCCCCCATTTCTCTGTCCCCCTTTCTCTCCCACCTGCCTCTCACTGTCCTCCTCTCTCTGCCCCCTTTTCTCTGGACACCCTCTCTTTCCCCCACTCTGTAACCCCTCTCTCTGTCCCCACTCCCTCTGACCCCCCTCTCTCTTCCCCACTCTCTGTGCCCAACTCTCTGTCCCGCGCTCTCTGTCCCTCGCTCTGTCCCCCTCTCTCTATCCCCCTCTCACTGCCCCGTCTCTCTCTCTCTCGCTCTCTGACCCCCTCTCACTCCCCCACACTGTACCCCTCTCTCTGTCTCCCTCTCTCTGCCCCCCCTCTGTCACCATCTTTCTAACCCCCTTCTCTCTGTTCCCCCTTCTCTGTTCCCCCTCTCTCTGTCCCCCTCTCTCTGTCCCCCCCTCTCTCTAACCCCTCTCTCTCCTGTCCCCCTCTCTCTCTGACCCCCTCTATCTCCCCACTCTCTCCCTGTCCCCTGCTCTCTGTCGCCCTATCTCTGACCCCCCACTCTCTCTGTCCCCCTCTCCTCTCTCTGACCCCCTCTCTCTCTGACCCCCTCTATGTCCCCCGCTCTCTGTCACCCCCTCTCTATCTCTCCCTTTCTCGCTCTGCCCCCCTCTCTGTCCCCCTCTCTCTCTCTGTCCCCCACTCTCTCCATCCACCCACTCTCTGTCCTCCCTCTCTCTGACACCCCTCTCTGACCCTCCCTGTCTCCCCTCACTCTTTACCCCTCTCTCTGTTCTCACTCTCTGACCCACTCTATCTCCCCAACTCTCTGTCACCCTCTCTCTGACCCTCTCTCTTTCCCCTCTCTCTCTGCCCCCCTCTCTCTGACCCCCTCTCCTCTGCCCCCTCTCTCTGTCCCTCTCTCCCCTGCCCCCCTCACTCTGTCCCCTTCTGTCTGCCCCTATCCTTCTCTGCCCCACTCGTTCTGACCCACCCTCGCTCTGTCCCCCTCTCTCTCTGTCCCCCTCTCTCTCTGTCCCCTCTCTCTCTGTCTCCCTCTCTCTGCCCCCATCTCTCTGCCCCCTTCTCTCTCCTGTCCCCCTCTCTCTCACTGACCCCCCTCTCTCTCTGACCCCCTCTATCTCTCCCACTCTCTGTCCCCCTCTCTCTGTCGCCGTCTCTCTGTAAACCCCTCTCTCTGCCCCCCCCCCTCTCCTTGACCCCCTCTATCTCCCCCACTCTCTGTCCCCTGCTCTCTGGCGCCCTCTCTCTGACCCCCACTCTCTCTGTCCCCCTCCTCCTCTCTGACCCCCTCTCTCTCTGACCCCCTCTATCTCCCCCGCTCTCTGTCCCCCTCTCTCTGTCTCCTCTATCTCTCCCTCTCTCGCTCTGCCCCCTCTCTGTCCCCCTCTCTCTCTCTGTCCCCCACTCTCTCCATCCACCCATCTCTCTGTCCCCCTCTCTCTGACACCCCCTCTCTGACCCCCCCGTCTCCCTCACTCTTAACCCCTCTCTCTGTTCTCACTCTCTGACCCACTCTATCTCCCCAACTCTCTGTCAACCTCTCTCTGCCCCTCTCTCTTTCCCCTCTCTCCTCTGCCCCCTCTCTCCTGTCCCCCTCTCTCTCTGTCCCCTCTCTCTCTGTCCCCTCTATCTGTCCCCTCTCTCCTCACACCTCTCTGACCCCCCTCTCTCCCCCCCGCCCTCTGACCCCCTCTCTGTTGCCCTCTCTCTGCCCCCGCGCTCTCTGCCCCCCCGACCCCTCTCCTCTGTCCCCCTCTCTCTGTTTCCCTCTCTCTGTTCCCCTCTCTGTGTTCCCCTCTCTCCTGTCCCCCTCACTCATGTCCCCCTCACTCTGTCCCTCTCTCCCCCCGCTCTTTGAGCCTCTCTCTGTCGCCCTCTCTCTGCCCCCTCTCTCTCTGCCCCCCTCTCTCTGTCCCCCTCTCTCTATCCCCCTCTCGCTACCCCCTCTATTCTCTCACCCGCTCTCTGATTCCCTCTCTCTCACCCTTTCTCTCTGCCCCCTCTCTCTCTGCCCCCACTCTCTCTGCCCCCTCTCTGTTCCCCCACTCTCTGTCCCCCTCTCTCTCTCTGACTCCCTCTCTCTCTGACCCCCTCTATCTCCCCCGCTCTCTGTCCCCCTCTTTCTGTCTCCTCTATCTCTCCCTCTCTCGCTCTGCCCCCTCTCTGTCCCCCCTCTCTCTCTCTGTCCCCCACTCTCTCCATCCACCCCACTCTCTGTCCCCCTCTCTCTGACACCCCCTCTCTGACCCCCCCGTCTCCCTCACTCTTTACCCCCTCTCCTGTTCTCACTCTCTGACCCACTCTATCTCCCAACTCTCTGTCACCCTCTCTCTGGCCCACTCTCTTTCCCCTCTCTCTCTGCCCCCCTCTCTCTCTGTCCCCTCTCTCTCCCACCCTCTCTGACCCCCTCTCTCCCCCCCGCCCTCTGACCCCTCTCTGTTGCCCTCTCTCTGCCCCCGCGCTCTCCTGCCCCCCCGACCCCTCTCTCTGTTCCCCCTCTCTCTGACCCCCTCTCTCACCCCCACTCTGTACCCCTCTCTCTGTCTCCCTCTCTCTGCTCCCCCTCTCTGTCACCGTCTTTCTATCCCCCTTCTCTCTATTCCCCCTCTCTCTGTCCCCCCCTCTCTGTCCCACTCTCTCTGTTCCCCTCTCTCTGTTTCCTCTCTCTGTCCCCCTCACTCTGTCCCCCTCTCTCTCCCCCGCTCTTTGAGCCTCTCTCTGTCGCCCTCTCTCTGCCCCCTCTCTCTCTGCCCCCCTCTCTCTGTCCCCCTCACTCTAATCCCCCTCTCACTGCCCCTTCTCTCTCTCTCCCGCTCTCTGACCCCCTCTCACTCACCCTTTCTCTCTGCCCCCTCTCTCTCTGCACCCACTCTCTCTGCCCCCTTCTCTGTTCCCCCACTCTCTGTCCCCCTCTCTCTGACCCCCTTTCTCACCCCCACTCTGTACCCCTCTCTCTGTCTCCGTCTCTCTGCCCCCCCTCTCTGTCACCGTCTTTCTATCCCCCCTTCTCTCTGTTCCCCCTTTCACTGTTCCCCCTCTCTCTGTCCCACTCTCTCTGTCCCCCACTCTCTCTCTGACCAGCTCTATCTCCCCCATCTCTCTGTCCCCCTCTCTCTGTCCGCCCTCTCTCTGTGCCCTCTCTCTGTCCCCCTCTCTCTGCCCCCTTCTCTCTCTGTCCCCCCTCTCTCTCACTGACCCCCTCTCTCTCGGACCCCCTCTATCTCTCCCACTCTCTGTCCCCCTCTCTCTGTTGCCGTCTCTCTGTCCCCCTCTCTCTCTGTCCCCTCTCTCTCTGTCCCCCTCTATCTGTCCCCCTCTCTCTCCCACTCTCTCTGCCCCCTCTCTGTTCCCCCACTCTCTGTCCCCCTCTCTCTGACCCCCTCTCTCACCCCCACTCTGTACCCCTCTCTCTGTCTCCCTCTCTCTGTCCCCCTCTCTGTCACCGTCTTTCTATCCCCCCTTCTCTCTGTTCCCCCTTTCTCTGTTCCCCCTCTCTCTGTCCCACTCTCTCTGTCCCCCACTCTCTCTGACCAGCTCTATCTCCCCCGCTCTCTGACCCCCTCTCTCACACCAGCCTCTCCCTGTACCACCTCACTGTCCCCCTCTCTCGCTGTCGCCCCTCTCTCTGTCCCACACTCTCTGTCCCACTCTCTCTGCCCCCCCCGACCCCTCTCTCTGTCTCTTCTCTCTCTCTGTTCCCCTCTCTCTATCCCCTTCTCTGTCTCCCTCTCTCTGTCCCCTCTCTCTCTCCCCCGCTCTTTGACCCCCTCTCTGTCACCCTCTCTCCCTGCCCCCTCTCTCTCTGTCCCCCTCTCTCTGTCCCCATCTCACTGCCCCCTCTCTCTCTGCCCCCTCTCTCTGCCCCCCTCTGTCTGAACCCCGCCCCCGTCTCTGTCCCCCTCTCTCTCTGTCCCCCTCTCTCTTTTCCCCTCACTCTGTTCTCCTCTCTCTGTCCCCCTCACTCTTTCCCCCCTCACTCTGTCGCCCTCTCTCTGTCCCCTTCTCTCTGTCTCCCTCTCTCTATCCCCCTCTCTCGGTCCCCTCTCTTTCTCCCCCGCTCTTTGACCCCCTCTCTGTCGCCCTCTCTCTCTGCCCCCTCTCTTACTGCCCCCTCTCTCTGTCCCCCTTTCACAGTCCCCTCTCTCTCCCGCTCTCTGACCACCTCTCTGTCACCCCCTCTCTCTGCCCCCTATCTCTCTGCCCCCTCTCTCTCTGTCCCCTCTCTCTGTCCCCCTCTCTCTGTCCCCACTCTCTCTCCCCCGATCTCTGACGCCCTCTCTGTTGCCCTCTTTCTGCCCCCTATCTCTCTGCCCCCTTCTCTGTCCCCTCCTCTCTCTGTCCCCCCCTCTCTCTGACCCCTTCTCTCTCTGGCCTCCTCTCTCTCTATCCCTCTCTCTCTGTCTCCTCTTTCTGCCCCCTTCTCTCTCTGTCCCCCTCTCTCTCACTGACCCCCTCTCTCTCTGACCCCACTCTATCTCCCCCACTCTCTGTCCCCCTCTCTGTTGCCCTCTCTCTATCTCCGCTCTCTCTGCCCCCCGACCCCTCTCTCTGTCCCCCTCTCTCTGTTTCCCTCTCTCTGTTCTCCTCTCTCTGTCCCCCTCTCTATGCCCCCTCCCAGGCACTATCTCTCTGCCCCGCCCTCTCTGTCCCCCCCCTCTCTGCCCCCCCCGTCCCCCTCTCTCTGTCCTCCTCTCTCTGCCCCCCTCTCTCTGTTGCCATATCTGTCACCGTCTCTCTGTCCCCCACTCTCTGCCCCCCTTCTCTCTGACCCCCTCTATCTCCCTCACTCTCTGTGGCCCTCTCTCTGTCCCCCTCTCTGTCCCCCCTCTCTCTCTGTCCCCCTCTCTCTCTGTCCCTCTCTCTCTCTGTCCCCCAATTCTGTTCCCTCTCTCTCTGTCCCCCCTCTCTGTCCACCATTTCTCTGTCCCCTTCTCTCTCCCACCTGCCTCTCTCTGTCCTCCTCTCTCTGCCCCCTTTCTCTGACACCCTCTCTTTCCCCCACTCTGTAACCCTCTCTCTGTCCCCACTCCCTCTGACCCCCTCTCTCTTCCCCACTCTCTGTGCCCCATTCTCTGTCCCGCTCTCTCTGTATCCCTCGCTCTGTCCCCCTCTCTCTATCCCCCTCTCACTGCCCCCTCTCTCTCTCTCTCGCTCTCTGACCCCCTCTCTCTCCCCCACTCTGTACCCGTCTCTCTGTCTCCCTCTCTCTGCCCCCCCCTCTCTGTCACCATCTTTCTATCCCCCCTACTCTCTGTTCCCCCTTTCTCTGTTCCCCCTCTCTCTGTCCCCCTCTCTCTGTCCCCCCCTCTCTGTAACCCCTCTCTCTGGCCCCCTCTCTATCTGACCCCCCTCTATCTCCCCCACTCTCTGTCCCCTGCTCTCTGTCGCCTCTCTCTCTGACCCCCACTCTCTCTGTCCCCCTCTCTCTCTCTGACCCCCTCTCTCTCTGACCCCCTCTATCTCCCCCGCTCTCTGTCCCCCTCTCTCTGTCTCCTCTATCTCTCCCTCTCTCGCTCTGCCCCCTCTCTGTCCCCCTCTCTCTCTCTGTCCCCCACTCTCTCCATCCATCCACTCTCAGTCCCCCTCTCTCTGACACCCCCTCTCTGACCCCCCCCCTGTCTCCCTCACTCTTTACCCCTCTCTCTGTTCTCACTCTCTGACCCACTCTATCTCCCCCAACTCTCTGTCACCCTCTCTCTGCCCCTCTCTCTTTCCCCTCTCTCTCTGCCCCCCTCTCTCTGTCCCCCCTCTCTCTCTGTCCCCTCTCTCTCTGTCCCCTCTATCTGTCCCCTCTCTCTCCCACCCTCTCTGACCCCCTCTCTCCCCCCGCTCTCTGACCCCCTCTCTGTTGCCCTCTCTCTGCCCCCGCGCTCTCTGCCCCCCCGACCCCCTCTCTCTGTCCCCCTCTCTCTGTTTCCCTCTCTCTGTTCCCCTCTCTGTGTTCCCCTCTCTCTTTGTCCACCTCACTCATGTCTCCCTCACTCTGTCCCCTCTCTCTTCCCCGCACTTTGAGCCTCTCTCTGTTGCCCTCTCTCTGCCCCCTCTCTCTCTGCCCCCCTCTCTCTGTCCCCCTCTCTCTATCCCCCTCTCACTGCCCCCTCTATCTCTCTCCCGCTCTCTGATCCCCTCTCTCTCACGCTTTCTCTCTGCCCCCTCTCTCTCTGCCCCCACTCTCTCTGCCCCCTCTCTGTTCCCCCACTCTCTGTCCCCCCTCTCTCTGACCCCCTCTCTCACCCCCACTCTGTACACCTCTCTCTGTCTCCCTCTCTCTGCTCCCCCTCTCTGTCACCGTCTTCTATCCCCCCTTCTCTCTGTTGCCCTCTCTCGCTGTCGCCCTCTCTCTGTCGGCCTCTCCTCTGACCCCTTCTCTCAAACCAGCCTCTCCCTGTACCACATCACTGTCCCCCTCTCTCGCTGTCGCCCCTCTCTCTGCCCCCTATCTCTCTGCCCCCCTCTCTCTCTGCCCCCTCTCTCTGTCCCCCTCTCTCTGTCCCCACTCTCCTTCCCCCCTTCTCTGACGCCCTCTCTGTTGCCCTCTTTCTGCCCCCTATCTCTCTGCCCCCTTCTCTGTCCCCCCCTCTCTCTGTCCCCCTCTCTCTCTGTCCCCCTCTCTCTATCCCCTTCTCACTGTCCCCTCTCTCTCTTCCGCTCTCTGCCCCCTCTCTCTGTCCTCCTTTCTCTGTCCCCCCTCTCTCTGTTCCCCCCTCTCTATCCACCTCTCTCTGTACCCCCTCTCTCTGTACCCCCTCTCTCTGCCCCCCCTCTCTCTGTTCCCCTCTCTCTCTGTTCCCCCTTACTCTGTCCCCCCTCTCTCTGCCCCCCCTCTCTCTGTTCCCCCTCTCTCTGTTCCCCCCCTCTCTGTCCCCCCTCTCTCTGTCCCTCCTCTCTCTGTCCCCCCTCTCTCTGTGTACTTTCTCCATCCCCGCTCTCTGACCCAGTCTCGGTCGCCCGCTCTCTCTGTCGCCCCTCTCTCTGTTGCCGTCTCTCTGTCCCCCTCTCATTCTCTGCCCCCTCTCTCTCTGCCACCTCTCTCTCTGCCCCATCTCTCCACCCCCTCTCTCTCTGTCGCCCTCTTTATGTCCCCATCTCTCTGTCGCCTCTCTCTTCCCAGCTCTCTGACGCCCTCTCTGTCGCCCCTCTCTCTGCCCCCTCTCTCTCTGCCCCCCTCTCTGTCCCCCTCTCTGTCCCCCTCTCTCTCTCTATCCCCCACTCTCTCCATCCGCCCACTCTCTGTCCCCCTCTCTCTGACCCCCCTCTCTCCCCCACACTGTACCCCTCTCTCTCTCTCCCTCTGCCCCCTCTCTCTGTCACCGTCTCTCTATCCCCCCTTCTCTCTGTCCCACCTTTCTCGATTCCCCCTCTCTTTGCCCCCCCTCTCTCTGTCCCCCCCTCTCTCTGCCCCCCGGCCCTCTCTCTGACTCCTTCTCTCTCTGTCCTCCTCTCTTTCTATCCCCCTCTCTCTGTCTCCACTTTCTGCCCCCTTTTCTCTCTGTCCCCCTCTCTCTCACTGACCCCCTCTCTCTCTGACCCCCTCTATCTCACCCAATCTCTGTCCCCCTCTCTGTTGCCCTCTCTCTGTCTCCGCTCTCTCTGCACCCCGACCCCTTTCTCTGTCCCCCTCTCTCTGTTTCCCTCTCTCTGTTCTCCTCTCTCTGTCCCCCTCTCTATGCCCCCTCCCAGGCACTATCTCTCTGTCCCCCCCTCTCTGTCCCCCTCTCTCTGCCACCCCGACCCCCTCTCTCTGTCCTCCTCTCTCTGCCCCCCTCCCTCTGTTGCCATATCTGTCACCGTCTCTCTGTCCCCCACTCTCTGCCTCCCCTTCCTCTCTGACCCCCTCTATCTCCCTCACTCTCTGTGGCCCTCTCTCTGTCGCCAAATCTCTGCCCCCCTCTCCCTCCCCGCCTCTCTCTGTCCCCCTCTCTGTCCCCCTCTCTCTCTGTCCCCCTCTCTCTCTGTCCCCCCCTCTCTCTGTCCCCCCTCTCTGTCCCCCCCCTCTCTCTGTCCCTCTCTCTCTCTGTCCCTCTCTCTCTGTCCCCCACTCTGTCCCTCTCTCTCTGTCCCCCCTCTCTGTCCCCCATTTCTCTGTCCCCCTCTCTCTCCCACCTGCCTCTCTCTGTCCTCCTCTCTCTGCCCCCCTTTCTCTGACACCCTCTCTTTCCCCCACTCTGTAACCCTCTCTCTGTCCCCACTCTCTCTGACCCCCTCTCTCTTCCCCCACTCTCTGTGCCCCACTCTCTGTCCCGCGCTCTCTGTCCCTCGCTCTGTCCCACTCTCTCTATCCCCCTCTCAC
The DNA here is from genome assembly GCF_037043375.1 of Chiloscyllium plagiosum. Classification (NCBI taxonomy): domain Eukaryota; kingdom Metazoa; phylum Chordata; class Chondrichthyes; order Orectolobiformes; family Hemiscylliidae; genus Chiloscyllium; species Chiloscyllium plagiosum. The sequence continues at coordinate 107,241,280 of NW_028270177.1, forward strand.
TGCCCCCTCTCTCTCTCTCTCGCTCTCTGACCCCCTCTCTCTCCCCCACTCTGTACCCCTCTCTCTGTCTCCCTCTCTCTGCCCCCTCTCTGTCACCATCTTTCTATCCCCCCTTCTCTCTGTTCCACCTTTCTCTGTTCCCTCTCTCTCTGTCCCCCTCTCTCTGTCCCCCCCTCTCTGTAACCCCTCTCTCTGTCCCCCCTATCTCTCTCTGACCCCCTCTATCTCCCCTACTCTCTGTCCCCTGCTCTCTGTCGCCCTCTCTCTGTCCCCTCTCTCTCTCTGACCCCCTCTATCTCCCCCGCTCTCTGTCCCCCTCTCTCTGTTGCCCTCTCTCGCTGTCGCCCTCTCTCTGTTGCCCTCTCTCTGACCCCCTCTCTCACACCAGCCTCTCCCTGTACCACCTCACTGTCCCCCTCTCTCGCTGTCGCCCCTCTCTCTGTCCCACACTCTCTGTCCCACTCTCTCTGCCCCCCCCCGACCCCTCTCTCTGTCTCTTCTCTCTCTCTGTTCCCCTCTCTCTATCCCCTTCTCTGTCTCCTCTCTCTGTCCCCTCTCTCTCTCCCCCGCTCTTTGACCCCCTCTCTGTCACCCTCTCTCCCTGCCCCCTCTCTCTCTGTCCCCCTCTCTCTGTCCCCCATCTCACTGCCCCCTCTCTCTCTGCCCCCTCTCTCTGCCCCCCTCTGTCTGAACCCCGCCCCGTCTCTGTCCCCCTCTCTCTCTGTCCCCCTCTCTCTTTTCCCCTCACTCTGTTCTCCTCTCTCTGTCCCCCTCACTCTTTCCCCCTCACTCTGTCGCCCTCTCTCTGTCCCCTTCTCTCTGTCTCCCTCTCTCTATCCCCCTCTCTCTGTCCCCTCTCTTTCTCCCCCGCTCTTTGACCCCCTCTCTGTCGCCCTCTCTCTCTGCCCCCTCTCTCACTGCCCCCTCTCTCTGTCCCCCTTTCACAGTCCCCCTCTCTCTCCCGCTCTCTGACCACCTCTCTGTCACCCCCTCTCTCTGCCCCCCTCTGCCCCCTCACTCTGTCCCCCTCTCTCTGTCCCCACTCTCTCCCCCGATCTCTGACGCCCTCTCTGTTGCCCTCTTTCTGCCCCCTATCTCTCTGCCCCCTTCTCTGTCCCCTCCTCTCTCTGTCCCCCCCTCTGTCTGACCCCTTCTCTCTGTCCTCCTCTCTCTCGATCCCCCTCTCTCTGTCTCATCTTTCTGCCCCCTTCTCTCTCTGTCCCCCTCTCTCTCACTGACCCCCTCTCTCTCTGACCCCCTCTATCTCCCCCACTCTCTGTCCCCCTCTCTGTTGCCCTCTCTCTATCTCCGCTCTCTCTGCCCCCCGACCCCTCTCTCTGTCCCCCTCTCTCTGTTTCCCTCTCTCTGTTCTCCTCTCTCTGTCCCCCTCTCTATGCCCCCTCTCAGGCACTATCTCTCTGTCCCCCCCTCTCTGTCCCCCCCACTCTGCCCCCCCGTCCCCCTCTCTCTGTCCTCCTCTCTCTGCCCCCCTCTCTCTGTTGCCATATCTGTCACCGTCTCTCTGTCCCCCACTCTCTGCCCCCCTTCTCTCTGACCCCCTCTATCTCCCTCACTCTCTGTGGCCCTCTCTCTGTCGCCAACTCTCTGCCCCCCCTCTCCCTCCCCGCCTCTCTCTGTCCCCCTCTCTGTCCCCCCCTCTCTCTGTCCCCCCTCTCTGTCCCCCCCCTCTCTCTAGGATATAGAGAAGCTGCAGAGCTGGGCAGAAAGGTGGCAAATGGAATTCAATGTAGCTAAGTGTGAGGTGATTCACTTTGGGAAGAATAACAAAAAGATGGGGTACTGGGCTAATGGTCGGATACTTGGTAGTGTGGATGAGCAGAGGGATCTTGGTGTCCATGTACACAGATCTCTGAAAGTTGCCACCCAGGTAAATAGTGCAGTGAGGAAGGCATATGGCGTACTGGCTTTTATTGGTAGAGGAATTGAGTTCCGGAGTCCTGAGGTCATGATGCAGTTGTATAAGACTCTGGTGCGGCCGCATCTGGAATATTGTGTGCAGTTTTGGTCGCCATACCATAGGAAGGATGTGGAGGCATTGGAACGGGTGCAGAGGAGGTTTACCAGGATGTTGCCTGGTATGGAAGGAAGATCGTATGAGGAAAGACTGAGACACTTGGGGCTGTTTTCATTAGAGAAAAGACGGTTTAGGGGTGACTTGATTGAGGTGTACAAGATGATTAGGGGGTTAGATAGGGTTGACAGTGTGAACCTTTTCCCGCGTATGGAGTCGGGTATTACAAGAGGGCATAGCTTTAAATTAAGGGGGGGGGGGTAGATATAGGACTGAAGCTAGGGGTAGGTTCTTCACTCAGCGAGTCGTAAGTTCATGGAATGCCCTGCCAGTAGCAGTGGTGGACTCTCCCTCTTTATGGGCATTTAAGCGGGCATTGGATAGATATATGGAGGATAGTGGGTTAGTATAGGTTAGGTGGGCTTGGATCGGCGCAACATCGAAGGCCAAAGGGCCTGTACTGCGCTGTATTCTTCTATGTTCTATGTTCTATGTTCTCTGTCCCCTCTCTCTCTGCCCCCCTCTCTCTGCCCCCCTCTCTCTGCCCCCCTCTCTCTGTCCCTCTCTCCCTGCCCCTCTCACTCTGTCCCCCTCTGTCTGCCCCTATCCTTCTCTGCCCCACTCGCTCTGACCCAACCTCTCTCTGTCCCCCTCTCTCTCTGTCCCCCCTCTCTCTCTGTCTCCCTCTCTCTGTCCCCCTCTCTCTGTGAACCCCTCTCGCTGCCCCCATCTCTCTGTCCCCCTCTCTCTGTCCCCCCCCTCTCTCTGTCCCCCTCTCTCTATCCCCCCTCTCTCTGCCCCTTCTCTCTCTGTCCCCCTCTCTCTCACTGACCCCCTCTCTCTCTGACCCCCTCTATCTCTCCCAATCTCTGTCCCCCTCTCTCTGTCGCCGTCTCTCTGTCCCCCTCTCTCTCTGTCCCCTCTCTCTCTGTCCCCCTCTATCTGTCCCCTCTCTCTCCCACCCTCTCTGACCCCCTCTCTCCCCCGCTCTCTGACCCCCTCTCTCCCCGCTCTCTGACCCCCACTCTGTTGCCCTCTCTCTGCCCCCGCTATCTCTGCCCCCCCGACCCCTCTCTCTGTCCCCCTCTCTCTGTTTCCCTCTCTCTGTTCCCCTCTCTCTGTTCCCCTCTCTCTGTCCCCCTCACTCATGTCCCCCTTACTCTGTCCCCTCTCTCTCCCCCGCTCTTTGAGCCTCTCTCTGTCGCCCTCTCTCTGCCCCCTCTCTCTGCACCCCTCTCTCTGTCCCCCTCTCTCTATCCCCCTCTCACTGCCCCTCTCTCTCTCTCCCGCTCTCTGACCACCTCTCTCTCACCCTTTCTCTCTGCCTCCTCTCTCTCTGCACCCACTCTCTCTGCCCCCCTCTCTGTTCCCCCACTCTCTGTCCCCCCTCTCTCTGACCCCCTCTCTCACCCCCACTCTGTACCCCTTTCTCTGTCTCCCTCTCTCTGCCCCCCCTCTCTGTCACCGTCTTTCTATCCCCCCTTCTCTCTGTTCCCCCCTTTCTCTGTTCCCCCTCTCTCTGTCCCACTCTCTCTGTCCCCCACTCTCTCTCTGACCAGCTCTATCTCCCCCACTCTCTGTCCCCTGCTCTCTGTCGCCCTCTCTCTGTCCCCTCTCTCTCTCTGACCCCCTCTATCTCCCCCGCTCTCTGCCCCCCCTCTCTCTGTTGCCCTCTCTCTGACCCCCTCTCTCACACCAGCCTCTCCCTGTACCACCTCACTGTCCCCCTCTCTCGCTGTCGCCCCTCTCTCTGTCCCACACTCTCTGTCCCACTCTCTCTGCCCCCCCCCGACCCCTCTCTCTGTCTCTTCTCTCTCTCTGTTCCCCTCTCTCTATCCCCTTCTCTGTCTCCCTCTCTCTGCCCCCTCTCTCTGCCCCCCTCTGTCTGAACCCCGCCCCCGTCTCTGTCCCCCTCACTCTTTCCCCCCTCACTCTGTCGCCCTCTCTCTGTCCCCTTCTCTCTGTCTCCCTCTCTCTATCCCCTTCTCTCTGTCCCCTCACTTTCTCCCCCGCACTTTGACACCCGATCTGTCGCCCTCTCTCTCTGCCCCCCCTCTCACTGCCCCCTCTCTCTGTCCCCCTTTCACAGTCCCCTCTCTCTCCCGCTCTCTGACCACCTCACTGTCACCCCCTCTCTCTGCCCCCTATCTCTCTGCCCCCTCTCTCTCTGCCCCCTCTCTCTGTCCCCCTCTCTCTGTCCCCACTCTCTCTCCCCCGCTCTGTGACGCCCTCTCTGTTGCCCTCTCTCTGCCCCCATCTCTCTGCCCCCTCTCTCTCTGCCCCCTCTCTCTGTCCTCCTCTCTCCGTCCCCACTCTCCCCCGCTCTCTGACGCCCCCGCTGTTGCCCTCTTTCTGCCCCCTATCTCTGTGCCCCCTTCTCTGTCCCCCCTCTCTCTGTCCCCTCTCACTCTGTCCCCCTCTCTGTATCCCCTTCTCACTGTCCCCCTCTCTCTCTTCCGCTCTCTGCCCCCTCTCTCTGTCCTCCTCTCTCTGTACCCCCTCTCTCTGTCACCCCTCTCTCTGTTCCCCCCTCCCCCCTCTCTATCCTCCTCTCTCTGTACCCCCTCTCTCTGTCCCCCCCTCTGTGTTCCCCCCTCTCTCTGTTCCCCCTCTCTCTGTCCCCCCTTTCTCTGACCCCCTCTCTCTGTTCCCCCTCTCTCTGTCCCCCCTCTCTCCGTCCCTCCTCTCTGTCACCCCTCTCTCTGTCCCCCTCTCTCTGTGTTCTCTCTCTCTCCCCGCTCTCTGACCCCCTCTCTGTCGCCCGCTCTCTCTGTCGCCCCTCTCTCTGTTGCCGTCTCTCTGTCCCCCTCTCTCTCTCTGCCCCCTCTCTCTCTGCCACCTCTCTCTCTGCGCCCATCTCTCCACCCCCTCTCTCTCTCTGTCGCCCTCTTTCTGTCCCCGTCTCTCTGTGCCCTCTCTCTCTGTCGCCCTCTCTCTTCCCCGCTCTCTGACGCCCTCTCTGTCGCCCTCTCTCTGCCACCTCTCTCTCTGCCCCCCTCTATGTCCCCCTCTCTGTCACCCTCTCTCTCTCTATCCCCCACTCTCTCCATCCGCCCACTCTCTGTCCCCTCTCTCTGACCCCCCTCTCTCCCCCCACACTGTTCCCCCTCTCTCTCTCCCTCTGCCCCCTCTCACTGTCACCGTCTCTCTATCCCCCCTTCTCTCTGTCCCACCTTTCTCTGTCCCCCCTCTCTGTCCCCCCGTCTCTCTGACCCCTTTTCTCTCTGTCCTCCTCTCTCTCTATCCCCCTCTCTCTGTCTCCTCTTTCTGCCCCCTTCTCTCTCTGTCCCCCTCTCTCTCACTGACCCCCTCTCTCTCTGACACCCTCTATCTCCCCCACTCTCTGTCCCCCATCACTGTTGCCCTCTCTCTGCCTCCGCTCTCTCTGCCCCCCGACCCCTCTCTCTGTCCCCCTCTCTCTGTTTCTCTCTCTCTGTTCTCCTCTCTCTGTCCCCCTCTCTATGCCCCCTCCCAGTCACTATCTCTCTGTCCCCCCCTCTCTGTCCCCCCCTCTCTGCCCCCGCTGTCCCCCTCTCTCTGTCCTCCTCTCTCTGCCCCCCCTCTCTCTGTTGCCATATCTGTCACCCTCTCTCTGTCCCCCACTCTCTGTCCCCCTTCTCTCTCTGTCCCCCTCTCTCTGTCCCACCCACTCTGTCCCCCTCTCTCTGTCCCCCCTCTATGTCCCCCCTCTCTCTCTGTCCCCCTCTCTGTCCCCCATTTCTCTGTCCCCCTCTCTCTCCCACCTGCCTCTCTCTGTCCTCCTCTCTCTGCCCCCCTTTCTCTGACACCCTCTCTTTCCCCCACTCTGTAACCCTGTCTCTGTCCCCACTCCCTCTGACCCCCTCTATCTTCCCCACTTTCTGTGCCCCACTCTCTGTCCCGCGCTCTCTGTCCCTCGCTCTCTGCCCCCTCTCTCTGTCCCCCTCTCTCTATCCCCCTCTCACTGCCCCCTCTCTCTCTCCCGCTCTCTGACCCCCTCTGTCTCACCCCCACTCTGTACCCCTCTCTCTGTCTCCCACTCCTCTGCCCCCCTCTCTATCACCGTCTTTCTATCCCCTCTTCTCTCTGTTCCCCCTTTCTCTGTTCCCCCTCTCTCTGTCCCCTCTCTCTGTCCCACCCTCTCTCTGTCCCCCTCTCTCTCTGTCCCCCCTCTCTCTCTGACCCCCTCTATCTCCCCCACTCTCTGTCCCCTGCTCTCTGTCGCCTCTCTCTGACCCCCACTCTCTCTGTCCCCCACTCTCTCTCTGACCCCCCTCTCTCTCTGACCCCCTCTATCTACCCCGCTCTCTGTCCCCCCCTCTCTATTGCCCTCTGTCGCTGTCGCCCTCTCTCTGTCCCCCTCACTCTGTCCCCCCTCACTCTGTCGCCCTCTCTCTATCCCCCTCTCTATGTCCCCTCTCTTCTCCCCTGCTCTTTGACCCCCTCTCTGTCGCCCTCTCTCTCTGCCCGCTCCTCACTGCCCCCTCTCTCTCTGTCCCCCTCTCACAGTCTCCTCTCTCTCCCACTCTCTGACCACCTCTCTGTCACCCCCCCTCTCTCTACCCCCTCTCTCTCTGCCACCCTCTCTCTGTCCCCCTCTCTCTCTCTGTCCCCCTCCCTCTATCCCCTTCTCACTGTCCCCTGTCTCTCTCCCCGCTCTCTGTCCCCCTCTCTCTGTCCTCCTCTGTCTGTACCCCCTCTCTCTGTCCCCCCTCTCTCTGTTCCCCCTCTCTCTGTTCCCCCCTCTCTCTGTCCCCCCCTCTCTGCCCCCCTCTCTCTGTTCCCCCTCTCTCTGTCCCCCTCTCTCTGCCCCTCCTCTCTTGTCCCCCCCTCTCTGTCCCCCTCTCTCTGTGTACTCTCTCTCTCCCCGCTCTCTGACCCCTCTCTGTCGCCCGCTCTCTCTGTTGCCCCTCTCTCTGTTGCCGTCTCTCTGTCCCCCTCTCTCTCTGTCCCTCTCTCTCTCTGTCCCTCTCTCTCTGTCCCCCTCTCTGTCCTCCTCTCTCTGCCCCCCTTTCTCTGACACCCTCTCTTTCCCCCACTCTGTAACCCTTTCTCTGTCCCCACTCCCTCTGACCCCCTCTATCTTCCCCACTCTCTGTGCCCCTCTCTCTGTCCAGCGCTCTCTGTCCCTCGCTCTCTGTCCCCCACTCTCTGTCATCCTCTCTCTGTCCCCCAGCTCTCTGTCTCCCCCTCTCTCTGTCCCCCTCTCTCTCTCTTTCCCGCCCTTTCTCTGTCCCCCCTCTCTTTCCCCCTCTCTCTCCGACCCGCTCTCTCTCTGTCACCCTCTCTCTGTCCCTCTCGCTCTCTGTCCCCCCTCTCTGTCCCCCTCTCTCTCTGTCCCGCTCTCTCTCTGTCCCCCTCTGTCTGCCCCCTCTCTCTGTCCCGGTCTCTGTCCCCCTCTCTCTGTTGCCCTCTCTCGTGCCCACTATCTCTCCCCCTCTCTCTGCCCCCTCACTCTCTCCCACTCAGTCCCCCTCTCTCTGTCCCCCACTCTCTTCCCCCCTCTCTCTGCCCCCCCTCTCTCTCTGTCCCCCCTCTCTCTGCCCCCCCTCTGGCTGCCCCCCCCCCCTCTCTGTCCCCCCTCTCTCTCTGTCCCTCTCTCTGTCCCTCATCTCTCTGTCCCTCTCTGTCCCCCTCTCTCTGTCCCCCCTCTCTCTCTGTCCCCCTCTCTGTCCCCCTCTCTATGCCCCCCGCTCTCTCTGTCCCCCCTCTCTCTGCCCCTCCTCTCTGTCCCCCCTCTCTCTGTCCCCCCTCTCTCTGTGTACTCTCTCTCTCCCCGCTCTCTGACCCCCTCTCTGTCGCCCGCTGTCTCTGTCGCCCCTCTCTCTGTTGCCGTCTCTCTGTCCCCCTCTCTCTGCCCCCTCTCTCTCTCTGCCCCCTCTCTCTGCCACCTCTCTCTCTGCCCCCATCTCTCTGCTCCCTCTTTCTCTGTCACCCTCTCTCTATCCCCATCTCTCTGTCCCCTCTCTCACTGTCGCCCTCTCTCTGTCCCCATCTCTCTGTCCCCCTCTCTCTGTCGCCCTCTCTCTGTCCCCATCTCTCTGTCCCCCTCTCTCTGCCCCCTCTCTCTCTCTCTGCCCCCTCTCTCTCTGTCCCCTCTCTCTGCCCACCCATCTCTCCGCCCCCTCTCTCTCTGTCGCCCTCTCTCTGTCCCCATCTCTCTGTCCCCTCTCTCTTCCCCGCTCTCTGACGCCCTCTCTCTGACCCCCACTCTCTCTGTCTCCTTCTTTCTCTCTGACTCCCTCTCTCTCTGACCGCCTCTATCTCCCCCGCTCCCTGTCCCCCCCTCACTGTTGCCCTCTCTCGCTGTCGCCCTCTCTCTGTCGCCCTCTCTCTGACCCCCTCTCTCACACCCGCCTCTCCCTGTAACACCTCACTGTCCCCCTCTCTCGCTGTCGCCCCTCTCTCTGTCCCACTCGCTCTGTCCCACTCTCTCTGCCCCCGACTCCTTTCTCTGTCCCTTCTCTCTCTCTGTTCCCGTCTCTCTATCCCCCTCTCTCTGTCCCCTCTCTCTCTCCCCCGCTCTTTGACCCCCCTCTCTCACCCTCTCTCCCTGCCCCTCTCTCTCTGTCCCCCTCTCTCTATCCCCATCTCACTGCCCCCTCTCTCTATCTCCCGCTCTCTAACCCCTTCTCTGTCATCCTCTCTTTCTGCCCACTCTCTCTGCCCCCTCTCTCTCTCTGCCCCCCTCTGAACCCCGTCCCCGTCTCTGTCCCCCTCTCTCTCTGTCCCCCTCTCTCTGTTCCCCTCTCTCTGTTCCCCCTCACTCTGTCGCCCTCTCTCTGTCCCCTTCTCTCTGTCTCCCTCTCTCTATCCCCCTCTCTCTGTCCCCTCTCTTTCTCCCCCGCTCTTTGACCTCCACTCTGCCCCCTCTCTCTCTCTCCCCCGCTCTCTGACCCCCTCTCTGTTGCCCTCTTTCTGCCCCCTATCTCTGTCCCCCCTCTCTCTTTCCTCTTCTCACTGTCCCCTGTCTCTCTCCCGCTCACTGTCCCCCTCTCTCTGTCCTCCTCTTTCTGTACCCCCTCTCTCTGTCCCCCTTCTCTCTGTTCCCCCTCTCTCTGTTCCCCCTCTCTCTGTTCCCCCTCTCTCTGCTCCTCCTCTCTGTCCCCCCTCTCTCTGTCCCCCTCTCTCTGTGTACTCTGTCTCTCCCCGCTGTCTGACCCCCGCTCTGTCGCCCGCTCTCTCTGACGCCCCTCTCTCTGTTGCCGTCTCTCTGTCCCCCTCTCTCTGCCCCCTCTCTCTCTGTCGCCCTCTCTCTGTCCCCTGTCTCTCTCGCCCGCTCTCTAACCCCCTCTCTGTCGCCCTCTCTCTGCCCCCCTCACTGTCCCTCTCTCTCTCTGCCCCCTCTCTCTCTGCCCCCTCTCTCTGCCCCCATCTCTCTGCCCCCTCTCTCTCTGTCGCCCTCTCTCTGTCCCCTCTCTCTCTCCCCCGCTCTCTAACCCCCTCTCTGTCGCCCTCTCTCTGTCCCCTCACTGTCCCCCTCTCTCTCTGTCCCCCCCTCTCTCTCTATCCCCAACTCTCTCCATCCGCCCACTCTCTGTCCTCCTCTCTCTGACCCCCCCTCTCTCCCCCACACTGTACCCCTCTCTCTCTCCCTCTGCCCCCTCTCTCTGTCACCGTCTCTCTATCCCCCCTTCTCTCTGTCCCACCTTTCTCTGTTCACCCTCTCTTTGCACCCCCCTCTCTGTCCCCTCCTCTCTCTGTCCCTCCCCTCTCTGACCCCTTCTCTCTTTGTCCTCCTCTCTCTCTGTCCCCCTCTCTCTGTCTCCTCTTTCGGCCCCCTTTTCTCTCTGTCCCCCTCTCTCTCACTGACCCACTCTATCTCCCCCACTCTCTGTTCCCCTCTCTCTGTCGCCGGCTCTCTGAGCCCCTCTCTTTCTGTCCCCTCTCTCTCTGTTCCGTCTATCTGTTCCCTCTCTCTCCCACGCTCCCTGACCTCCTCTCTCCCCTGCTCTCTGACCCCCTCTCTGTTGCCCTCTCGCTGCCCCCCCTCTCTCTGCCCCCCGACCCCCCTCTCTGCCCCCATCTCTCTGTTTCCCTCTCTCTGTTCTCCTCTCTCTATCCCCCTCTCTCTGTCCCTCTCACTCCTGTCCCTCTCACTCTGTCCCCTCTCTCTCCCCCACTCTTTGACCACCTCTCTGTCCCCCTCTCTCTATCCCCCTCTCTCTGCCCCCTCTCTCTCTCCCGCTCTCTGACCCCCTCTTTGTCACCCTTTCTCTCTACCCCCTCTCTCTGCCCCCACTCTCTCTGCCCACCTCTCTGCCCCCCACTCTCTGTACCCCTCTGTCTGTCTCCCTCTCTCTGCCCCCCCTCTCTGTCACCGTCTCTGTATCCCCCCTTCTCTCTGTTCCTCCTTTCTGTGTTCCCCCTCTCTCTGTCCCCCTCTCCCTGTCCCCCTCTCTCTCTGTCCCCCTCTCTCTGTTGCCTCTTTCTGCCCCATCTCTCTCTCTAACCCCCTCTCTCTCTGCCCCTCTCTCTCTGACCCCCCTCTGTCTCTGACCACCTCTCTCTCTGCCCCTCTCTCTCGGTACCCTCTCTTTCTGTCCCCCTCTCTCTCTGTACCCTCTCTCTGTCCCCCTCGCTCTTTGTCCCGCTCTCTCTGTTCCACCCCTCTCTGTCGCCCTCTCTCTGACCCCCCTCTCTCTGTCCCACTCTCTCTGTCCCACTCTCTCTCTCTGTCCCTCTCTCTCTTCACCTCTCTCTCTCTGTCCCCTCTCTCTCTGCCCCTCTCTCTCTGTCTCCCTCGCTGTCTGTCTCCCCCACTCTGTCCCCCTCTGTCTGTCGCCCTCTCTCTGACCCCCTCTCTCTCCCAACCGCCTCTCTCTCTCTCCCGCTCTCTGTCCCCCTCTCTCTGCCCCTCTCTCTCTGTTCCCCATTCTCTGTTCCCCCTCTCTCTGTTCCCCCTCTCTCTGTCGCCCTCTCTCTGCCCCCCACTCTCTCTGTCCCCCTCTCTCTCTCTGACCCCCTCTATCTCCCCCGCTCCCTGTCCACCCTCTCTCTGTTGCCCTCTCTCGCTGTCGCCCTCTCTCTGTCGCCCTCTCTCTGACCCCCTCTCTCTACCCCCTCTCTCTGTCCCCTGTCTCTCTCCCCCGCTCTTTGACCCCCTCTCTGTCACCCACTCTCCCTGCCCCCTCTCTCTCTGTCCCCCTCTCTCTCTCCCCTCTCGCTCTGCCCCCTCTCTCTCTGCCCCCTTCTGTCTGAACCCGGTCCCCGTCTCTGTCCCCTTCTCTCTCTGTCCCCCTCTCTCTGTTCCCCTCTCTCTGTTCCCCTCTCTCTGTCCCCCTCACTCTGTGCCCCCTCACTCTGTCGCCCTCTCTCTGTCCCCTTCTCTCTGTCTCCCTCTCTCTATCCCCCTCTCTCTGTCCCCCCTCTCTCTGTTCCCACCTCTCTCTGTGCCCCCTCTCTCTGCCCCCCTCTCTCTGCCCCTCCTCTCTGTCCCCCCCTCTCTCTGTTCCCCCTCTCTCTGTCCCCGCTCTCTCTGCCCCCCTCTCTCTGTTCCCCCCATCTCTGTCCCCACTCTCTCTGCCCCTCCTCTCTGTCCCCCCCTCTCTCTGTCCCCATCTCTCTGTGTACTCTCTCTGTCCCCGCTCTCTGACCGGCTCGCTGTCGCCCGTTCTCTCTGTCGCCCCTCTCTCTGTTGCCGTCTCTCTGTCCCCCTCTCTCTGCCCCCTCTCTCTCTGCCCCCTCTCTCTCTGCCCCCTCTCTCTCTGCCCCATCTCTCTGTCCCCTCTCTCTCTGTCGCCCTCTCTCTGTCCCCATCTCTCTGTCCCCTCTCTCTCCCCCGCTCTCTAACCCCCTCTCTGTCCCCCTCTCTCTGCCCCCTCTCTCTCTGCCCCCTCTCTCTCTGCCCCCTCTCTCTCTGCCCCATCTCTCTGTCCCCTCTCTCTCTGTCGCCCTCTCTCTGTCCCCATCTCTCTGTCCCCTCTCTCTCCCCCGCTCTCTAACCCCCTCTCTGTCGCCCTCTCTCTGCCCCCTCTCTCTCTGCCCCTCTCTCTGTCCCCCTCTCTCTGTTGCCGTCTCTCTGTCCCCCTCTCTCTCTGTCCCTCTCTCTATCTGTCCCTCTCTCTCTGTCCCCCTCTCTGTCCTCCTCTCTCTGCCCCCCTTTCTCTGACACCCTCTCTTTCCCCCACTCTGTAACCCTTTCTCTGTCCCCACTCCCTCTGACCCCCTCTATCTTCCCCACTCTCTGTGCCCCACTCTCTGTCCCGCGCTCTCTGTCCCTCGCTCTCTGTCCCCCACTCTCTGTCACCCTCTCTCTGTCCCCCAGCTCTCTGTCTCCCCCTCTCTCTGTCCCCCCTCTCTCTCTCTTTCCCGCCCTTTCTCTGTCCCCCCTCTCTTTCACCCTCTCTCTCCGATCCGCTCTCTCTCTGTCCCCCTCTCTCTGTCCCTCTCGCTCTCTGCCCCCCCTCTCTGTCCCCCTCTCTATCTGTCCCGCTCTCTCTCTCTGTCCCCCTCTGTCTGCCCCCTCTCTCTGTCCCGGTCTCTGTCCCCCTCTCTCTGTTGCCCTCTCTCGTGCCCACTATCTCTCCCCCTCTCTCTGCCCCCTCACTCTCTCCCACTCAGTCCCCCTCTCTCTGTCCCCCACTCTCTTCCCCCCTCTCTCTGCCCCCCTCTCTCTCTGTCCCCCTCTCTCTGCCCCCCTCTCTCTGCCCCGCTCTCTCTGTCCCCCTCTCTCTCTGTCCCTCTCTCTGTCCCTCATCTCTCTGTCCCTCTCTGTCCCCCTCTCTCTGTCCCCCCTCTCTCTCTGTACCCCTCTCTCTGTCCCCCGCTCTCTCTGTCCCCCCTCTCTCTGCCCCTCCTCTCTGTCCCCCCTCTCTCTGTCCCCCTCTCTCTGTGTACTCTCTCTCTCCCCGCTCTCTGACCCCCTCTCTGTCGCCCGCTGTCTCTGTCGCCCCTCTCTCTGTTGCCGTCTCTCTGTCCCCCTCTCTCTGCCCCCTCTCTCTCTCTGCCCCCTCTCTCTGCCACCTCTCTCTCTGCCCCCCATCTCTCTGCTCCCTCTTTCTCTGTCACCCTCTCTCTATCCCCATCTCTCTGTCCCCTCTCTCACTGTCGCCCTCTCTCTGTCCCCATCTCTCTGTCCCCCTCTCTCTGTCGCCCTCTCTCTGTCCCCATCTCTCTGTCCCCCTCTCTCTGCCCCCTCTCTCTCTCTGCCCCCTCTCTCTCTGTCCCCTCGCTCTACCCCCATCTCTCCGCCCCCTCTCTCTCTGTCGCCCTCTCTCTGTCCCCATCTCTCTGTCCCCTCTCTCTTCCCCGCTCTCTGACGCCCTCTCTCTGACCCCCACTCTCTCTGTCTCCTTCTTTCTCTCTGACTCCCTCTCTCTCTGACCCCCTCTATCTCTCCCGCTCCCTGTCCCCCCTCTCACTGTTGCCCTCTCTCGCTGTCGCCCTCTCTCTGTCGCCCTCTCTCTGACCCCCTCTCTCACACCCGCCTCTCCCTGTAACACCTCACTGTCCCCCTCTCTCGCTGTCGCCCCTCTCTCTGTCCCACTCGCTCTGTCCCACTCTCTCTGCCCCCGACTCCTCTCTCTGTCCCTTCTCTCTCTCTGTTCCCGTCTCTCTATCCCCCTCTCTCTGTTTACTCTCTCTCTCCCCCGCTCTTTGACCCCCTCTCTCACCCTCTCTCCCTGCCCCTCTCTCTCTGTCCCCCTCTCTCTATCCCCATCTCACTGCCCCCTCTCTCTATCTCTCGCTCTCTAACCCCTTCTCTGTCATCCTCTCTTTCTGCCCACTCTCTCTGCCCCCTCTCTCTCTCTGCCCCCCTCTGAACCCCGTCCCCGTCTCTGTCCCCCTCTCTCTCTGTCCCCCTCTCTCTGTTCCCCCTCACTCTGTCGCCCTCTCTCTGTCCCCTTCTCTCTGTCTCCCTCTCTCTATCCCCCTCTCTCTGTCCCCTCTCTTTCTCCCCCGCTCTTTGACCTCCTCTCTGTCGTCCTCTCTCTCTGCCCCCTCTCTCAGTGCCCCCTCTCTCTGTCCCCCTCTCACAGTCCCCTCTCTCTCCCGCTCTCAGACCACCTCTCTGTCACCCCCTCTCTCTGCCCCCCCTCTCTCTGCCCCCTCTCTCTCTGCCCCCTCTCTCTCTCTCCCCCGCTCTCTGACCCCCTCTCTGTTGCCCTCTTTCTGCCCCCTATCTCTGTCCCCCCTCTCTCTTTCCCCTTCTCACTGTCCCCTGTCTCTCTCCCGCTCACTGTCCCCCTCTCTCTGTCCTCCTCTCTCTGTACCCCCTCTCTCTGTCCCCCTTCTCTCTGTTCCCCCTCTCTCTGTTCCCCCTCTCTCTGTTCCCCCTCTCTCTGCCCCTCCTCTCTGTCCCCCCTCTCTCTGTCCCCCTCTCTCTGTGTACTCTGTCTCTCCCCGCTGTCTGACCCCCGCTCTGTCGCCCGCTCTCTCTGTCGCCCCTCTCTCTGTTGCCGTCTCTCTGTCCCCCTCTCTCTGCCCCCTCTCTCTCTGTCGCCCTCTCTCTGTCCCCTGTCTCTCTCGCCCGCTCTCTAACCCCCTCTCTGTCGCCCTCTCTCTGCCCCCCTCACTGTCCCCCTCTCTCTCTGCCCCCTCTCTCTCTGCCCCCTCTCTCTGCCCCCATCTCTCTGCCCCCTCCCCTCTCTCTGTCGCCCTCTCTCTGTCCCCTCTCTCTCTCCCCCGGTCTCTAACCCCCTCTCTGTCGCCCTCTCTCTGTCCCCTCACTGTCCCCCTCTCTCTCTGTCCCCCTCTCTCTCTCTATCCCCAACTCTCTCCATCCGCCCACTCTCTGTCCTCCTCTCTCTGACCCCCCTCTCTCCCCCACACTGTACCCCTCTCTCTCTCCCTCTGCCCCCTCTCTCTGTCACCGTCTCTCTATCCCCCCTTCTCTCTGTCCCACCTTTCTCTGTTCACCCTCTCTTTGCACCCCCCTCTCTGTCCCCTCCTCTCTCTGTCCCTCCCCTCTCTGACCCCTTCTCTCTCTGTCCTCCTCTCTCTCTGTCCCCCTCTCTCTGTCTCCTCTTTCGGCCCCCTTTTCTCTCTGTCCCCCTCTCTCTCACTGACCCACTCTATCTCCCCCACTCTCTGTTCCCCTCTCTCTGTCGCCGGCTCTCTGAGCCCCTCTCTTTCTGTCCCCTCTCTCTCTGTCCCGTCTATCTGTCCCCTCTCTCTCCCACGCTCCCTGACCTCCTCTCTCCCCTGCTCTCTGACCCCCTCTCTGTTGCCCTCTCTCTGCCCCCCCTCTCTCTGCCCCCCGACCCCCCCTCTGCCCCCCTCTCTCTGTTTCCCTCTCTCTGTTCTCCTCTCTCTATCCCCCTCTCTCTGTCCCTCTCACTCCTGTCCCTCTCACTCTGTCCCCTCTCTCTCCCCCACTCTTTGACCACCTCTCTGTCCCCCTCTCTCTATCCCCCTCTCTCTGCCCCCTCTCTCTCTCTCCCGCTCTCTGACCCCCTCTCTGTCACCCTTTCTCTCTGCCCCCTCTCTCTGCCCCCACTCTCTCTGCCCACCTCTCTGCCCCCCACTCTCTGTACCCCTCTGTCTGTCTCCCTCTCTCTGCCCCCCCTCTCTGTCACCGTCTCTGTATCCCCCCTTCTCTCTGTTCCTCCTTTCTGTGTTCCCCCTCTCTCTGTCCCCTCTCTCTGTCCCCCTCTCTCTCTGTCCCCTTCTCTCTGTTGCCTCTTTCTGCCCCATCTCTCTCTCTCTGACCACTCTCTCTCTAACCCCCTCTCTCTCTGCCCCTCTCTCTCTGACCCCCTCTGTCTCTGACCACCTCTCTCTCTGCCCCTCTCTCTCGGTACCCTCTCTTTCTGTCCCCCCTCTCTCTCTGTACCCTCTCTCTGTCCCCCTCGCTCTTTGTCCCGCTCTCTCTGTTCCACCCCTCTCTGTCGCTCTCTCTCTGACCCCCCTCTCTCTGTCCCACTCTCTCTGTCCCACTCTCTCTCTCTCTGTCCCCCTCTCTCTCTCTGTCCCTCTCTCTCTACACCTCTCTCTCTCTGTCCCCTCTCTCTCTGTCCCCTCTCTCTCTGCCCCTCCTCTCTGTCCCCCCCTCTCTCTGTTCCCCCTCTCTCTGTCCCCGCTCTCTCTGCCCCTCTCTCTGTTCCCCCCATCTCTGTCCCCCCTCTCTCTGCCCCTCCTCTCTGTCCCCCCCTCTCTCTGTCCCCCTCTCTCTGTGTACTCTCTCTGTCCCCGCTCTCTGACCGGCTCTCTGTCGCCCGTTCTCTCTGTCGCCCCTCTCTCTGTTGCCGTCTCTCTGTCCCCCTCTCTCTGCCCCCTCTCTCTCTGCCCCCTCTCTCTCTGCCCCATCTCTCTGTCCCCTCTCTCTCTGTCGCCCTCTCTCTGTCCCCATCTCTCTGTCCCCTCTCTCTCCCCCGCTCTCTAACCCCCTCTCTGTCGCCCTCTCTCTGCCCCCTCTCTCTCTGCCCCTCTCACTGTCCCCCTCTCTCTGTTGCCGTCTCTCTGTCCCCCTCTCTCTCTGTCCCTCTCTCTCTCTATCCCTCTCTCTCTGTCCCCCTCTCTGTCCTCCTCTCTCTGCCCCCCTTTCTCTGACACCCTCTCTTTCCCCCACTCTGTAACCCTTTCTCTGTCCCCACTCCCTCTGACCCCCTCTATCTTCCCCACTCTCTGTGCCCCACTCTCTGTCCCGCGCTCTCTGCCCCCGCTCTCTGTCCCCCACTCTCTGTCACCCTCTCTCTGTCCCCCACTCTCTGTCATCCTCTCTCTGTCCCCCAGCTCTATGTCTCCCCCCCTCTCTGTCCCCTCTCTCTCTCTCTTTCCCGCCCTTTCTCTGTCCCCCCTCTCTTTCCCCCTCTCTCTCCGACCCGCTCTCTCTCTGTCCACCTCTCTCTGTCCCTCTCGCTCTCTGTCCCCCCTCTCTGTCCCCCTCTCTCTCTGTCCCGCTCTCTCTCTCTGTCCCCCTCTGTCTGCCCCCTCTCTCTGTCCCGGTCTCTGTCCCCCTCTCTCTGTTGCCCTCTCTCTGCCCCCTCTCTCTCTGCCCCTCTCTCTCCCCCCCTCTCTCTCTCCCCCCCTCTTTCTGTTCCCCCTCTCTGTGTCCCCCCTCTCTCTGCCCCTCCTCTCTGTCCCCTCCTCTCTCTGTCCCCCTCTCTCTGTGTACCCTCTCTCTCTCCCCGCTCTCTGACCCCCTCTCTGTTGCCCGCTCTCTCTGTAGCCCCTCTCTCTGTTGCCGTCTCTCTGTCCCCCTCTCTCTGCCCCCTCTCCATCTCTGCCCCCTCTCTCTCTGTCGCCATCTCTCTGTCCCCATCTCTCTGTCCCCTCTCTCTCCCCCGCTCTCTAACCCCCTCTGTGTCGCCCTCTCTCTGCCCCCTCTCTCTCTGCCCCCCTCTCTGTCCCCCTCTCTCTCTGTCCCCCTCTCTCTCTCGATCCCCCACTCTCTCCATCCGCCCACTCTCTGTCCCCCTCTCTCTGACCCCGCCTCTCTCTCCCACACTGTACCCCTCTCTCTCTCTCCCTCTGCCCCCTCTCTCTGTCACCGTCTCTCTATCCCCCCTTCTCTCTGTCCCACCTTTCTCTGTTCCCCCTCTCTTTGCCCCCCCTCTCTGTCCCCTCCTCTCTCTGTCCCGCCTCTCTCTGACCCCGTTTCTCTCTGTCCTCCTCTCTCTCTCTGTCCCCCTCTCTCTCTGTCTCCTCTTTCTGCCCCCTTCTCTCTCTGTCCCCCTCTCTATCACTGACCCCCTCTCTCTCTGACCCCCTCTATCTCCCCCTCTCTCTGTCCCCCTCTCTCTGTCGCCGTCTCTCTGTCCCCCTCTCTCTCTCTGTCCCCTGTCTCTCTGTCCCCCTCTATCTGTCCCCTCTCTCTCCCACGCTCTCTGATCCTCTCTCTCCCCCGCACTCTGACCCCCTCTCTGTTGCCCTCTCTCTGCCCCCTCTCTCTCTGTCCCCCTCTCTCTATCCCCCTTTCTCTCTGTCCCCCCTCTCTCTGCCCCCCTCTCTCTGTCCCCCTCTCCCTCTGTACCCTTCTCTCTGTCCCCCTCTCTCTGTCCCCTCTCTCTGTCCCCCTCTCTCTGTCCCCCCTCTCTCTGTCCCCCTCTCTCTGTCCCCCTCTCTCTCTGTCCCCCTCTCTCTCTGTACCCCCTCTCTCTGTCCCCCTCTCTCTATCCCCCTTTCTCTCTGTCCCCCCTCTCTCTGCCCCCCCTCTCTCTGTCCCCCTCTCCCTCTGTACCCTTCTCTCTGTCCCCCTCTCTCTGTCCCCTCTCTCTGTCCCCCTCTCTCTGTCCCCCCTCTCTCTGTCCCCCTCTCTCTGTCCCCTGTCTCTCTGTCCCCCTCTATCTGTCCCCTCTCTCTCCCACGCTCTCTGATCCTCTCTCTCCCCCGCACTCTGACCCCCTCTCTGTTGCCCTCTCTCTGCCCCCTCTCTCTCTGTCCCCCTCTCTCTATCCCCCTTTCTCTCTGTCCCCCCTCTCTCTGCCCCCCCTCTCTCTGTCCCCCTCTCCCTCTGTACCCTTCTCTCTGTCCCCCTCTCTCTGTTCACCTCTCTCTCTGTCCCCCCTCTCTCTGTCCCCCTCTCTCTGTCCCTCCTCTCTCTGTCCCCTCTCTCTGTCCCCCTCTCTCTGTCCCCCCTCTCTCTGTCCCCCTCTCTCTGTCCCCCTCTCTCTCTGTCCCCCTCTCTCTCTGTACCCCCTCTCTCTGTCCCCCTCTCTCTGTCCCTCCTCTCTCTGTCCGCCTCTCTCTCTGTCGCCCTCTCTCTGTCCCTCCTCTCCCTGTACCCTCTCTATGTCCCCCTCTCTCTGTCCCCCTCTCTCTGTCCCCCCTCTCTCTGTCCCCCTCTCTCTCTGTCCCCCTCTCTTTCTGTCCCCTCTCTCTCTGTTCTCCCTCTCTCTGTCCCTCCTCTCTCTGCCCCCACTCTGTCACCATCTCTCTGTCCCCTCTCCCTCTGTTCCCTCTCGCTCTGCCCCCCTCTCTCTGCACCCCCACTCTGGTCCCCCCTCCCCCCTCTGTCCCCTCTCTCTCTGTCCCCCTCTCTTTCTGTCCCCCTATCTCTCTGTTCTCCCTCTCTCTGTCCCTCCTCTCTCTGCCCCCACTCTGTCACCATCTCTCTGTCCCCTCTCTCTCTATCGCTCTCTCTCTCTGACCCCCTCTCTCTGCCCCCTCGCTCTTTTCCCCGCTCTGTGTTCCCCCATCTCTATCGCCCTCTCTCTGTCCCCCCCCCCCTCTGTCACCGTCTCTCTGCTCCCTCTCTGTCACAGTTTCTCTGTCCCGCCTCTCTCTGCCCAGCTCGTCCCCCCCCTCTCTCTGTCCCCCACTCACTGTCCCCTCTCAGTCACCGTCTCTCTGTTCACCCCCACCGTCCCCCCTCTCTCTGTCCCCCACTTCACTGTCCCCTCTCTTTGTTGGCCTCTTTCTGCCCCCTCTCTCTGTCCCCCTCTCTCTGTTCCCTCTCTGGTCACCCCCTCTGCCCCCCTCTCTGTTCCCCTCTCTCTCTGTACCCCCTCTCTCTCTGACCCCTCTCGCTGACCCCCTCTCTCTCTGACCCCCTCTCTCTCTCTGTACCCCCCTCTCTGACCCCATCTCTCTCTGTCCCCCCCACTCTGTTCCCCCCCGTCTCCCCCTCTCTGTCCCCCCTCTCTGTCTCCCTGTCTCTGTCCTCTCTCTCTGTCACCGTCTCTCTATCCCTCTTTCTCTCTGTCCCACCTTTCTCTGTTCCCCTCTCTTTGTCCCTCCCTCTCTCTGTCCCCTCTCTCTCTGTCCTCCTCTCTCTGTCCCCTCTCTCTCCCCCGCTCTCTAACCCCCTCTCTGTCGCCCACTCTCTGACCCCCTCTCTCTGACCCCCCCTCTCTCCCACACACTGTACCCCTCTCTCTCTCCCTCTGCCCCCTCTCTCTGTCACCGTCTCTCTATCCCCCCTTCTCTCTGTCCCACCTTTCTCTGTTCACCCTCTCTTTGCCCCCCCTCTCTCTGTCCCCTCCTCTCTCTGTCCCCCCCTCCCCCCCACTCTCTGACCCCTTCTCTCTCTGTCCTCCTCTCTCTCTGTCCCCCTCTCTCTGTCTCCTCTTTCGGCCCCCTTCTCTCTCTTTCCCCCTCTCTCTCACTGACCCCCTCTCTCTCTGACCCCCTCTATCTCCCCCACTCTCTGTCCCCCTCTCTCTGTCGCCGGCTTTCTGAGCCCCTCTCTTTCTGGCCCTCTCTCTCTGTCCCCTCTATCTGTCCCCTCTCTCTCCCAGGCTCTCTGACCTGCTCTCTGACCCCCCTCTCTGTTGCCCTCTCTCTGCCCCCCTCTCTCTGCCCCCCGACCCCCCTCTCTGTCCCCCTCTCTCTGTTTCCCTCTCTCTGTTCTCCTCTCTCTATCCCCCTCTCTCTGTCCCTCTCACTACTGTCCCCCTCACTCTGTCCCCTCTCTCTCCCGCACTCTTTGACCCCCTCTCTGTCCCCCTCTCTCTATCCCCCTCTCTCTGCCCCCTCTCTCTCTCCTGCTCTCTGACCCCCTCTCTGTCACCCTTTCTCTCTGCCCCCATTCTCTCTGCCCCCCTCTCTGCCCCCCCACTCTCTGTACCCCTCTCTCTGTCTCCCTCTCTCTGCCCCCCCTCTCTGTCACCGTCTCTGTATCCCCCCTTCTAGCTGTTCCTCCTTTCTGTCTTCCCCCTCTCTCTGTCCCCCTCTCTCTGTCCCCGTCTCTCTCTGTCCCCCTCTCTCTGTTGCCTCTTTCTGCCCCCTCTCTCTCTCTGACCCCTCTCTCTCTGACCCCCTCTCTCTCTGCCCCTCTCTCTCTGACCCCCTCTGTCTCTGACCACCTCTCTCTCTGCCCCTCTCTCTCGGTACCCTCTCTTTCTGTCCCCCTCTCTCTCTGTACCCTCTCTCTGTCCCCCTCTCTCTTTGTCCTGCTCTCTCTGTTCCACCCCTCTCTGTCGCCCTCTCTCTGACCCCCCTCTCTGTCCCCTCTCTCTGTTTCCCTCTCTCTGTTCTCCTCTCTCTATCCCCCTCTCTCTGTCCCTCTCACTCCTGTCCCCCTCACTCTGTTCCCTCTCTCTCCCGCACTCTTTGACCCCCTCTCTGTCCCCCTCTCTCTATCCCCCTCTCTCTGCCCCCTCTCTCTCTCTCTCCTGCTCTCTGACCCCCTCTCTGTCACCCTTTCTCTCTGCCCCCATTCTCTCTACCCACCTCTCTGCGCCCCCCCCACTCTCTGTACCCCTCTCTCTGTCTCCCTCTCTCTGCCCCCCTCTCTGTCACCGTCTCTGTATCCCCCCTTCTCTCTTTTCCTCCTTTCTGTGTTCCCCCTCTCTCAGTCCCACTGTCTCTGTCCCCCTCTCTCTCTGTCCCCCTCTCTCTGTTGCCTCTTTCTGCCCCCTCTCTCTCTCTCTGACCCCTCTCTCTCTGTCCCCCTCTCTCTCTCTGCCCCCTCTCTCTGACCCCCTCTGTCTCTGACCACCTCTCTCTCTGCCCCTCTCTCTCGGTACCCTCTCTTTCTGTCCCCCTCTCTCTCTGTACCCTCTCTCTGTCCCCCTCTCTCTTTGTCCCGCTCTCTCTGTTCCACCCCTCTCTGTCGCCCTCTCTCTGACCCCCCTCTCTCTGTCCCACTCTCTCTGTCCCACTCTCTCTCTCTGCCCCCCCTCTCTCTGTCCCTCTCTCTCTACACCTCTCTCTCTCTGTCCCCTCTCTCTCTGTCCCCTCTCTCTGTGTCTCCCCCGCTCTCTGTCTCCCCCACTCTGTCTCCCTCTGTCTGTCGCCCTCTCTCTGTTCCCCTTTCTCTGTTCCCCCTCTCTCTGTTCCCCCTCTCTCTGTCGCCCTCTCTCTGACCCCCACTCTCTCTGTCCCCCTCTCTCTCTCTGACCCCCTCTATCTCCCCCGCTCTCTGTCCCCCCTCTCTCTGTTGCCCTCTCTCGCTGTCGCCCTCTCACTGTCGCCCTCTCTCTGACCCCCTCTCTCACACCCGCCTCTCCCTGAACCACCTCACTGTCCCCCTCTCTCGCTGTCGCCCCTCTCTCTGTCCCACTCTCTCTCCCACTCTCTCTATCCCCCTCTCTCTGTCCCCTCTCTCTCCCCCGCTCTTTGATCCCCTCTCTGTCACCCCCTCTCCCTGCCCCCTCTCTCTCTGTCCCCCTCTCTCTCTCCCCTCTCACTCTGCCCCCTCTCTCTCTGTCCCCCTCTCTGACACCCTCTCTCTGTTCCTCTCTCTCTGTCCCCCTCTCACTCTGTCCCCCTCTCTCTGACACCCTCTCTCTGTTCCCCTCTCTCTGTTCCCCTCTCTCTGTCCCCCTCACTCTGTCCCCCTCACTCTGTCGCCCTCTCTCTGTCCTCTTCTCTCTGTCTCCCTCTCTCTATCCCCCTCTCTCTATCCCCTCTCTTTCTCCCCCTCTCTTTGACCCCCTCTCTGTCGCCCTCTCTCTCTGTCGCCCTCTCTCTCTGCCCCCTCTCTCTGTCCCCCTCTCACAGGCCCCTCTCTCTCCCGCTCTCTGACCACCTCTCTTGTCACCCCCTCTCTCTGCCCCCTCTCTCTCTGCCGCCATCTCTCTGCCCCCCTCTCTCTGTCCCCCTCTCTCTGTCCCCTCTCTCTCTCTCCCCCGCTCTCTGACCCCCCTCTCTGTTGCCCTCTTTCTGCCCCCTATCTCTCTGCCCCCCTCTCTGTCCCCCCTCTCTCTGTCTCCCTCTCTCTCTCTGTCCCCCTCTCTCTATCCCCTTCTCACTGTTCCCTCTCTCTCTCCCGCTCTCTGTACCCCTCTCTCTGTCCTCCTCTCTCTGTATCCCCTCTCTCTGTCCCCACTCTCTCTGCCCCCCTCTCTCAGTTCCCCCTCTCTCTGTCCCCCCTCTCTCTGTTCCCCCCTCTCTCTGTCCCCCTCTCTGTCCCCCTCTCTCTGTCCCCCCTCTCTCTGCCCCTCCTCTCTGTCCCCCGCTCTCTCTGTGTACTCTCTCTCTCTCCCCGCTCTCTGACCCCCTCTCTGTCGCCCGCTCTCTCTGTCGCCTCTCTCTCTGTTGCCCTCTCTCTGACCCCCTCTCTCACACCCGCCTCTCCCTGTACCACCTCACTGTCCCCCTCTCTCGCTGTCGCCCCTCTCTCTGTCCCACTCTCTCTCTCCCACTCTCTCTATCCTCCTCTCTCTGTCCCCTCTCTCTCCCCCCCTCTTTGACCCCCTCTCTGTCACCCCCTCTCCCTGCCCCCTCTCTCTCTGTCCCCCTCTCTCTCTCCCCCCTCACTCTGCCCCCTCTCTCTCGGCCCCCCTCTGTCTGAACCCCGTCCCCGTCTCTGTCCCCCTCTCTCTCTGTCCCCCTCTCTCTGACACCCTCTCTCTGTTCCTCTCTCTCTGTCCCCCTGTCTCTCTGTCCCCCTCTCTCTGACACCCTCTCTCTGTTCCCCTCTCTCTGTTCCCCTCTCTCTGTCCCCCTCACTCTGTCCCCCCTCACTCTGTCGCCCTCTCTCTGTCCTCTTCTCTCTGTCTCCCTCTCTCTATCCCCCTCTCTCTATCCCCTCTCTTTCTCCCCCTCTCTTTGACCCCCTCTCTGTCGCCCTCTCTCTCTGTCGCCCTCTCTCTCTGCCCCCTCTCTCTGTCCCCCTCTCACAGGCCCCTCTCTCTCCCTCTCTCTGACCACCTCTCTTGTCACCCCCTCTCTCTGCCCCCTCTCTCTCTGCCGCCCTCTCTCTGCCCCCCTCTCTCTGTCCCCCTCTCTCTGTCCCCTCTCTCTCTCTCCCCCGCTCTCTGGCACCCCTCTCTGTTGCCCTCTTTCTGCCCCCATCTCTCTGCCCCCCTCTCTGTCCCCCCTCTCTCTGTCCCCCTCTCTCTCTCTGTCCCCCTCTCTTTATCCCCTTCTCACTGTTCCCTCTCTCTCTCCCGCTCTCTGTACCCCTCTCTCTGTCCTCCTCTCTCTGTATCCCCTCTCTCTGTCCCCCCTCTCTCTGTTCCCCCCTCTCTCTGTGCCCCCTCTCTCTGTCCCCCCTCTCTCTGCCCCCCTCTCTCTGTTCCCACTCTCTCTGTCCCCCCTCTCTCTGACCCCCTCTCTGTCGCCCGCTCTCTCTGTCCCCCTCTCTCTGCCCCCTCTCCATCACTGCCCCCACTCTCTCTGCCGCCTCTCTCTCTGCCCCCATCTCTCTGCCCCCTCTCTCTCTGTCGCCCTCTCTCTGTCCCCATCTCTCTGTCCCCTCTCTCTCCCCCAACCTCTAATCCCCTCTTTGTCGCCCTCTCTCTGCCCCCTCTCTCTCTGCCCCCCTCTCTGTCCCCCTCTCTCTCTGTCCCCCTCTCTCTCTCGATCCCCCACTCTCTCCATCCGCCCACTCTCTGTCCCCCTCTCTCTGACCCGACTCTCTCTCCCACACTGTACCCCTCTCTCTCTCGCCCTCCGCCCCCTCTCTCTGTCACCGTCTCTCTATCCCCCTTCTCTCTGTCCCACCTTTCTCTGTTCCCCCTCTCTTTGCCCCCCCTCTCTCTGTCCCGTCCTCTCTCTGTCCCCCCTCTCTCTGACCCCGTTTCTCTCTGTCCTCCTCTCTCTCTGTCCCCCTCTCTCTGTCTCCTCTTTCTGCCCCCTTCTCTCTCTGTCCCCCTCTCTCTCACTGACCCCCTCTCTCTCTGACCCCCTCTATCTCCCCCTCTCTCTGTCCCCCTCTCTCTCTGTCCCCTCTCTCTCTGTCCCCCTCTATCTGTCCCCTCTCTCTACCCCGCGCTGTGACCACTTCTCTGTTGCCCTCTCTCTGCCCCCTCTCTCTCTGTCCCCCTCTCTCTGTCCCCCCCTTCTCTCTGTCCCCCGTCTCTCTGCCCCCCCTCTCTCTGTCCCCCTCTCCCTCTGCCCCCCTCTCTCTGTCCCCCTCTCTCTGTTCACCTTTCTCTCTGTCCCCCTCTCTCTGTCCCTCTCTCTGTCCCCCTCTCTCTCTGTCCCCCCTCTCTCTGTCCCCCCTCTCTCTGTCCCCCTCTCTCTGTCCCCCGCTCTCTTTCCCTCCTCTCTCGGTCCCCCTATCTCTGTCCCCCTCTCTCGGTCCCCCCTCTCTCTGTCCCCCTCTCTCTGTCCCCCTCTCTCTCTGTCCCCCTCTCTCTCTGTCCCCCTCTCTCTGTCCCCTCTCTCTGTCCCCTCTCTCTCTGTACCCCCTCTCTCTGTCCCCCCTCACTCTGTCGCCCTCTCTCTGTCCTCTTCTCTCTGTCTCCCTCTCTCTATCCCCCTCTCTCTATCCCCTCTCTTTCTCCCCCTCTCTTTGACCCCCTCTCTGTCGCCCTCTCTCTCTGTCGCCCTCTCTCTCGGCCCCCTCTCTCAGTCCCCCTCTCACAGGCCCCTCTCTCTCCCGCTCTCTGACCACCTCTCTTGTCACCCCCTCTCTCTGCCCTCTCTCTCTCTGCCGCCCTCTCTCTGCCCCCCTCTCTCTGTCCCCCTCTCTCTGTCCCCTCTCTCTCTCTCCCCCGCTCTCTGACACCCCTCTCTGTTGCCCTCTTTCTGCCCCCTATCTCTCTGCCCCCCTCTCTGTCCCCCTCTCTCTGTCCCCCTCTCTCTCTCTGTCCCCCTCTCTCTATCCCCTTCTCACTGTTCCCTCTCTCTCTCCCGCTCTCTGTACCCCTCTCTCTGTCCTCCTCTCTCTGTATACCCTCTCTCTGTCCCCCCTCTCTCTGTTCCCCCCTCTCTCTGTGCCCCCTCTCTCTGTCCCCCTCTCTCTGCCCCCTCTCTCTGTTCCCCCTCTCTCTGTCCCCCCTCTCTCTGTTCCCCCCTCTCTCTGTCCCCCTCTCTGTCCCCCTCTCTCTCCCCCCTCTCTCTCTGCCCCCCTCTCTCTTTTCCCCCTCTCTCTGTCCCCCCTCTCTCTGCCCCCCTCTCTCTGTTCCCCCTCTCTCTGTCCCCCCTCTCTCTGCCCCTCCTCTCTGTCCCCCCTCTCTCTGTGTACTCTCTCTCTCTCCCCGCTCTCTGACCCCCTCTCTGTCGCTTGCTCTCTCTGTCGCCTCTCTCTCTGTTGCCGTCTCTCTGTCCCCCTCTCTCTGCCCCCTCTCCATCTCTGCCCCCTCTCTCTCTGCCCCCTCTCTCTCTCTGCCCCCATCTCTCTGCCCCCTCTCTCTCTGTCGCCCTCTCTCTGTCCCCATCTCTCTGTCCCCTCTCTCTCCCCCACTCTCTAACCCCCTCTTTGTCGCCCTCTCTCTCTGCCCCCCTCTCTGTCCCCCTCTCTCTCTGTCCCCCTCTCTCTCTCAATCCCCCACTCTCTCCATCCGCCCACTCACTGTCCCCCTCTCTCTGACCCGCCTCTCTCTTCCACACTGTACCCCTCTCTCTCTCTCCCTCTGCCCCCTCTCTCTGTCACCGTCTCTCTATCCCCCCTTCACTCTGTCCCACCTTTCTCTGTTCCCCCTCTCTTTGCCCCCCTCTCTGTCCCCTCCTCTCTCTGTCCCCCCTCTCTCTGACCCCGTTTCTCTCTGTCCTCCTCTCTCTCTGTCCCCCTCTCTCTGTCTCCTCTTTCTGCCCCTTCTCTCTCTGTCCCCCTCTCTCTCACTGACCCCCTCTCTCTCTGACCCCCTCTATCTCCCCCTCTCTCTGTCCCCCTCTCTCTCTGTCCCCAGTCTCTCTGTCCCCCTTTATCTGTCCCCTCTCTCTCCCCCGCGCTGTGACCACTTCTCTGTTGCCCTCTCTCTGCCCCCCCTTCTCTCTGTCCCCCCTCTCTCTGCCCCCCCACTCTCTGTCCCCCTCTCCCTCTGTCCCCCTCTATCTGTCCCCCTCTCTCTGATCACCTTTCTCTCTGTCCCCCTCTCTCTGTCCCTCTCTCTGTCCCCCTCTCTCTCTGTCCCCCCTCTCTCTGTTCACCTCTCTCTCTGTCCCCCCTCTCTCTATCCCCCTCTCTCTATCCCCTCTCTTTCTCCCCCTCTCTTTGACCCCCTCTCTGTCGCCCTCTCTCTCTGTCGCCCTCTCTCTCTGCCCCCTCTCTCTGTCCTCCTCTCACAGGCCCCTCTCTCTCCCGCTCTCTGACGACCTCTCTTGTCACCCCCTCTCTCTTTCCCCTCTCTCTCTGCCCCCCTCTCTCTGCCCCCCTCTCTCTGTCCCCCTCTCTCTGTCCCCTCTCTCTCTCCCCCGCTCTCTGACCTCCCTCTCTGTTGCCCTCTCTCTGCCCCCTCTCTCTCTGCCCCCATCTCTCTGTCCCCCCTCTCTCTGTCGCCCTCTCTCTGTCCCCATCTCTCTGTCCCCTCTCTCTCCCCCACTCTCTAACCCCCTCTTTGTCGCCCTCTCTCTGCCCCCTCTCTCTCTGCCCCCCTCTCTGCCCCCCTCTCTCTCTGTCCCCCTCTCTCTCTCGATCCCCCACTCTCTCCATCCGCCCACTCTCTGTCCCCCTCTCTCTGACCCGCCTCTCTCTCCCACACTGTACCCCTCTCTCTCTCTCCCTCTGCCCCCTCTCTCTGTCACCGTCTCTCTATCCCCCCTTCTCTCTGTCCCACCTTTCTCAGTTCCCCCTCTCTTTGCCCCCCCCTCTCTGTCCCCTCCTCTCTCTGTCCCCCCTCTCTCTGACCCCGTTTTTCTCTGTCCCCCTCTCTCTCTGCCCCCTCTCTCTCTGTCCCCCTCTATCTGTCCCCTCTCTCTCCCCCGCGCTGTGACCACTTCTCTGTTGCCCTCTCTCTGCCCCCTCTCTCTCTGTCCCCCTCTCTCAGTCCCCCCCTTCTCTCTGTCCCCCCTCTCTCTGCCACCCCTCTCTCTGTCCCCCTCGCCCTCTGTCCCCCTCTCTCTGTCCCCCCTTCTCTCTGTCCCCCCTCTCTCTGCCCCCCCTCTCTCTGTCCCCCTCTCCCGCTGTCCCCCCTCTCTCTGTTCACCTTTCTCTCTGTCCCCCTCTCTCTGTCCCTCTCTCTGTCCCCCTCTCTCTCTGTCCCCCCTCTCTCTGTCCCCCTCTCTCTGTCCCCCCTCTCTCTATCCCCCTCTCTCTGTCCACTCTCTTTCTCCCCCTCTCGTTGACCCCCTCTCTGTCGCCTACTCTCTCTCTGTCGCCCTCTCTCTCTGCCCCCTCTCTCTGTCCCCCTCTCACAGGCCCCTCTCTCTCCCGCTCTCTGACCACGTCTCTTGTCACCCCCTCTCTCTTTCCCCTCTCTCTCTGCCCCCCTCTCTCTGCCCCTCTCTCTGTCCCCCTCTCTCTGTCCCCTCTCTCTCTCTCTCTCCCGCTCTCTGACCACCCTCTCTGTTGCCCTCTCTCTGCCCCCTCTCTCTCTGCCCCCATCTCTCTGTCCCCCCTCTCTCTGTCGCCCTCTCTCTGTCCCCAACTCTCTGTCCCCTCTCTCTCCCCCACTCTCTAACCCCCTCTTTGTCGCCCTCTCTCTGCCCCCTCTCTCTGTCCCCCTCTCACAGGCCCCTCTCTCTCCCGCTCTCTGACCACGTCTCTTGTCACCCCCTCTCTCTTTCCCCTCTCTCTCTGCCCTCCTCTCTCTGCCCCCCTCTCTCTGTCCCCCTCTCTCTGTCCCCTCTCTCTCTCTCTCCCGCTCTCTGACCACCCTCTCTGTTGCCCTCTCTCTGCCCCCTCTCTCTCTGCCCCCATCTCTCTGTCCCCCCTCTCTCTGTCGCCCTCTCTCTGTCCCCAAATCTCTGTCCCCTCTCTCTCCCCCACTCTCTAACCCCCTCTTTGTCGCCCTCTCTCTGCCCCCTCTCTCTCTGCCCCCCTCTCTGTCCCCCTCTCTCTCTGTCCCCCTCTCTCTCTCGATCCCCCACTCTCTCCATCCGCCCACTCTCTGTCCCTCTCTCTGACCCGCCTCTCTCTCCCACACTGTCCCCCTCTCTCTCTGTCCCCCTCTCTCTGACACCCTCTCTCTGTTCCTCTCTCTCTGTCCCCCTCTCTCTCTGTCCCCCTCTCTCTGACACCCTCTCTCTGTTCCCCTCTCTCTGTTCCCCTCTCTCTGTCCCCCTCACTCTGTCCCCCCTCACTCTGTCGCCCTCTCTCTGTCCTCTTCTCTCTGTCTCCCTCTCTCTATCCCCCTCTCTCTATCCCCTCTCTTTCTCCCCCTCTCTTTGACCCCCTCTCTGTCGCCCTCTCTCTCTGTCGCCCTCTCTCTCTGCCCCCTCTCTCTGCACCCCCTCTCACAGGCCCCTCTCTCTCCCGCTCTCTGACCACCTCTCTTGTCACCCCCTCTCTCTGCCCCCTCTCTCTGCCGCCCTCTCTCTGCCCCCCTCTCTCTGTCCCCCTCTCTCTGTCCCCTCTCTCTCTCTCCCCCGCTCTCTGACACCCCTCTCTGTTGCCCTCTTTCTGCCCCCATCTCTCTGCCCCCCTCTCTGTCCCCCCTCTCTCTGTCCCCCTCTCTCTCTCTGTCCCCCTCTCTCTATCCCCTTCTCACTGTTCCCTCTCTCTCTCCCGCTCTCTGTACCCCTCTCTCTGTCCTCCTCTCTCTGTATCCCCTCTCTCTGTCCCCCTCTCTCTATCCCCTTCTCACTGTTCCCTCTCTCTCTCCCGCTCTCTGTACCCCTCTCTCTGTCCTCCTCTCTCTGTATCCCCTCTCTCTGTCCCCCTCTCTCTGTTCCACCCTCTCTCTGTGCCCCCTCTCTCTGTCCCCCCTCTCTCTGCCCCCCTCTCTCTGTTCCCCCTCTCTCTGTCCCCCCTCTCTCTGTTCCCCCTCTCTCTGTCCCCCCTCTCTCTGTTCCCCCCTCTCTCTGTTCCCCTCTCTGTCCCCTCTCTCTGCCCCCTCTCTCTCTGCCCCCCTCTCTCTTTTCCCCCTCTCTCTGTCCCCCCTCTCTCTGACCCCTCTCTCTGTTCCCCCTCTCTCTGTCCCCCCTCTCTCTGCCCCTCCTCTCTGTCCCCCCCTCTCTCTGTGTACTCTCTCTCTCCCCGCTCTCTGACCTCCTCTCTGTCGCCCGCTCTCTCTGTCGCCTCTCTCTCTGTTGCCGTCTCTCTGTCCCCCTCTCTCTGCCCCCTCTCCATCTCTGCCCCCTCTCTCTCTGCCCCCTCTCTCTCTGCCCCCATCTCTCTGCCCCCTCTCTCTCTGTCGGCCTCTCTCTGTCCCCATCTCTCTGTCCCCTCTCTCTCCCCCACTCTCTTACCCCCTCTTTGACGCCCTCTCTCTCTGCCCCCCTCTCTGTCCCCATCTCTCTGTCCCCCTCTCTCTCTCGATCCCCCACTCTCTCCATCCGCCCACTCTCTGTCCCCCTCTCTCTGACCCGCCTCTCTCTCCCACACTGTACCCCTCTCTCTCTCTCCCTCTGACCCCTCTCTCTGTCACCGTCTCTCTATCCCCCCTTCT
Organism: Chiloscyllium plagiosum; assembly: GCF_037043375.1. NCBI lineage: Eukaryota > Metazoa > Chordata > Chondrichthyes > Orectolobiformes > Hemiscylliidae > Chiloscyllium > Chiloscyllium plagiosum. The sequence goes on from NW_028270177.1 coordinate 107,271,337, forward strand.
CTCTGTCCCACCTTTCTCTGTTCCCCCTCTCTTTGCCCCCCTCTCTCTGTCCCCTCCTCTCTCTGTCCCCCCTCTCTCTGACCCCGTTTCTCTCTGTCCTCCTCTCTCTCTGACCCCCTCTATCTCCCCCTCTCTCTGCCCCCCTCTCTCTCTGTCCCCAGTCTCTCTGTCCCCCTCTATCTGTCCCCTCTCTCTCCCCCGCGCTGTGACCACTTCTCTGTTGCCCTCTCTCTGCCCCCCCTTCTCTCTGTCCCCCCTCTCTCTGCCCCCCCAATCTCTGTCCCCCTCTCCCTCTGTCCCCCTCTATCTGTCCCCCTCTCTCTGTTCACCTTTCTCTCTGTCCCCCTCTCTCTGTCCCTCTCTCTGTCCCCCTCTCTCTCTGTCCCCCCTCTCTCTGTCCCCCCTCTCTCTGTCCCCCCTCTCTCTATCCCCCTCTCTCTATCCCCTCTCTTTCTCCCCCTCTCTTTGACCCCCTCTCTGTCGCCCTCTCTCTCTGTCGCCCTCTCTCTCTGCCCCCTCTCTCTGTCCCCCTCTCACAGGCCCCTCTCTCTCCCGCTCTCTGACGACCTCTCTTGTCACCCCCTCTCTCTTTCCCCTCTCTCTCTGCCCCCCTCTCTCTGCCCCCCTCTCTCTGTCCCCCTCTCTCTGTCCCCTCTCTCTCTCCCCCGATCTCTGACCTCCCTCTCTGTTGCCCTCTCTCTGCCCCCTATCTCTCTGCCCCCATCTCTCTGTCCCCCCCTCTCTGTCGCCCTCTCTCTGTCCCCATCTCTCTGTCCCCTCTCTCTCCCCCACTCTCTAACCCCCTCTTTGTCGCCCTCTCTCTGCCCCCTCTCTCTCTGTCCCCCTCTCTCTATCCCCTTCTCACTGTTCCCTCTCTCTCTCCCGCTCTCTGTACCCCTCTCTCTGTCCCCCTCTCTCTGTTCCACCCTCTCTCTGTGCCCCCTCTCTCTGTCCCCCCTCTCTCTGCCCCCCTCTCTCTGTTCCCCTCTCTCTCTGCCCCCCTCTCTCTTTTCCCCCTCTCTCTGTCCCCCCTCTCTCTGACCCCTCTCTCTGTTCCCCCTCTCTCTGTCCCCCCTCTCTCTGCCCCTCCTCTCTGTCCCCCCCTCTCTCTGTGTACTCTCTCTCTCCCCGCTCTCTGACCTCCTCTCTGTCGCCCGCTCTCTCTGTCGCCTCTCTCTCTGTTGCCGTCTCTCTGTCCCCCTCTCTCTGCCCCCTCTCCATCTCTGCCCCCTCTCTCTCTCTGCCCCCTCTCTCTCTGCCCCCATCTCTCTGCCCCCTCTCTCTCTGTCGCCCTCTCTCTGTCCCCATCTCTCTGTCCCCTCTCTCTCCCCCACTCTCTTACCCCCTCTTTGACGCCCTCTCTCTCTGCCCCCCTCTCAGTCCCCATCTCTCTGTCCCCCTCTCTCTCTCGATCCCCCACTCTCTCCATCCGCCCACTCTCTGTCCCCCTCTCTCTGACCCGCCTCTCTCTCCCACACTGTACCCCTCTCTCTCTCTCCCTCTGCCCCCTCTCTCTGTCACCGTCTCTCTATCCCCCCTTCTCTCTGTCCCACCTTTCTCTGTTCCCCCTCTCTTTGCCCCCCTCTCTCTGTCCCCTCCTCTCTCTGTCCCCCCTCTCTCTGACCCCGTTTCTCTCTGTCCTCCTCTCTCTCTGACCCCCTCTATCTCCCCCTCTTTCTGCCCCCCTCTCTCTCTGTCCCCAGTCTCTCTGTCCCCCTCTATCTGTCCCCTCTCTCTCCCCCGCGCTGTGACCACTTCTCTGTTGCCCTCTCTCTGCCCCCCCTTCTCTCTGTCCCCCCTCTCTCTGCCCCCCCAATCTCTGTCCCCCTCTCCCTCTGTCCCCCTCTCTCTCTGTCCCCCTCTCTCTGTTCACCTTTCTCTCTGTCCCCCTCTCTCTGTCCCTCTCTCTGTCCCCCTCTCTCTCTGTCCCCCCTCTCTCTGTCCCCCCTCTCTCTGTCCCCCCTCTCTCTATCCCCCTCTCTCTATCCCCTCTCTTTCTCCCCCTCTCTTTGACCCCCTCTCTGTCGCCCTCTCTCTCTGTCGCCCTCTCTCTCTGCCCCCTCTCTCTGTCCCCCTCTCACAGGCCCCTCTCTCTCCCGCTCTCTGACGACCTCTCTTGTCACCCCCTCTCTCTTTCCCCTCTCTCTCTGCCCCCCTCTCTCTGCCCCCCTCTCTCTGTCCCCCTCTCTCTGTCCCCTCTCTCTCTCCCCCGCTCTCTGACCTCCCTCTCTGTTGCCCTCTCTCTGCCCCCTATCTCTCTGCCCCCATCTCTCTGTCCCCCCCTCTCTGTCGCCCTCTCTCTGTCCCCATCTCTCTGTCCCCTCTCTCTCCCCCACTCTCTAACCCCCTCTTTGTCGCCCTCTCTCTGCCCCCTCTCTCTCTGCCCCCTCTCTGTCCGCCTCTCTCTCTGTCCCCCTCTCTCTCTCGATCCCCCACTCTCTCCATCCGCCCACTCTCTCTCCCCCTCTCTCTGACCCGCCTCTCTCTCCCACACTGTACCCCTCTCTCTCTCTCCCTCTGCCCCCTCTCTCTGTCACCGTCTCTCTATCCCCCCTTCTCTCTGTCCCACCTTTCTCTGTTCCCCCTCTCTTTGCCCCCCTCTCTCTGTCCCCTCCTCTCTCTGTCCCCCCTCTCTCTGACCCCGTTTCTCTCTGTCCCCCTCTCTCTCTGTCCCCTCTCTCTCTGTCCCCCTCTATCTGTCCCCTCTCTCTCCCCCGCGCTGTGACCACTTCTCTGTTGCCCTCTCTCTGCCCCCTCTCTCTCTGTCCCCCTCTCTCTGTCCCCCCTTCTCTCTGTCCCCCCTCTCTCTGCCACCCCTCTCTCTGTCCCCCTCTCCCTCTGTCCCCCTCTCTCTGTCCCCCCTTCTCTCTGTCCTCCCTCTCTCTGCCCCCCTCTCTCTGTCCCCCTCTCCCTCTGTCCCCCCTCTCTCTGTTCAGCTTTCTCTCTGTCCCCCTCTCTCTGTCCCTCTCTCTGTCCCCCTCTCTCTCTGTCCCCCCTCTCTCTGTCCCCCCTCTCTCTGTCCCCCCTCTCTCTATCCCCCTCTCTCTATCCCCTCTCTTTCTCCCCCTCTCTTTGACCCCCTCTCTGTCGCCTACTCTCTCTCTGTCGCCCTCTCTCTCTGCCCCCTCTCTCTGTCCCCCTCTCACAGGCCCCTCTCTCTCCCGCTCTCTGACCACCTCTCTTGTCACCCCCTCTCTCTTTCCCCTCTCTCTCTGCCCCCCTCTCTCTGCCCCTCTCTCTCTGTCCCCCTCTCTCTGTCCCCTCTCTCTCTCTCCCCCGCTCTCTGACCACCCTCTCTGTTGCCCTCTCTCTGCCCCCTCTCTCTCTGCCCCCATCTCTCTGTCCCCCTCTCTCTGTCGCCCTCTCTCTGTCCCCATCTCTCTGTCCCCTCTCTCTCCCCCACTCTCTAACCCCCTCTTTGTCGCCCTCTCTCTGCCCCCTCTCTCTCTGCCCCCCTCTCTGTCCCCCTCTCTCTCTGTCCCCCTCTCTCTCTCGATCCCCCACTCTCTCCATCCGCCCACTCTCTGTCCCTCTTTCTCTGACCCGCCTCTCTCTCCCACACTGTACCCCTCTCTCTCTCTCTCTCCCTCCGCCCCCTCTCTCTGTCACCGTCTCTCTATCCCCCCTTCTCTCTGTCCCACCTTTCTCTGTTCCCCCTCTCTTTGCCCCCCCATCTCTCTGTCCCGTCCTCTCTCTGTCCCCCCTCTCTCTGACCCCGTTTCTCTCTGTCCTCCTCTCTCTCTGTCTCCCTCTCTCTGTCTCCTCTTTCTGCCCCCTTCTCTCTCTGTCCCCCTCTCTCTCACTGACCCCCTCTCTCTCTGACCCCCTCTATCTCCCCCTCTCTCGGTCCCCCTCTCTCTCTGTCCCCTCTCTCTCTGTCCCCCTCTATCTGTCCCCTCTCTCTCCCCCGCGCTGTGACCACTTCTCTGTTGCCCTCTCTCTGCCCCCTCTCTCTCTGTCCCCCTCTCTCTGTCCCCCCCTTCTCTCTGTCCCCCCTCTCTCTGCCCCCCCTCTCTGTCCCCCTCTCCCTCTGTCCCCCTCTCTCTGTCCCCCTCTCTCTGTTCACCTTTCTCTCTGTCCCCCTCTCTCTGTCCCTCTCTCTGTCCCCCTCTCTCTCTGCCCCCCCTCTCTCTGTCCCCCCTCTCTCTGTCCCCCCTCTCTCTGTCCCCCTCTCTCTGTCCCTCCTCTCTCGGTCCCCCTCTCTCTGTCCCCCTCTCTCTGTCCCCCCTCTCTCTGTCCCCCTCTCTCTGTCCCCCTCTCTCTCTGTCCCCCTCTCTCTCTGTCCCCCTCTCTCTGTCCCCTCTCTCTGTCCCCTCTCTCTCTGTACCCCCTCTCTCTGTCCCCCTCTCTCTGTCCCTCCTCTCTTTGTCCGCCTCTCTCTCTGTCGCCCTCTCTCTGTCCCTCCTCTCCCTGTACCCTCTCTCTGTCCCCCTCTCGCTCTGTCCACCTCCTTCTGTCCCCCTCTCTCTCTGTCCCCCTCTCTTTCTGTCCCCCTCTCTCTCTGTTCTCCCTCTCTCTGTCCCTCCTCTCTCTGCCCCCACTCTGTCACCATCTCTCTGTCCCCTCTCCCTCTGTTCCCTCTCGTTCTGTTACCTTCTCTCTGCACCCCCACTCTGGTCCCCCCCTCCCCACTCTGTCCTCTCTCTCTCTGTCCCCTCTCTCTCAGTCCCCCTCTCTCTCTATCCCTCTCTCTCTCTGACCCCCTCTCTCTGCACCCTCTCTCTGTCACCCACTCACTGTCCCCTCTCAGTCACCGTCTCTCTGTTCGTCCCCCCCGTCCCCCCTCTCTCTGTCCCCCACTTCACTGTCCCCTCTCTTTGTTGGCCTCTCTCTGCCCCGTCTCTCTGCCCCTTCTCTCTCTGGCCCCCCTCTTTCTGCCCCCTCTCTCTGTCCCCCTCTCTCTGTTCCCTGTCTGGTCCCCCCCTCTGCCCCCCTCTATGTTCCCCTCTCTCTCTGTACCCACTCTCTCTCTGACCCCTCTCTCTCTGACCCCCTCTCTCTCTGACCCCCTCTCTCTCTCTGTACCCCCTCTCTCTGACCCCATCTCTCTCTGTCTCCCCCCCCTCTGTCCCCCCCTCTCTCTCCCCCCTCTCTGTCTCCCTCTCTCTGTCCCCTCTCTCTGTCACCGTCTCTCTATCCCCCCTTCTCTCTGTCCCACCTTTCTCTGTTCCCCTCTCTTTGTCCCTCCCTCTCTCTGTCCCCCTCTCTCTCTGTCCCCCTCTCTCTGTTGCCTCTTTCTGCCCCATCTCTCTCTGGCCCCCTCTCTCTCTGACCCCCTCTATCTCCCCCGCTCTCTGTCCTCCTCTCTCTGTTGCCCTCTCTCGCTGTCGCCCCTCTCTCTGTCCCACTCTCTCTGTCCCACTCTCTCTGCCCCCCGACCCCACTCTCTGTCCCCTCTGTGTTCCCCTCTCTCTGTCCCCCTCTCTCTGTCCCCTCTCTCTCTCCCCTGCTCTTTGACCCCCCTCTGTCTCCCTCTCTCTCTCTGACCCCTCTCTCTGTCCCCCTCTCTCTATCCCCATCTCACTGTCCCCTCTCTCTCTCCCGCTCTCTGACCCCCTCCCTGTCATCATCTCTTTCTGCCCCCTGTCTCTGCCCCCTCTCTCTCTGACCCCCTCTCTCTGACCACCGTCCCCCTCTCTCTGTGTCCTCTCTCTCTCCATCTCCCCACTCTCTGTCCCCCTCTGTCCCCTCTCTCTCCCACCCGCATCTCTCTATCCCTCCTCTTTGTCCCACTCTCTCTCTGTCCCCCACTCTCTCAGTCCCGCTCTCTCCGTTCCCCCATCTCTGTCCCCCTCTCTCTCCCACCCGCCTCTCTCTGTCTCCCCTCTCTCTGTCCTCCCTCTCTCTGTCCACCCCCTCTCTGTCCCCCTCTCTCTCTGTCCCCCTCTCTCTTTGTCCCCCACTCTCTCTGTCCCCCTCTCTCTGTCCCCTCTATCTCTCCCTGTCTCTCTGCCCTCTCTCTGTCCCCCACTCTCTCCATCCCCCCACTCTCTGTACCCCTCTCTCTGTCCCCACTCTCTGACCCCCTCTATCTCCCCAACCCCCTGTCACCCTCTCTCTGCCCCTCTCTCTTTCCCCTCTCTCTGCCCCCCTCTCTCTGTCCTCCTCTCTCTGTCCCTCTCTCTCTGCCCCCTCACTCTGTCCCCCTCTGTCTGCCCCCCTCTGTCTGCCCCCATCGCTCTCTGCCCCCTCTCTCTATCTCCCCCACTCTCTGTTCCCCCTCTCTCTCTGCCCCTCTCTCTCTGCCCCCTGTCTCTGGCCTCCTCTCTCTTTGGCCCCCTCTCTCTCTGGCCCCCTCTCTCTGTCGCCTCTTTCTGCCCCCCCTCTCTCTATCCCTCTCTCTCTCTGTCCCCCTCTCTCTGCCCCCTCTCTCTGTCCCCCTCTCTCTGTCTCCTCTATCTCTCCCTCTCTCGGTCTGCCCCCTCTCTGTCCCCCTCTCTCCCTGTCCCCCACTCTCTCCATCCACCCACTCTCTGTCCCCGTCTCTCTGACACCCCATCTCTGACCACCCCTGTCTCCCTCACTCTGTACCTCTCTCTCGGTTCTCACTCTCTGACCCACTCTTTCTCCCCACTCTGTCCCCCTCTGTCTGCCCCTATCACTCTCTGCCCCTCTCTCTCTGTCCCCCTCTCTCTGTCCCCCTCTCTCTCTGTCCCCCTCTCTCTGTCCCCCTATCTCTGTACCCCTCTCTCTGCCCCCCTCTCTCTGTCCCCCTCTCTCTGTCCCCCTCTCTCTCTGTCCCCCCTCTCTCTGTCCCCCTCTCTCTGTCCCCCCTCTCTCTATCCCCCTCTCTCTGTCCCTCCTCTCTCTGTCCCCCTCTCTCTGTCCCCCTCTCTCTGTCCCCCTATCTCTGTCCCCCTCTCTCTCTGTCACCGTCTCTCTGTCTGCCTCGCTCTGTTCTCCCTCTCTCTGTCCCCCTCTCTCTCTGTCCCCCTCTCTCTGTCCCTCCTCTCTCTGCCCCCTCTCTCACCATCTCTCTGTCCCCTCTCCCTCTGTTCTCTCTCGCTCTGTCCCCCTCTCTCTGCCTCCCCCTGACTCTGGTCCTCCCCTCCCCCGCCTGTCCTCTCTCTCTCTGTCCCCTCTCTCTCTGTCCCCTCTCTCTCTGTCACCCTCTCTCTCTATCCGTCTCTCTGTCTGACCGCCTCTCTCTGCCCCCTCGCTCTGTTCCCCGCTCTCTGTTCCCCCATCTCTATCGCCCTCTCTCTGTCCCCTCCCGTCACCGTCTCTCTGCCCCCTCTCTGTCACAGTTTATCTGTCCCCCTCTCTCTGTCCTGCTCGTCCCCCCCTCTCTCTGTCCCCCACTCACTGTCCCCTCTCAGTCACCGTCTCTCTGTTCGCCCCACCATCCCCCCTCTCTCTGTCCCCCCATTCACTGTCCCCTCTCTTTGTTGGCCTGCACCGTCTCTCTGCCCCTTCTCTCTTTGGCCCCCCTCTTTCTGCCCCCTCTCTCTGTCCCCCTCTCTCTGTTCCCTCTCTGGTTCCCCCCTCTGCCGCCCTCTCTGCTCCCCTCTCTCTCTGTACCCCCTCTCTCTCTGACCCCTCTCTGTCTGACCCCCTCTCGCTCTGACCCCCCCTCTCTCTCTGTACCCCCTCTCTCTGACCCCATCTCTCTCTGTCGCCCCCCCTGTTCGTCCCCTTTCTGACCCCCCCTCTCTGCCTCCCTCTCTCTGCCCCCTCTCTCTGTCACCGTCTCTCTATCCCCCCTTCTCTTTGTCCCCCTCTCTCTCTGCCCCCCCTCTCTCTGTCCCACTCTCTCTCTGTCCCCCTCTCTCTGCCCCCCTCTCTCTATTCCCCTCTCTCTCTGTCCCCCTCTCTCTGTCCCTCTCTCTGTCTCCCTCTCTCTGCCCCCTCTCTCTGTCACCGTCTCTCTATCCCCCCTTCTCTCTGTTCCCCCTCTCTCTGCCCCCCTCTCTCAGTCCCACTCTCTCTCTGTCCCCCTCTCTCTCTGTCCCCCTCTCTCTGTTCCCCTCTCTCTCTGTCCCCCTCTCTCTGTCCCTCTCTCTGTCCCTCTCTCTCTGTCCCCCTCTCTCTGTCCCCCTCTCTCTGTCCCCCCCTCTCTGTCCCCCTCTCTCTGTCCCCCTCTCTCTGTCCCTCCTCTCTCTGTCCCCCTCTCTCTCTCCCCCTCTCTCTGTCCCCCTCTCTCTCTGTCCCCCTCTCTCTCTGTCCCCTCTCTCTGTCCCCTCTCTCTGTGTACCCCCTCTCTCTATCCCCCTCTCTCTGTCCCTCCTCTCTCTGTCCGCCTCTCTCTCTGTCGCCCTCTCTCTGTCCCTCCTCTCCCTGTACCCTCTCTCTGTCCCCCTCTCTCTGCCCCCCCCTCTCTGTCCCCCTCTCTCTCTGTCCCCCTCTCTCTGTCCCCCTCTCTCTCTGTCCCCCTCTCTTTCTGTCCCCCTCTCTCTCAGTTCTCCCTCTCTCTGTCCCTCCTCTCTCTGCCCCCACTCTGTCACCATCTCTCAGTCCCCTCTCCCTCTGTTCCCTCTCGCTCTGACCCCTCTCTCTGCACCCCCACTCTGGTCAGCCCCCTTCTGTCCTCTCTCTCTCTCTGTCCCCTCTCTCTCTGTCCCCCTCTCTCTCTATCCCTCTCTCTCTCTGACCCCCTCACTCTGCCCACCTCTCCGTTCCCCTCTCTCTCTGTACCCCCTCTCTCGCTGACCCCCCTCTCTCTGACCCCCTCTCTCTCTGACCCCCCTCTCTCTCTCTGTACCCCCTCTCTCTGACCCCATCTCTCTCTGTCCCCCCTCTTTCCCCCCCTCTCTGAGCCCTCTCTCTGTCTCCCTCTCTCTGCCCCCTCTCTGTCACCGTCTCTCTATCCCCCTTCTCTCTTCCCACCTTTCTCTGTTCCCCCTCTCTTTGTCCCTCCCTCTCTCTGCCCCCCTCTCTCTCTGTCCACCCCGCCCCCCCCGTCCCCCCTCTCTGCCCCCCCCTCTCTGTCTCCCTCTCTCTATCACGGTCTCTCTATCCCCCCTTCTCTCTGTCCCACCTTTCTCTGTTCCCCCTCTCTTTGTCCCTCCCTCTCTCTATCCCCCTCTCTCTCTGTCTCCCTCTCTCTGTTGCCTCTTTCTGCCCCTCTCTCTCTGTCCCCCTCTCTCTCTGTCCCCCTCTCTTTCTGTCCCCCTCTCTCTCAGTTCTCCCTCTCTCTGTCCCTCCTCTCTCTGCCCCCACTCTGTCACCATCTCTCAGTCCCCTCTCCCTCTGTTCCCTCTCGCTCTGACCCCTCTCTCTGCACCCCCACTCTGGTCAGCCCCCTTCTGTCCTCTCTCTCTCTCTGTCCCCTCTCTCTCTGTCCCCCTCTCTCTCTATCCCTCTCTCTCTCTGACCCCCTCTCTCTGCCCACCTCTCTGTTCCCCTCTCTCTCTGTACCCCCTCTCTCGCTGACCCCCCTCTCTCTGGCCCCCTCTCTCTCTGACCCCCCTCTCTCTCTCTGTACCCCCTCTCTCTGACCCCATCTCTCTCTGTCCCCCCTCTTTCCCCCCCTCTCTGAGCCCTCTCTCTGTCTCCCTCTCTCTGCCCCCTCTCTGTCACCGTCTCTCTATCCCCTTCTCTCTTCCCACCTTTCTCTGTTCCCCCTCTCTTTGTCCCTCCCTCTCTCTGCCCCCCTCTCTCTCTGTTCACCCCGCCCCCCCGTCCCCCCTCTCTGCCCCCCCTCTCTGTCTCCCTCTCTCTGTCACGGTCTCTCTATCCCCCCTTCTCTCTGTCCCACCTTTCTCTGTTCCCCCTCTCTTTGTCCCTCCCTCTCTCTATCCCCCTCTCTCTCTGTCTCCCTCTCTCTGTTGCCTCTTTCTGCCCCCTCTCTCTCTGTCCCCCTCTCTCTCTGACCCCCTCTATCTCCCCCGCTCTCTGTCCCCCTCTCTCTGTTGCCCTCCCTCGCTGTCGCCCGTCTCTCTGTCCCACTCTCTCTGTCCCACTCTCTCTGCCCCCCGACCCCTCTCTCTGTCCTCTCGCTCTCTGTTCCCCTCTCTCTGTCCCCCTCTCTCTGTCCCCTCTCTCTCTCCCCTGCTCTTTGACCCCCCTCTGTCTCCCTCTCTCTCTCTATCCCCCCTTCTCTCTGTCCCCCTCTCTCTGCTCCCCCTCTCTCTGTCCCACTCTCTCTCTGTCCCCCTCTCTGTCCCCTCTCTCTGTCCCCCTCTCTCTATCACCATCTCACTGTCCCCCTCTGTCTCTCCCGCTCTCTGACCCCCTCTCTGTCATCCTCTCTTTCTACCCCCTGTCTCTGCCTCCCCACTCTCTGACCCCTCTCTCTGACCCTCGTCCTCTCTCTCTCCCCTCTCTCTACCCCCCTCTCTCACTGCCCCCCTCTCTCTGACCCCCGTCCCCCTCTCTCTGTGTCCTCTCTCTCTCCCCGCTCTCTGACCCCCTCTCTGTCGCCCGCTCTCTCTGTCCCCAGTCTCTCAATCTCCCCACTCTCTGTCCCTCTCTGTCCCCTCTCTCTCCCACCCGCATCTCTCTATCCCTCCTCTTTGTCCCCCTCTCTCTCTGTCCCCCACTCTCTCAGTCCCGCTCTCTCTGTTCCCTCATCTCTGTCCCCCTCTCTCTCCGACCCGCCTCTCTCTGTCTCCCCCTCTGTCTGTCCTCCCTCTCTCTGTCCACCCCCTCTCTGTCCCCCTCTCTCTCTGTCCCTCTCTCTCTGTCCCCTCTATCTCTCCCTGTCTCTCTGCCCTCTCTCTGTCCCCCACTCTCTCCATCCCCCCACTCTCTGTACCCCTCTCTCTGTCCCCACTCTCTGACCCCCTCTATCTCCCCAACTCCCTGTCACCCTCTCTCTGCCCCTCTCTCTTTCCCGTCTCTCTCTGCCCCCCTCTCTCTGTCCTCCTCTCTCTGTCCCTCTCTCTCAGCCCCCTCACTCTGTCCCCCTCTGTCTGCCCCCCTCTGTCTGCCCCCATCGCTCTCTGCCCCTCTCTCTCTATCTCCCCCACTCTCTGTTCCCCCTCTCTCTCTGCCCCTCTCTCTCTGCCCCCCTGTCTCTGGCCTCCTCTCTCTTTGGCCCCCTCTCTCTGGCCCCCTCTCTCTGTCGCCTCTTTCTGTCCCCCTCTCTCTATCCCCCTCTCTCTCTGTCCCCCTCTCTCTGCCCCCTCTCTCTGTCCCCCTCTCTCTGTCTCCTCTATCTCTCCCTCTCTCGGTCTGCCCCCTCTCTGTCCCCCTCTCTCTGTCCCCCACTCTCTCCATCCACCCACTCTCTGTCCCCCTCTCTCTGACACCCCCTCTCTGACCACCCCTGTCTCCCTCACTCTGTACCAATCTCTCTGTTCTCACTCTCTGACCCACTCTATCTCCCCAACTCTCTGTCACCCTCTCTCTGCCCCTCTCTCTTTCCCCTCTCTCTCTGCCCCCTTCTCTCTGTCCCCCTCTCTCTGTCCCTCTCTCCCTGCCCCCTCACTCTGTCCCCCTCTGTCTGCCCCTATCACTCTCTGCCCCTCTCTCTCTGTCCCCCTCTCTGTGTCCCCCTCTCTCTCTGTCCGCCTCTCTCTCTGTCTCCCTCTCTCTGTCCCCCTCTCTCCGTACCCCTCTCTCTGCTCCCCTCTCTCTGTCCCCCTCTCTCTGTCCCCCCCTCTCTCTGTCCCCCCTCTCTCTGTCCCCCTCTCTCTGCCCCCCTCTCTCTGTCCCCCTCTCTCTGTCCCTCCTCTCTCTGTCTGCCTCGCTCTGTTCTCCCTCTCTCTGCCCCCCTCTCTCTCTGTCCCCCTCTCTCTGTCCCTCCTCTCTCTGCCCCCTCTCTATCACCATCTCTCTGTCCCCTCTCCCTCTGTTCCCTCTCGCTCTGTCCCCCTCTCTCTGCCTCCCCCTGACTCTGGTCCCCCCCTCCCCCCTCTGTCCTCTCTCTGTCCCCGCTCTCTCTGTCATCCTCTCTCTATATCCGTCTCTCTGTCTGACCGCCTCTCTCTGCCCCCTCGCTCTGTTCCCCGCTCTCTGTTCCCCCATCTCTATCGCCCTCTCTCTGCCCCCTCTCAGTCACCGTCTCTCTGTCCCCCTCTCTCTGTCCCCGTCTCTCTGCCCCCTCTCTGTCGCCCTCTCTCTGCCCCCTCTCTCTCTGCCCACCTCTCTGTCCCCCGCTCTCTCTCTATCCCCCACTCTCTCCATCCGCCCACTCTCTGTCCCCCTCTCTCTGACCCACCCTCTCCCCCACACTGTACCCCTCTCTCTCTCTCCCTCTGCCCCTTCTCTCAGTCACCGTCTCTCTATCCCCACCTTCTCCCTATCCCACCTTTCTCTGTTCCCCCTCTCTTTGACCCCCTCTCTCTGTCCCCCTCTCTCTGTCCCCCCTTCTCTCTCGCCCCTTCTCTCTCTGTCCTTCTCTCTCTTTGTCCCCCTCTCTCTGTCTCCTCTTTCTGCCCCCTTCTCTCTCTGTCCCCCTCTCTCTCACTGACCCCCTCTCTCTCTGACCCCCTCTATCTCCCCCACTCTCTGTCCCCCTCTCTCTGTCGCCGTCTCTCTGTCCCCCTCTCTCTCTGCCCCCGCTCTCTCTGCCCCCCGACCCCTCTCTCTGTCCCCCTCTCTCTGTTTCTCTCTCTCTGTTCCCCTCACTCTGTTCCCCTCTCTCTGTCTCCCTCTCTCTGCACCCCCTCTCTGTCACCATCTTTCTATCCCCCCTTCTCTCTGTTCCCCCTTTCTCTGTTCCCCCTCTCTCTGTCCCCCTCTCGCTCTGACCCCCTCTCTCTCTGACCCCCTCTGTCTCCCCCACTCTCTGTCCCCTGCTCTCTGTCGCCCTCTCTCCGACCCCCACTCTCTCTGTCCCCCTCTCTCTCTCTGACCCCCCCTCTCTCTCTGACCCCCTCTATCTCCCCCGCTCCCTGTCCCCCTCTCTCTGTTGCCCTCTCTCGCTGTCGCCCCTCTCTCTGTCGCCCTCTCTCTGACCCCCTCTCCCACACCCGCCTCTCCCTGTACCACCTCACTGTCCCCCTCTCTCGCTGTCGCCCCTCTCTCTGTCCCACTCTCTCTGCCCCCCCGACCCCTCTCTCTGTCCCTTCTCTCTCTCTGTTCCCCTCTCTCTATTCCCCTCTCTCTCTCCCCCGCTCTTTGACCCCCTCTCTGTCACCCTCTCTCCCTGCCCCCTCTCTCTCTGTCCCCCTCTCTCTATCCCCATCTCACTGTCCCCTCTCTCTATCTCCCGCTCTCTAACCCCTTCTCTGTCATCCTCTCTTTCTGCCCCTCTCTCTGTCTCCCTCTCTCTGCACCCCCTCTCTGTCACCGTCTTTCTATCCCCCTTCTCTCTGTTCCCCCTTTTGCTGTTCCCCCTCTCTCTGTACCCCTCTCTCTGTCCCCCCCCCTCTCGGTCCCCCCTCTCCCACCCCCCCTCTCTCTGTCCCCCCTCTCTCTCTGACCCGCTCCATCTCCCCCACTCTCTGTCCCCTGCTCTCTGTCGCCCTCTCTCTGACCCCCACTCTCTCTGTCCCCCTCTCTCTCTCTGACCCCCTCTCTCTCTGACCCCCTCTCTCTCTCTACCGCTCTCTGACCTCCTCTCTGTCACCCTTTCTCTCTGCCCCCTCTCTCTCTGCCCCCACTCTCTCTGCCGCCCTCTCTGCCCCCCCACTCTCTGTCCCCCTCTCTCTGACCCCCTCTCTCTCCCCCACTCTGTACCCCTCTCTCTGTCTCCCTCTCTCTGCTCCCCCTCTCTGTCACCGTCTTTCTATCCCCCTTCTCTCTGTTCCCCCATTCTCTGTTCCCCCTCTCTCTTCCCCCCCCCCCTCTGCCCCCCTCTCTCTGTCCCCCCTCTCTCTTTCCCCCCTCTCTCTCTGACCCCCTCTATCTCCCCCACTCTCTGTCTCCCGCTCTCTGTTGCCCTCACTCTGACGCCCACTCTCTCTGTCCCCCTCTCTCTCTCTGACCCCCTCTATCTCCCCCGCTCCCTGTCCCCCCTCTCTCTGTTACCCTCTCTCGCTGTCGCCCTCTCTCTGTCGCCCTCTCTCTGACCCTCACTCTCTCACACGCGCCTCTCCCTGTACCACCTCACTGTCCCCCTCTCTCTCTCTCCCCTCTCTCTCTGTCCCCCTCTCTCTGTCCCCTCTCTCTCTCCCCCGCTCTCTGACCCCCTCTCTGTTGCCCTGTCTCTGCCCCCACTCTCTCTGCCCCCGACCCCTCTCTCTGTCCCCCTCTCTCTCTCTGTCCCACTCTCTCTGTCTCCCTCTCTCTGCCCCCCCCCTCTGTCACCGTCTCTCTATCCCCCCTTCTCTCTGTTCCCCCTTTCTCTGTTCCCCCTCTCTCTGTCCCCGTCTCTCTGTCCCCCACTCTCTCTGCCACCCCCTCTGCCCCCCTCTCTCTCTCTCCCCTCTCTCTCTGTCCCCCTCTCTCTGTCCCCTCTCTCTCTCCCCGGCTCTCTGACCCCCTCCTGCCCCCCCTGCCCCCCTCTCTCTCTCTGCCCTCTCAATCTGCCCTCCTCTCTGTCTGTGCCCCTCTCTCTCTGCCCCTCTCTCTCTGACCCCCTCTGTCTCTGACCCCGTCTCTCTCTGCCCCCTCTCTCTGTACCCTCGCTTTCTGTCCCTCTCTCTCTCTGTAACCTCTCTCTGTCCCCCTCTCTCTCTGTACCCTCTCTCTCTGTCCCCCTCACTCTTTGTCCCGCTCTCTCTGTTCCACCCCTCTCTGTCGCCCTCTCTCTGACCCCCCTCTCTCTGTCCCACTCTCTCTGTCCCCCTCTTTCTCTGTCCCCCTCTCTCTCTCTGTCCCCCTCTCTCTACACATCTCTCTCTCTGCCCCCTCTCTCTCTGTCCCCTCTCTCTCTGTCCCCTCTCTCTCTGTCCCCTCTCTCTCTGTCTCCTTCTCTCTCTGTCTCCCCTCTCTCTGTCTCCCCTCTCTCTGTCTCCCTCGCTCTCTGTCTCCCTCTTTCTGCCCCCTCTCACTCTGTCCCACTCACTCTCTGTCCCCCTCTCTCTATCCCCCTCTCACAGTCCCCTCTCTCTCCCGCTCTCAGACCACCTCTCTGTCACCCCCTCTCTCTGCCCCCTCTCTCTCTGCCCCCCTCTCTCTGTCCCCCTCTCTCTGTCCCCTCTCTCTCCCCGCTCTCTGATTCCCTCTCTGTTGCCCTCTTTCTGCCCCTATCTCTCTGCCTCCTCTCTTTCCCCCCTCTCTCTGTCCCCCTCTCTCTCTCTCTGTCGCCCTCTCTCTATCCCCTTCTCAATGTCCCCTATCTCCCGCTCTCTGTCCCCCTCTCTCTGCCCCCCTCTCTCTGTCCTCCTCTCTCTGTACCCCCTCTCTCTCTGTCCCCCCTCTCTCTGTTCCCCCCTCTCTCTGTACCCCCTCTCTGTCCCCCTCTATCTGCCCCCTCTCTCTGTTCCCCCTCTCTCTGTCCCGCCTCTCTCTGCCCCCCATCTCTGTCCCCCCCTCTCTCTGTCCCCCTCTCTCTGTCCCCCCCTCTCTCTGTCCCCCTCTCTCTGTCCCCTCCCTCTCTGTCCCCCTCTCTCTCTTCCCGCTCTCTGACCCCTCTCTGTCGCCCGCGCTCTCTGTCGCCCCTCTCTCTGTCTCCTTCTCTCTCTGTCTCCCCTCTCTCTGTCTCCCCTCTCTCTGTCTCCCTCGCTCTCTATCTCCCTCTTTCTGCCCCCTCTCTCTCTGTCCCACTCACTCTCTGTCCCCCTCTCTCTATCCCCCTCTCACAGTCCCCTCTCTCTCCCGCTCTCAGACCACCTCTCTGTCACCCCTTCTCTCTGCCCCCTCTCTCTCTGCCACCCTCTCTCTGTCCCCCTCTCTCTGTCCCCTCTCTCTCCCCCGCTCTCTGATTCCCTCTCTGTTGCCCTCTTTCTGCCCCTATCTCTCTGCCCCCTCTCTTTCCCCCCTCTCTCTGTCCCCCCCCTCTCTCTCTGTCGCCCTCTCTCTATCCCCTTCTCAATGTCCCCTATCTCCCGCTCTCTGTCCCCCTCTCTCTGCCCCCCTCTCTCTGTCCTCCTCTCTCTGTACCCCCTCTCTCTCTGTCCCCCCTCTCTCTGTTCCCCCCTCTCTCTGTACCCCCTCTCTGTCCCCCTCTATCTGCCCCCTCTCTCTGTTCCCCCTCTCTCTGTCCCGCCTCTCTCTGCCCCCATCTCTGTCCCCCCCCTCTCTCTGTCCCCCTCTCTCTGTCCCCCCCTCTCTCTGTCCCCCTCTCTCTGTCCCCTCCCTCTCTGTCCCCCTCTCTCTCTTCCCGCTCTCTGACCCCTCTCTGTCGCCCTCGCCCTCTGTCGCCCCTCTCTCTGTCGCCGTCTCTCTGCCCCCTCTCTCTCTCTGCCCCCTCTCTCTCTGCCCCCTCTCTCTCTGCCCCCCATCTCTCTGCCCCCTCTCTCGCTGTCGCCCCTCTCTCTGTCCCACTCTCTCTGTCCCACTCTCTCTGCCCCCCCGACCCCTCTCTCTGTCCCTTCTCTCTCTCTGTTCCCCTCTCTCTGTCCCCTCTCTCTCTCTCCCGCTCTTTGACCCCCTCTCTGTCACCCTCTCTCCCTGCCCCCTCTCTCTGTGCCCCCCTCTCTCTGTCCCCCTCACTCTATCCCTCTCTCACGCCCCCCCCTCTCTCTCCCGCTCTCTGACCCCCTCTTTGTCACCCTTTCTCTCTGCCCCCTCTCTCTCTGCCCCCACTCTCTCTGCCCCCCCACTCTCTGTCCCCCTCTCTCTGACCCCCTCTCTCCCCCGCACTCTGTACCCCTCTCTCTGTCTCCCTCTCTCTGCCCCCCCTCTCTGTCACCGTCTTACTATCCCCCTTCTCACTGTTCCCCCTTTCTCTGTTCCCCCTCTCTCTGTCCCCTCTCTCTGTCCCCCCCTCTCTGTCCCCCCTCTCTCTGTCCCCCCTCTCTCTCTGACTCCCTCTATCTCCCCCACTCTCTGTCCCCCTCTCTCTGTTGCCCTCTCTCTGACCCCCACTCTCTCTGTCCCCCTCTCTCTCTCTGACCCCCTCTATCTTCCCCGCTCCCTGTCCCCCCTCTCTCTGTTACCCTCTCTCGCTGTCACCCTCTCTCTGTCACCCTGTCTCTGACCCCCTCTCTCACACCCCCTCTCCCTGTACCACCTCACTGCCCCCCTCTCTCGCTGTCGTCCCTCTCTCTGTCACCGTCTCTCTGTCCCCCCCTCTCTCTGTCCCCCTCTCTCTCTGTCCCCCTCTCATTCTCCCCTCTCTCTCTGTCCCCCTCTCTCTGTCCCCTCTCCGTCTCCCCCGCTCTCTGACCCCCTCTCTGTTGCCCTCTCTCTGCCCCCTCTCTCTCTGTACCCCCCTCTCTCTGTCCCCCTCTCTCTCTGCCTCCCTCTCTCTGTCCCCTCTTCTTTCCCACCCGCTGTCTGACCCCCTCTCTGTTGCCATCTCTCTGCCCCCACTCTCTCTGCCACCCGACCCCTCTCTCTGTCCCCCCCTCTCTCTGTCTCCCTCTCTCTGTCTCCCTCTCTCTGCCCCCCTCTGTCACCATCTCTCTATCCCCCTTCTCTCTGTTCCTCCTTTCTCTGTTCCCCCTCTCTCTGTCCCCCTCTCTCTCTGTCCCCCTCTCTCTGTTGCCTCTTTCTGCCCCCTCTCTCTGTCCCCCTCTCTCTGTCCCTCCCTCTGACCCCCTCTCTCTCTCTGCCCCTCTCTCTCTGTCCCCCTCTCTGTCTGCCCCTCTCTCTCTGACCCCCTCTGTCTCTGACCCCCTCTCTCTCTGCCCCCCTCTCTCTCTGCCCCTCTCTCTGTCCCCCACTCTCTCTGTCCCCCCTCTGCCCCCTCTCTCTCTTTGCCCCTCTCTCTCTGTCCCCCTCTCTCTCTGCCCCTCTCTCTCTGACCCCCTCTGTCTCTGACCCCCTCTCTCTCTGCCCCCCTCTCTCTCTGCCCCTCTCTTTCTGTCCCCCTCTCTCTCTGTACCCACTCTCTGTCCTCCTCTCTCTCTGTACCCTCTCTCTCTGTCCCCCTCTCTCTTTGTTCCGCTCTCTCTGTTCCACCCCTCTCTGTCGCCCTCTCTCTGACCCCCCTCTCTCTGTCCCACTCTCTCTGTCCCCCTCTCTCTCTCTGTCCCTCTCTCTCTACACCTCTCTCTCTCTCTGTCCCATCTCTCTCTGTTCCCTCTCTCTCTGTCTCCCGCTCTCTCTGTCTCCCCTCTCTCTGTCTCCCCTCTCTCTGTCTCCCTCGCTCTCTGTCTCCCCCACTCTGTCCCCCTCTCTTTGTCACCCTCTTTCTGCCCCCTCTCTCTCTGTCCCCCTCACTCTCTGTCCTCCTCTCTCTGTCCCCCTCTCTCTGTTCCCCTCTCTCTGACCCCCTCTCTCTCCCAACCGCCTCTCCCTCTCCCCCGCTCCCTGCCCCCTCTCTCTGTCGCCCTCTTTCTGTCCCCCTCTTTCTGACCCCGTCTCTCTCCCACCTGCCTCTCCCTCTGCCCCGCTCTCTGCCCCCTCTCTCTGTCGCCCTCTCTCTGTCCCTCTCTGTCTCCTACCCGCCTCTCTCTATCCCCCCTCTTTTTCACACTCTCTCTCTGTACCCCTCTCTCTGTTCCCTCTCTCTCTGTCCTTCTCTCTCTGCCATCCGCCTCTCTCTGACCCCCTCTCTCTCCCACCCGCCTCTCTCTCTGTCCCTCTCTTTCTCTCCGCCTCTCTCTGTACCCCTCTCTCTGCCCCCCTCTCTCTGTTCCCCTTTCTCTCTGGCCCCCTCTCTCTCTCCCCCGCTCTCTGACCCCCTCTCTGTTGCCCTCTCTCTGCCCCCTCTCACTCTGTACCCCCCTCTCTGTCCCCCTCTCTCTCTGTCCCCCTCTCTCTCTCTGTCCCCCACTCTCTCCATCCCCCCAGTCCCCCTCTCTCTCTGTCCCCCTCTCTCTCTGTCCCCCACTCTCTCCATCCCCCCACTCTCTGTCCCCCTCTCTCCCCCCACTCTGAACCCCTCTCTGTCCCCCTATCTCTGTCCCCCTCTCTCTGTCCCCTCTATCTCCCCCTCTCTCTGTCCTCCTCTCTCCGTCCCCTATCTCTCTCCCCCGCTGTCTGTCCCCTCTATCTCCCCCTTTCTCTGTCCTCCTCTCTCTGTCCCCTATTTCTCTCCCCCGCTCTCTGACCCCCCCTCTGTTACCCTCTCTCTGCCCCCTTCTCTCTGCCCCCCTCCCTGTCCCCCTTTCTCTCTGTCCCCCACTCTCTCCATCCCCACACTCTCTGTCCCCCTCTCTCTGACCCCCTCTCTCTCCCCACTCTGTACCCTCTCTGTCCCCCACTCTCTGTCCCCTCTATCTTCCCCTCTCTCTGTCCCCCTCTCTCTGTCCCCTCTATCTCCCCCTCTCTCTCTGTCCCCCTCTCTCTGTCCCCTCTCTCTCCCCCCGCTGTCTGACCCCCACTCTGTCGCCCTCTCTCTGTCACCTCTCTCTGTACCCCTCTCTCTGTCCCCCACTCTCTCCATCCCCCCACTCTCTGTCCCCCTCTCTCTGACCCCCTCTCTCTCTCCCACTCTGTACCCCTCTCTCTGTCCCCTTCTCTCTGTCACCATCTCTCTGTCACCATCTCTCTGTCCCCCCCTTGTCTCTGTCCCCTCTCTCTCTCCCCCACTCTCTCTGTCCCCCTCTCTCTGTCCCGTCGATCTCTCCCCCGCTCTCTGCCCACTTCTGTCGCCCTCTCCCTGCTCCCTCTCTCTCTGCCCCCTCTCTCTCTGTCCCCCCTCTCTCTCTGTCCCCCGCTCTCTCCATCCCCCACTCTCTGTCCCCCTCTCTCTGACCCCCTCTCTCCCCCCCACTCTGTACCCCACTCTCTGTGCCCCTCTCTCTGTCGCACTCTCTATCTCCCCCCTTTTCTGTCCCCCCTCTCTCTGTCCCCCTCTCTCTGTCCCCCCTCTCTCTGACCCCTCTCTCATTATGTCCTCCCCTATTTCTCTCTCTCCCTCCCTCACCTTATCTCTCCCTTCCCTCTCTCTCTCCCTTTGTCTCTCCCTGCTCCTTCGCTCTCTCTCCATCTTCTCTCACTCTCGATCCCCCTCCCTCGGTGTCTCTCTCTCTCCCCACCTCCCTCCGTTTCTCTCTGACTCAATCTCTCTCCCTCCTGTCCTGCCCTTCCTCTCTCTCTGACACACTCTGTCTCCCTGGTCCTTCCCTCTCCCTCTAACCTAGAGACTGGGTGTTTGTGGTGCAGCTGCGTGTGGGGGGTGGGGGTGAGATGATTGAGAGATGTGGGAAGTGGGGAAATTGGGGTAGAGACGGAATTGCGGGAGGGAGACAGAGACGGCAGGAGTGAGAGAGAGAGAGTGAGGGTGAGGGGGAGAGAGAAGAATGGACGCAGGTGGATAAACTCATGTTGGGGGTGTGAGAGAGAGAGAGAGGGAGAGTGAGGCAGAAAGAATAGTGGAGGCAGGTGGAGAATCCGGGGTTGGGGGGGTGTCTGAGAGGGGAGCAGAGAGAGTGAAAGGGAGAGGAGGTGAGAGAGAGAGACAGTGTGCAGAGAGAGAGAGAGAGGGAGAGAATTGAGGAGGAAGAGTGGGGGAGAGGAAATGGGGAGGTCAGGTTGGAGTAGGGGGGTGTCAGAGGGAGTTAAACCCAGCTCCTGAGCTCAGGGCCCGGTGCCCTCCCCTTCCCTGAGGACCAGGACTTGGGGCTGAGTCTGTCTCTCTCCAGCTCAGCTTCTCCAACACAAAGACACACACCAACATCGGTCACTCTGCTGCTCGGCACGCTTTAATCAACATTTTTATTGGTTACAAATGGAAGTGATGGATACAGTCAGTGGGATGGTGCCTTTTCTCACTGGGCCCTGAGTTGTGAGGCACATTGAAATGTTTCCCTGTAACCCCCTTGTGGGATAAGGATAGACAACCCAGCGCTACCCGCAGTCTGTTACCATAGCGACAGGTTGCCCCATCGCTGAAACACTGAACTGAAATGAGAAAATCCCGGATGGATTGATTAATGAGGGAATTTGATGGATGGATGGATTTGGGTGAAGGGATATTTCAGCACATTCTTCAGCTGCTGCCTGAACTTAGTCTGGGTCACGGCATAAATCGCGGTGTTTGTGCAGCAACTGAGGAGCTGCAGCATGAAGCCCAATTCCCGCACAAAGAGATGGAGATACACAGGGGTATACACAATATCCCACATCCGTCTCCATATAGAAAACAGCATTAATGTTGACCATAACAGGATGAAATTGGCCGAGATCACAAACAGTAAAATGATGGATTTTTTTCGGTTTCTCATTTCAGTGTCAGACTGAGCGTCCCCATTGGTGTGAGCGCGGAGTCTCCTGCGGGCTCTGCTGGTCACTACAATGTGTCTGACGGTGAGAACATTGAGCAGCAGAACCAGGAGAAATGGGACACACGGGGTTAGAATGTGGTGGAGGAACTCGATTGTGACCCAGACACTGGAGACTAGACCAGCGAGTGTTACCTCGCAAAACCAGGGGCCGTTCATTAGCCAATACCGAGCCGTGAGCACAAAATACCAGGAAATGTTCTTTAAACAGCTCAGCACAGTCACTGCTCCCAGAACCACAGCCGCCGTTTTCTCACTGCAATATTTACTTTTCAGCTTCTGGCAACAAATGGCCACAAACCGATCAAAGGTGAACGTGACGGTGAACCAGACAGAGCAGTCAGTGGCTGCATAAAACAGGACGGCGTGGATATTACACACGGGGACGGAGTCCCTCAGGAAATAAAACTGTTCCCGATAAACAATGGGAATGTGTCTCAGGATGAGGTCGAGGATAATGACCAGGAGATCCGCCGCTGCCATGGCCCCCAGGTAACGTCTGACACATGGAGACAATCCACAATCTTTATAAAGCAGGATGTAGATGGTCACTACGTTAACTGTGAGGAAGGAAAACAAACCCATTATCCATCAGCCTGGAGGCAAAGGGACCCGTTTGATCGGGGACCCAGTGAGATTTTCAAATGTGTCCCTGTATTCAGGGATTTATTAAAATAATCGGAGCGGGAATAACAAATGGGAAGATCTGAATTACTGACAAAAAAGTGACATAAACCACAAGAAACCCTCCCTCCCCAATCACACAGAGACACATCCATAAGGACAGATGGTTTCTAGAACATTCCCACACACTCGATCACTCGAGAGCAGACGCGGTCACTCCTTCCCAGTTCCTAATACGGAGAGTGGGGACGTTGCTGTCCTGAAGGATTCTCTCCCAGTTTCCTGAAGACAAACTGAGTTTGGTAATTCCTGTGTTTTGGTCTACATTGTGGTCGATCCTGTGTCGTGGAGAAATGTAAACGCAGGGAAAACGTATTCACCCCTTTAACTGCCCGAGGGGCCTTCGGAACAGTGTCTCCTTCTCGCTGGAACGGGATCTCTTCCCTCGGGATCATATCGTTTGTTCAATTCACTGACGTCCGGCCGTTCACAAACAATGTCGGGGACAGAATGTTCCGGGGAATGTCAGTTATAGAATGTTGGGGACAGAACGTTCCGGGGAATGTCAGTTATAGAATGTTGGGGACAGAACGTTCCGGGGAATGTCGGTTATAGAATGTTGGGGACAGAACGTTCCGGGGAATGTCAGTTATAGAATGTCGGGGACAGAATGTTCCGGGGAATGTCAGTTATAGAATGTCGGGGACAGAATGTTCCGGGGAATGTCAGTTATAGAATGTTGGGGACAGAACGTTCCGGGGAATGTCAGTTATAGAATGTTGGGGACAGAACGTTCCGGAGAATGTCAGTTATAGAATGTTGGGGACAGAACGTTCCGGGGAATGTCGGTTATAGAATGTTGGGGACAGAACGTTCCGGGGAACTCCTTGACCTGTCCATCACCTTTCCCCCCGCTACCCACCCCACCAACATGATGTACTGTCCCTGGGAACACTGTAACATTAATGGGGTGCGAGACGGAGGGTCCAATCACAGGAATGGGAACTAAAGGCATTGCCAGATCAGCTGAAAGGGTTAGATATACCACATTCTCAATCCACCTCGAAGAACCAGCCCAGACACCATACACCCAGAGGGGATATCTGTTCACTGTGGAACACTGTGCAGACCAGGCCAGTGTCCTGCTCAGTACAACCCAGCAATCTGTCCAGATTCATCCATTGCACTGGTCAATACAATCCAGCGATCTGTCCAGAGTGGAACACTGCGCAGATCAGATCAGGGCATTGGTCTATGAACCCAGACCATATATCTGTCCAGGGCAGTGAGCTGTTTAGATCACAGCAGTGCGTTATCTATAAAACTCAACCAGATAGTCTGACCACCACAGCGACCTGCGCAGTGATCACCCGTGAATTAATCTATAAGCCAGGAGCAGTGACCCTCTCAGCATGTAGGACTGTGTACCCCACCCCAGTACATTGATCTGTAACCCTGGAGCAGTTACCCTCCCAACATGTAGGACTGTGTACCCCACCCCAGTACATTGATCTGTAACCCAGGAGCAGTTACCCTCCCAGCATGTAGAGCTGTGTACATCACACCAGTGAATTGATCTGTAACCCTGGAGTAGTTACACTCCCAGCATGTAGAGCTGTGTACATCACACCAGTGCATTGCTCAGTAACACTGTGATAAATCACTGCCCAGCGTGGGGAAACTTGCAGCCCATGCTGGAAGTGACGGGATGTGCAGCTCCCACCTATTTACAGCTCCCTATCTCCATTGTGCCCTGACAAGGGGGTGCTGTGGGTGTGAACATCACTGCCAGAGAGAGGTGGCGGGGAAATCAGTTTAAATATCACCACATGGGAGGGGTTGGGGTATAGACAGAGAGGGGGAGACTGAGAGACAGTGTCATGGAATGATGTGTTCCCAGATTACAGAATGCTGAAATGTAAACACTTGGATAGCATCCTGTAACATGAGACAGGCTTCCCAGGAAAGTTGGGAAAAAGTGATATTGGTGTGAGGTCAGCTGCCGTGTGGTTTTGAAATTACGTTTATGTAATGTTAATAAATGTTTATGAAACAGTATATTGCTGTAGAGTTGGAGTAGGGTAATAAGCAATTAAGAGAAATGAGGTCTCCGAGTTGTGAATAGTTGATGTAAAATGTTCAGTTTCAGGGTTAAAAAAAAAATTGGTGTTTTTATTTAAACAGTGGAATTTGGGAGTTCTCTGTCCCTCATATTTTAACAGTTTACAAGGCAAATTGAGCATTTCTTTATGTTTAGTTTAAATTACCAGATTAGCTCAATGTTGTGTCCTAACAATTGCTGTGTGTGTATCTGTGTGTCTCTGTGTGGGGCAGGTCTGGCAGTCTCTGTGGTGCTTAAAGTGATGCAATGCCACCCTCTGCTGGCCTCCCCACGCCACTGCACAGACATTGGCAGAGGGTGAATACCAACAGGGATTCATTCAGAGAGGGCGAGGGAGAGGGCAGCTGCTCCCAGCACCATCCAAACTGATGTCTTATCCATGGACTGATCTAAATGTCCTTTAAATGTTGTAACTGTCCACGCTTTCACCACTTCCTCTGGAAGTTCATTCCACACCCAAGCCAGATTCTGTCTAACATAATTACCTCTCATGACTTTTGTAAATCTTTTTCCTTGCACCTTAATTATCCCTCAGTTTTGAATCCCCAACTCTAGGGAAAAGACATCAGCCCTTCAGCTTATCTGTACCCCTCATTATTTTATAAACCTGTGTAAAGTTACCGCAGAATCTCATATTCTTCAGTGAAAAAAGATCCAGCCTCTCCTTATAGCTCACTCCCTCCTTTCCCAGCAACATCCAGGTTAATCTCTTCTGAACCCTCTCCAGCTTAAGAATATCAAGGTCAGTAATATCAAAGTGAATAGTCAATGTGTTTTCTAAGGTACGGGGAGACCAAAACTAGAGGATATGGGCTTAAAGTGAGAGGGGAAATATTAAAGTGACATAAGGGGCAGCTTTTTCACCCAGAGGGTGGTGTGCCTATGGAATGAGCGGGCAGGATGACCAGACTGAACACAGTATTCCAGAAGAGGTCTCACCAATGTCCTGTACATCCTCAACATGACGTCCCAATTCCGATACTCAAAGGTCTGACCGATGAAGACAAGTGTGTTAAACACATTCTTAAACACGCTATCTATATGAGATGCAAATTTTAAAGAATTATACCTGAGGGCCTAGGTCTCTGTTCTACAACATTGCCAAAGGCTCTACTTTTAATTGTATTGGTCCTGCTCTTCTTTGATTTACCAAATACAATTAAAACTCCATCTGCTACCCCTCAGCCCAGTGTGTGGTATTACTGCCACCTCCCCCTCCCCCTTCAATTTTAAAATGCCCATCCCTCTCCAGGATGCTTGCACACTCCGGCCTTGATTTTCACAAAGACCCTGAGCTTGGTTTGCCTTGTGTGGTTATAGGGAGGAGGGACAGATTGCTGACACAGTCAGTGGAGAGGAGAGGCTGGACAGTAATCACCGGCCAGGAAGAGGGGAGTCGCACGTTAGAGTTGATTAAGAGTGATCGGTGTTGTGGGACCAGAAATTAAGCTCTTCCTTCGTCTCTGCTGTTCAGTAATAAATATCCATTTGAGACCCTTCATTGGGCTGAGTGTGGCTGCAGGATTTCTTTCCCTAATATTCCAGACTACAGATAATAGCGATTAAAGATGTTCATAGTTAATTTCGATGGCACAGCACAAACACTCAACATCCTACAGTTGAGACAAATATCTTGCATTTGCTTAACAATACAAAGTGTTTTGTGTAGTTCAGTAATGGTAAACTGATTGTAATAAATCCACACCGAGCTGAAAGTGGGCATAACATATAACCCAAAATCTGGGTATGGTAGTGTAGTGGGTAGTGTACCTGCCTCTGAGCCAGAACTCTGGATTTGATTCCAATTCCTGAACTTGTGTGGTAGCATTCCTAGCTCTAGACTAGAAGGCCTGGATTTAAGTCCTGCCTGTTGCAGAGGTATGACACAGCATGTCAAACCAGGCTGATGAGCAAACACACAGGAGAATACTGTTACAGCTTTATGGGTATTGCTAGTGTCCCTACCTCTGGGCACAAAGGTCTGGGTGTAAAGCCCACAGATGTGTCTCATGATACATCTGAACAAACTGATTAAAATGGATTTAAAATTGTGACTTGATGGAGAAGGAAGAGGTGTCAGTATTGCAATTTCAGAATTTAGGCCCAGGATGACTGAAAGTCCAGTTATTCGTGTTGATTGAAGTCACATTTCGCAGCAGTAAAGATTTATAAAATCGGAACGGTCCTGGATAGGGTGAGTAGTCAGGGTTTTACCCCAGTTTGGGGCGTCCAAAACTAGAGGGCATTGTTTGAAAGTGAGAGGGGAAAAGTTTGATGAGACCTAAAGGGCACCTTTTCACACAGAGAGTGGTGTGTGTATGGAATGAGCTGCCAGAGGAAGTGGTGGAGGCTGGTACAACTTTACAGATTACTTACAGTGTGGAAACAGGCCCTTCGGCCCAACAAGTCCACACCGCCCCGCCGAAGCGCACCCACCCATACCCATTCCCCTACATTTACCCCTGTACCGAACACTACAGGCAATTTAGCACGGCCAATTCATCTAACCTGCACATTTTTGGACTGTGGGAGGAAACCAGAGCACCCGGAGGAAATCCACGCAGACACGGGGAGAATGTGCAAACTCCACACTGACAGTCGCCTGAGGCGGGAATTGAACCCAGGTCTCTGGCGCTGTGAGGCAGCAGTGCTAACCACTGTGCCACCGTGCCGCCCACAAAATGCAGCATGTAAAAGGCATCTGGGTACTGACAGACCTGCCGAGCTTTACCAGCAATTTCTGTATTTGTTAAAAAAATGCATTCATTTTAACACAGGTATTCTCAATACATTAAATATTTTATTTTTTTCATGACGCAGGGCAATGTAAACATATTTCAAATTGATCGAGACCATTTTCTGTTAAGGATATGGCTCTGTGTATGACAGTAGCAATGATGCACCTACATGGAACAGGGAATGTGATGGAGACATAGTTCGACAATGTACAAGGAGACCTCACATGGGGTCCAGTTTGGGAAAGGATGATATTTTTATGTGATTCAACTCAGAGAGGGAGAAAATGCAATCCTCCTGAGAAGGAACGGCCTATTGCACTCTCCCTCCTTCAGTGTCCCTCACCACAGCAATGTGTGCAAGCTAAAACAAACTCTACAGTCATCATTACCATTCTTATTTTTATAGAATCCCTGCAGTGTTGAAACAGGCCCTTCGGCCCAACAAATCCATACCAACCTTCCCAACCCATTCCCCTATATTTGCCCCTGACTAATGCGCCTAACCTAGAATTCCCTGAACACTACAGACAATTTAGCATGACCAATCCACCAAACCTACACAGTTTGAGCTGTGGTAGGAAACTGGATCACCCATTAGAAGCTCACACAGGAAAGTGGAGAATGTGCAAGCTCCACACCGACAGTCACCCAAGGCTGGAATCGAACCCAAGTCCCTGGTGCTGTGAGGCAGCAGTGCTAACCACCGTACTACCCATTGGGTGCTCCCTGACCATAATTCATTGGAATCTACTCACTGCCTAAAGCAAAGGGAATGCAGCCAAATCTAACTCTCCCAGGATGGAATCCCATTGCTAGCAGCTATATGAGTACAATATCTTCAGAAGCAGAAAAATGTTTTAGACAACCTCAATTTTTACTTTTGTCATGAGTTCCATTAATATCTGGACAAAGTTCTTTCAAATTAAAATTGCAGAAATTTTGTTAATCTGTCTGTGTGTGTGTATGCATGTGTTTGTGTTTGTGTGTGCGTGTGTGTGTGTGTGTGTGTGTTTAGAAAGGGAAGTACTAGACCATTAGACCATAAGACCATAAGACATAGGAGCGGAAGTAAGGCCATTCGGCCCATCGATTCCACTCCGCCATTCAATCATGGCTGATGGGCATTTGAACTCCACTTACCCGCATTCTCCCCGTAGCCCTTAATTCCTTGTGACATCAATAATTTATCAATCTCTGCCTTGAAGACATTTAGTGTCCCGGCCTCCACTGCACTCTGCGGCAATGAATTCCACAGGCCCACCACTCTCTGGCTGAAGAAATGTCTCCGCATTTCTGTTCTGAATCGACCCCCTCTAATTCTAAGGCTGTGTTCACGGGTCCTCGTTTCCTCGCCTAGCGGAAACAATTTCCTAGCGTCCACCCTCTCCAAGCTATTGATTATATATTTGCAATACTCAAACAGTTTGCCATTCATCTTTCCATCACAGTTTGAGTAACATTGCCTTGGATCATAAACGTGTTGTTTTAGCAGATTAAAGTAACTAGCCTGACTTGTTCCTAAAACTGACCCTGACCCAGTGTGAGACCGATATCATCGGCCATCTCACCAACCTGGTTATATTTAACATTTGTTGTGAGCAGTGGAAGAGTGGGACTAGAAAAGGAAACAGTGACCCAAAAGCCGGGGAACTATAGACGGGTGAGCCTGACGTCAGTGGTGGGTAAGTTGTTGGAGGGGATTCTGAGGGATAGCATTTACATACATTTGGGAAGGCAAGGGCTGATCGGGGTAGACAACATGGCTTTCTGCATGGGAAATCATGTCTCATTAAATCGGTTGAGTTTTTTGAAGAGGTGACAAAGAAGATTGATGAAGGCAGTTTGGTAGATATTGTCTATATGGACCTCAGCAAGGTGTTCATTTAAAGAACAAAGAGCAAAGAAAATTTACAGCCCAGGAACAGGCCCTCCAGCCCTCCAAGCCTGAGCCGATCCAAATGTACTGTCTAAATCTGTCGGTCAATTCCTAAGCATATGTACCCCTCTGCTCCCACCTACTCATGCATCTGTCCAGACTCTTCTTAAATGAATCTACCGTGTCTGCCTCTACCACCTCTGCTAGCAACACGTTCAAAATGCCCACCACCCTCTGTGTGAAGTACTTACCGTGTGTATCCCCCTTAAACTTTCCACCTCTCATCTTGAATGCACGACTTCTCGTTATTGAATCCTTCACTTAGGGAAAAAGCTTGTCTCTGTCTATACCCTTCATGATTTTGTAAACCTCAATCAAGTCCCCCCTCAATCTCTTTTTTTCCAGTGAAAATAAACCTAACCTACTCAGCCCCTCTTCATAGCAAGTATTTCATTCTGATTGGTAGACAAATGAGTAAGGTTCGGTCACATGGGATAGAGAGGAAGCTAGTCACAATTGGCTTGAAGGAAGAGGGGTATTTTTCAGACTGGAGGCTTGTGAGCAGCAGTGTGCTGTAAGAATCAGTACTGAGTTCACTGCATTTCATCATTTATGTAAAGGATTTAGATGTGAATATTGGGGCCATTGTTACTAAATTTACAGATTACATCAGAAAGGCAGTGTAGTAGATTATCTCAGAGTACAACAAGACCACAATTAGATGGGACAAAAGGGCAAAGAGTGACAGATTAAGTTTAATTTAGATAAATTCGAGATTTTGAATTTTGTGAATGCAAACCAGGGCAGGTTTGATGGTAAGGTCCTGGGGCGTGTTGTGAAACAAAGGGATAGGGCTGCAGGTACATTGTTCCTTGAACGTGGAGTCGCAGGGAGACAGAGTGGGACAGAACACATTTGGCACATCTCCCTTAATCAGTCAGAGCATTGTGTATAGGGGTTGTGATGGTATGTTGCATCTGTACAGGATGTTGGTGAGGCCACTTTAAAAATACTGCATGCAACTCGGTTTTCTGCAGAAATGATTTAGACACAGATGTTCCAGAACTGGAGGTTTGAGCTGTAGGGAGAGGTTGATTAGGGTGAGATGTTTCTCCCTGGAGTGTCAGAGGTTGAGGGGTGACATTATAGAGATTTATAAAATCATCAGGGGCATAGATATTCTGAACAGCCACGTTCTGCTCCCCAGTGTAGGGGAGTCCAGAGCAAGAGAGCATAGGTTGAAGGGGAGAGGGCGAATGATTTAGAAAGGACCTGAAGGTAAATGTTACACACAGAGAGTGGTGTGTGTATGGAAAGTGCTGTCAGAGGAAGTGGTGAAGGCAGTTACAATCGCACATTTAAAAAGTATCTGAAAGAGGAGGGATATTGGTCAAATGCTGGCAAATGGGACTGGATCAGGTTTGATATCTGATCGGAGTGAACAGGTTGGACTAACGGGTCTGTTTCCGTTCTGCATGACGCTCTGATTCTATAAAAAGGATGACGAATAATTCTGAAAGGACCTTTCAAGTGGGAATTCTCTTCACTGGAAGTTTATCGTGCCTCCATGCTCACATTGATTGAAAGCTGCATTAGGTAAATATTTGACAGAGAAGTGAGTCACGGATAATGGGATATAGAGAGCAAAGTGGAGCTGAGACCCCAACTTGATCAGCCACAATCTTAGTGTCTGGTGGAAAAGGCTCAAAGTATCTAATGACCCACTCCTGCTCTTCAGTCCCATTTTTCTGTATTCCATTCAGCCCATCAAACCTGCTAGACAGGAGCAGTTGGAGGCTACTTACTCCTATAACCTGGTGCACAGAAACAGAGGAGACTATTCAGCCTTTCAAGACTGTCACACACGATGTGAGGTGATTTGGGAAATGTAATTGGAAAACCCAGGCTGTTTATGAAAGAGGCTCCTCATCTCTCTTTACAGAGCTTCCCTTCTCTGCAACTTGTGCTCCATTTGTTGGTCATGTTGTAGACCCAGATTCACTGTGAATACAGCCCACATACCTCACCCAGCGATAGCTCACAAAATCCTCTGGTCTCCCTGACTGCAATATGTAATAACATAACATTCATGAAAATAACACCCACTACCTTTCCAATAACAGAATGTGAGAGCATCAGAAACAGGGGCAGGTCGTTCACTCCCCAAGCCTGCCTTGTCCTTCACTAAGATTGTGGCTGATCTGCTCTCGGTCTGAAATTGTCTTTAATACCCAATTTCTCATAGCCCTCACCTCTCTGACAGATCAATATCCATCTAACTCCTCTTCAAATAATTTCAGTCATCTCACTCCCCGAACACTCTTGAGAACAGAAATCCTGACATTGAATCCCACCTGTTTGATGAAAACACTTGCTGCTCCTATATCATGGTTTATTGATATGAACAAAAGAGGTTGAGACAAGGGTTCAGGTAAAGTGGACTCGCCCTGATATCAAGGCAGTGGTTGCCTTCTGTTGACATCAAGGAGCTTAACAAAACTGGACTTAATGGGAATCAGACTAAACTCTCCAGTGTTTGGAGTCAAACATGGCACAAACGAAGATGTTCATCATCTCAGTCCTGGGTCACCTCTGTGCGAGATCCTCAGGGTAGCTTCCTCTTCACAAACATCTTCAGCTGTTTCATCAATGTCTCCCGACCCCACCCTCACCAAAATAAGATCAGAAGTGGGGATGGTCACTGAAGATTCCACAATGTTCAGAACATTTTGTCCCCCCTCAGCTCCTGAACTGGTCTGTGTCCATGTGCAGCAAGACCCAGACTCCATTGAGAGTTGTGCTGTTAACGTGTCAGTAACATTCATGTAACTGCACTGCCTATTGCCACAGTAAAATAAGAGTTCATTCAGCACTTCACAGGAATATGAGGAAGTCATTCAGCCCATTGACACTATTGGAGAAGAACAGGGACAACCCATTCAGTGCCTCCAGCCTATTACTCAGGAAGAGAAGGAGTCTAGTGTGATGGGCCACACCAGAGCCCCTCGAAATATTGGAAGGCAATAGCCTTGCTTCTAATGTTTTATTATTTTAAAGGAAATATAAAGGGTCTGTTCCAGATGCAATGTGACAGCATCAAGAGAAAATTCAGTGAGAGTAGCAGACAGGAGACATTCCCTGAAGCTTCCAACTCTGTTGAGACCGCTATAGTTTTTGATGTTACTGAGAAACCAAAACCCAGAGATCCTAATCTGTGAGAGCTGGCCACACCCATTCAGTCTGCATTAAAATAAACCTAAGGCATGCCTCGCTGTTACTCAAGTGTCTTAACTAACCAGCTTGGTAACGATCGTTCAATCTCTCTCTTAAAAGAAACCAGGACAAAATAACCTCGTAAAGCTACAGCATCATCACACTTGTCAGTAAATCGAGCTATCAAACAGGAACCAGGGGTAACCCAGTCAGGCCCTTTGCCCTGTCCAATCGGACGAGGAAGAAGTCAATCAGCCCCTTGAGTTACTTATACATGAACAGTAGGAGGCCATTCCCACCTCAATACACTTACACGGGGGCAGAATGAGGTAATTGATGCTGATTCCTGATGCATGTCTTATTCATGCAACGTCGATTCTCCTGCTTCTCGGATGCTGCCTGACCTGCTGTGCTTTTCCAGCAATCGACGCTCTACTCTGATCCTGGAAGAGCATAGCAGTTCAGGCAGCATCAGAGGCGCAGTAAAATCGACGTTTCGGGCAAAAGCCCTTCGAGGAGGCAAACTTCTTCAAGGCAGGTATCCTTGCAAGAGGATTCGCAGTCGGGTTAAAATCAACTAGGTAAAAACAATGACTGCAGATGCTGGAAACTCTGATCTCCAGCATCGGCAGTCTTAAGTTTCTCCTAAATGATGCTCCAACATGATGAACAAGTGGAGCAGAGGCTTCACATACAGACTGTTCCACGTTGTTCCTCATGGCTCCATTGCTTATGATACACACGTGGGACTAAAACGTGGTTTTCTAGTGGTGAGCAGAGAAGCTTCATGTCTTGTGTGAAGTCTGAAGAAGGCATCTTCCATCTCTGAGAAAACAGCCTGGTGTTCTTTATGCAGGGCGGAAGCTGTTGGGAATGGCTACCTGTTTCAGATCGAAGGTATTGTGGCTGCTGTTGGGAATTGTAAGCAACATGGCGTTCAGTACGGGCTCACATGCCGACTGCACAATAACGTGGGGAGAGTTAATTAAGGCATATAAACTTAGGATAGTCACGTTAGACTGCTGAATGGACTCTCTATGTTCAAATAATGCTGACCGTGTTCATGTTGACCTTGTCTAGTGCATGTCCTGTGCAGTGTAACCTGTATGCCTTACTCTGTCCAAGTCTATTTCCACCCTTTGATCTGTCTGGCTATGCTTACTATGATCTGCCTCCACTGCTCATAAATAAAGTGTTTCTCTGTATTGAGATACACGTGACAATATATCAAACCAATTAATCCTGTGAAAAGTATGGAATTTCTCTCCCTGTCAATGTCTCTTTTGGAAATAAGTGATCGCTGCCACTCCTCGTGTTTCAGCATCACCATTTCTTCGTCTCTCACAGCTCTACAGATTAAACACTCAGCTTCTTCACTCTATCCTCATGTTACCATCACCTGTGTCTGTGGTAAGGAGATCATTCCTTCCAAAGGAGATCAAATCTGTACAGAGTGCCTCTCAGCAAGGCTCTACAACTGCAGGAAAATGGCTTTACTTATTTACTCGAATCATCTTACAATGAAGGACAGCATACCATTGACTGCACCCATTACTTACACAGGGTTTGATTCGGCACAGTCAGCGTAGACTTGTGAGTGGGAGATCATGCTTCCCAAATTTGTTAGAGTTCTTTGATGAAGTGACAAGGAAGGTTGACGAGGACAGAGCGGTAGACGTAGTCTCTATGGATTTCAGTAACGCATTTGAAAAGCTTCCACATGGCAGGCTGCTCAGGAAGGTTACATCGCGTGGAATGCTGGGGGAACTGGCCAATTGGATACACAGTTGGGTTGTTGGTAGGAAGCAGAGGATTCAGTGGAAGGATGCTTGTCAGACTGGAGGCTGGGTCTATAGCTGTTTGTTATCTATGATTATCTATGATTATCTGTGACTGCAGACACATAGACATGGGATAAAACTTTTCAATGATCTCTGAATCAGCCAACAAGACACTCTATTGTGTCAAATTGCTCTGAGGTCTTAAAGGATTAACCTGGACAGAAAACCTGACCCCAGCCTCAGTATCGGAAAAAGGGGACGGGAAACAGTCCTGTTGACACTGCAGAGACCTCCTTCCTAACATCTGAGAGCTTGTGACAACAATAGACGATAGACAATAGACAAAAGGTGCAGGAGTAGGCCATTCTGCCTTTCGAGCCTGCACTGCCATACAATATGATCATGGCTGATCATTCCTAATCATTATCCTCTTCCTGCCGTATCTCCATAACCCTTGATTCCATTACCTTTGAGAGCTCTCTCCAACTCTTTCTTAAATGAATCCAGAGACTGAGCCTCCACTGCCCTCTGGGGCAGAGCATTCCACACAGCCACCACTCACTGGGTGAAGAAGTGTTTCCTCATCTCTGTCCTGAATGGTCTACCCCGTATTTTTAATCTGCGTCCTCTGATTCGGCACTCACCCATCAGCGGAAACATGTTTCCTGCTGCCAAAGTGTCCAATCCTGTCATAATCTTATATGTCTCTATCAGATCCCCTCTCAGTCTTCTAAACTCAAGTGTATACAAGTCTAGTCGCTCCAGTCTTTCAGTGTAAGGTATTCCCACCATTCCAGGAATTGACATCGTGAATCAACGCTGCACTCCCTCAATAACCAGAATGTCTTTCCTCAAGTTTAGAGACCAGAACTGCACACAGTACTCCAGGTGTGGTCTCACCAGGGCCTACAGCTGCAGAAGAAGCTCTTTGCTTCTATACTCAATCCCTCTTGTTATGAAGGCCAGCATGCTATTAGCCTTCTTCACTACCTGCCGTACCTGCATGCTTACTTTCATTGACTGGTGTACAAGAACACCCAGATCTCTCTGTACTGCCCCTTCACCTGAATTGATTCCATTGACGTAGTAATCTACCTTCCTGTTCTTGCCACCAAAGTGGATAACCATACACTTATCACATTAAACTGCAATTGCCAGCCATCTGCCCACTCACCTAACTTGTCCAGGTCACCCTGTAATCATCTAACATCCTCATCACATTTCACCCTGCCACCCAGCTTTGTATCATCAGCAAATTTGCTAATGTTATTGCTGATACCATCTTCTATATCATTAACATATATTGTTAAAAGCTGCAGTCCCTGCAGGGATCCCTGCGGTATCCCACTGGTCAATGCCTGCCATTCCGAAATGGAGCCATTTATCACTACTGTTTGTTTCCGATCAGCCAACCAATTCTCAATCTAAGTTAGTACTTTGCCCCCAATACCATGCGCCCTAATTTTGCTCACTTACCTCCTATGTGGGACTATATCAAAAGCTTTCTGAAAGACTCGGTGGTACAGTGGTTAGCACTGCTGCCTCACAGCGCCTGAGACCCGGGTTCAATTCCCGCCTCAGGCGACTGTCTGTGTGGAGATTGCGCATTCTCCCCGTGTCTGCGTGGGTTTCCTCCGGGTGCTCCGGTTTCCTCCCACAGTCCAAAGATGTGCCGGTCAGGTGAATTGGCCATGACAAATTGTCCGTAGTATTAGGCAAGGGGTAAATGTAGGGGTATGGGTGGGTTGCGCTTCAGCGGGTCGGTGTGGACTTGTTGGGCCGAAGGGCCTGTTTCCACACTGTAACGTAATCTAAAAAAAAAGTCCAGGTGCACTACATCTACTGGATCTGCCTCATCCATCTGCAGAGTTACATCCTCCAGAAGATTAGTCAAGCATGATTTCCCCTTCATAATCCATGCTGACTCTGACCTATCCTGTTACTACTATCCAGATGTACCGTAATTTTATCCTTAATAATAGACTCCAGCATCTTTCCCACCACTGAGGTCAGACTAACTGGTCTATAATTTCCTGCTTTCTCTCTCCCACTTTTCTTAAAAAGTGGTATAACATTGGCCACCCTCCAATCCGCAGGAACTGACGCCGAATCTATCGAACTCTGGAAAATAATCACCAACACATCCACGATTTCCCGAGCCACCTCCTTCAGTACCCTGGCATGTAGACCATCAGGCCCCGGAGACTTATCAACCTTCAGACCTAACAGTTTCTCCAACACCAAATCCTGGCAAATATAAATTCCCTTAAGTTCAGGTCTTTCAGCCACTGTTACCTCAGGGAGATTGCTTGTGTCTTCCCCAGTGAACACAGATCTGAAGTACCCATTTAATTCTTCTGCCATTTCTTTGTTCCAAGTAATATATTCCCCTGTTTCTGTCTTCAAGGGACCAATTTTTGTCCTAACCATTTTTTTGCCTTGCACATACCTAAAAAAGCTTTTACTATCCTCCTTTATATTATTGGCCAGTTTACCTTCGTACCTCATTGTTTCTCTGCTTATGTCCTTCTTAGTAATCCTCTGTTGTTCTTTAAAAGCTTCCCAATCCTCCGTTTTCCCACTTATCTTTGCTATATTATACTTTTTCTCTTTTAACTTTATATGTTTCTTAACATCCCTCGTCAACCACGGCCGCCCATGGTCTCCATCCCAGGGTACTGAAGGAGGTGGCTCGGGAAATCGTGGATGCGTTGGTGACTATTTTCCAGAGTTCGATAGATTCGGCATCAGTTCCTGCGGATTGGAGGGTGGCCAATGTTATTAAGAAAAGTGGGAGAGAGAAAGCAGGAAATTATAGACCGGTTAGTCTGACCTCAGTGTTGGGAAAGATGCTGGAGTCTATTATTAAGGATGAAATTACGGCACATCTGGATAGTAGTAACAGGATAGGTCAGAGTCAGCATGGATTTATGAAGGGGATCTTTCTTCATTTTAGGAATGAACTGATCCTGCAACTTCTGCATTATACACAGAAATATCCGCCATTGTTCCTCCACGGTCATCCCTGCTAAGGTATTGCACCATTGAACTTTGGCCAGCTCCTCCCTCATAGCTCCATAATTCCCTTTATTCAACAGAAATGCTGTCACTTCCGACTGTACCCTCTCCCTCTCAACATTTACAGAGCTTTCCCACAGACTATACAGAAACATCAGGAATGGAGTAGGCCATACAACACATTGAGCCTTCCTCATCATCGTTCCTGTTCAAACATCTCCACAATGCACTTATCCCACACAATGAATATATCCGTTAATGTGATTAACCTTGGGAAGCTATAAAATAGGAAGTGCAATAGTCCCTTTGGTCCATCGAGTTTGCTACCCAATTCAATATAATGATGGCTTGCCCTTTATTTCCACACCGTTCTCCTGCTCGCCCATCATTTCTTTTCTGTCTATAAATCCTTATTTATATTCAATGTCCTGGCTTCCAGGTTTGAGTGCATTCCCCAGGTTCACCAGTCGCTGAGTGCAGACATTTATTCTCATCTCATTGCAGAATGGCCTGTCTGTACCGAATACTGTGGCCCCTTGTTTTAGACACCATAGCCTGGGGAATTATCATCGCTGCTTCCAATCCGTCTCACCCTGTCAGAGCTTTATATATCTCACTGAGATCTCCATCCATTTTCCTAAACCCCATGGAATGCAGGCCCAGTCGCCCCAAACTCTGCTCCCACAACAAGCCTGTCATCACAAAGATCAGTCTGGTTATCCTTCGCTGCTCTCCCTCAATGTCAGGTTTGTCCTTTATGAAGGTACAGAGACCAAACCCGCACACAATACTGCACAGTGTTTTAGATGGGGAGTCACCAAGGCCCTGTATAACTGCAGTACGACACCCTTACTCCTGGACCCAAATCCCTTTGGAATTAAGGTCAGCACACCACTGATCTTCCTAACTGCTTTCTTTCCTGCAATATTGCTTTCAGTGACTGGTGTACAGGGAGATCCAGATCTTTTGCAATGTTACAGCTCCCTACTTTGTGGGTCTATGTACCCTGGTCAGCGTGCCAATGCCATTCCCAGTATTGACTTCTGGCTTCAGAACTCACTGTGCTGCAGGGACCCCGGAGGGCTGCGAAGAAGGAAACAACAAAAATGAGCATATGTCCCTTTGTATATCAACATGTTTCAAACAATCCCTTTACAAACGATAGGCTTCCAATCTATTGTTCCCAACAAAGGGCACACCGTCACCTCTACCCACATTGCTCTCCATCTGCCACGTATGTGCCCATTCACTCCACTTGTCTTCGTCGCCTTGAAGCTTTTTTACAGCCTCCTCACCCACTCACAATCCAACATCCTTTAGTTCTGTCAGCAGGTTGGGATATATTGCATTTGATTCCCACAACCAAATGTTTGATGAGTACTGTGAACAGTTGGGGCCTGAGTACCGATCTCTATGATATCCCAGCAACCTTCTTCTGTTACTTTTTAAAATAATATTTATTTCCTCAATCTAGGTGTGATTGGCTGTCCCTGGTTGCCCCTTGAGAAGGTGGTGGTGAGCTGCCTTGTTGAACCGCTGCAGCCCACTGTGGATTCAGTGACAGTAACACCAATGAATGCTAAGCAGCAGTGGTTAGATTGTATTTTATTGGTGATGGTCACGGTGTGGCATTTGTGTGGCGTGAATATTACTTGCCACTTGTTAGCCTGGATACTGTCCAGATCTTGTCGCATTTGGACATGGCCTGCTTCAGTATCTGAGGAGCCACAAACATTGCTGAACATTGTACAATCATTAGTGAACATCCCCACTTCTTACCTTATAATAGAGGCAAGGCCATTGATGAAGAAGCCCTGAAGATGTATGGGCCTAGGTCACTGCCCGAGCAACTCCTACAGACTTGTCCTGGAGCTGAGTTGACTGGCCTTTAGCAACCATAACCATCTTCCTACGTGTCAGGTATGATTCTAACCAACGGGAAGTTTGCCCCTGATTCCCATTGATTCTAATCTTGCTAAGGTCCCTTGATGCCACACTTGGTCGAAGGAAACCTTGATTTAAAGGGCTATCACTCTCACCCCACCTCTGGAATTAAGCTCTTTTGTCCATGTTTGAATCAAGGTACTGAGATCAGGAGCTGAGTGGCCCTGCTGGAGCCCAAACTGGGTGTCATTGACCAGGTTATTGCTGAGCAGGTGCTGCTAAAAAGCACTGACACCTTCCACCACTTTACTGATGATCGAGAGTAGACTGATAGGGTGGTAACTGGCCGGATTGGATTTGTTCTGCTTTTTATGCATGGGAGATATTTGGGGTAATTTTCGATGTAATTGGGGAAATGTCGTTGTTGTAACAGTATTGGAACAGCTTAGCTCGGGCAGTGACAAGGGCTGGAGAACAACTTTTCAGTACTATTGCCAGAATGTTGTCAGGGTATGTACCCTCTGGGGTATCCAGTGTCTCCAACTGAATCTGGATATCGCATGGAGTGAACCAAATTGGCTGATGACTGGTAACTGAATTCCTGAGGACCATTGGAGGAGGATGAGATGGATCATCCACTCAGCACTTCTGACTGAAGATTGTTGCGAATGCATGAACGTTATCTTTTGTACTGATGTGCTGGGCTCTTCCATCATTAAGGATAGGGATCTCCTCCTCCAATGACTTGTTTAATTGTCCATAACTATTCTCAACTAGAAGTAGAAGGACTGCAGAGCTTAGATCTGATCCGTTGCTTGTGGGATCACTAAGCTCTGTCTATCACTTATTGATTATGCTGTTTGGCGCACAGGTAGTCCTGGTTCGTGGCTTCACCAGGCTGACACCTCATTTTCAGGTATGCCCGGTGCTGCTCCTGCCCTCCTGCACAATCCATTGAATTGAGGTTGATCCTCTGACTTGATGGTAATTGTTGTGAGGGGGATATGCCAGGCCGTGAGGTTTTGCGGGAGTACAATTCTGCTGCTATTGATGACCCACAACACCTTATGGAAACCCAGACTTGAGCTGCTAGATCTGTTCTAATCTGTCCTATTTAGCACCGTGATAGTACCACCGAAAATGGTGGAGGTTATTCTCAATGTGAAGATGTGACTTTGTCTCCACAACGACTATGCGGTGGTCACTCTTACCCGATACATCATGGACAGATACTTCTGCAACTGTCAGATTAATAAGGCTGTGGTCAAATATGGCTTATCCATATTGATGGTTCCTTTAGCACCTGCCGCAGACCAAGTCGAGAAGTTATATCCTTTCGGACCCAACCAGCTCGATCAGTAATGCTGCTGCTGAACCACTCTTTTTGTGGACATTGACATCCCCCACCCAGAGTACATTTTGTGCCTTTGCCACCCTCAGTGCTTCCTTCAAGTGTTGGTCAGCATGGAGGAGTACTGATTCATCAGTTGAGAGAGGCTGGTACATGGTAAACAGCAGGAGGTTTCTTTTCCCATGTGTAAATTAACGCCATGAGACTTCATGGGATACAGAGACACTGTTGAGGACTCCCAGAGCAATTCCCTTCCAACTGTATCCCACTGTGCCACCACTTCTGCTGTGTCTGTCCTGCTGGTGAAACAGGAGATATCCAGGGAAGGTGATGGGGTGTCTGGGACATGGTCATACTCACAGAATCATACCTTAAAGACAATGTCAGGCTGTTGCTTCACAAGTCTGTTTATTTCTATTCACTGTTTCCTGCCAGCTGTCCCATTCTAGAAGCATGTCCATATATTCGCCCCAATCCACTAAGATTTGATTTTGCAAACTGGGCTTGGAGCTTTACCAAACTTTTTCTGAAAATCCACGTGTTTTATCTCCATTGCTTCTCTTTCATTTGTCTCCCAATCAGTTTCTCAAACATAATTCCCATTTTACAAATCTATGTTAGTGTTGTATATGACCATTACTTTCAGTCCCAATAATTTCTCCCAAACCATTTACTTACTATGTTCTATGTTCCATGTACTATTTCGTTTTCCCACACCAGACTTGGTTTTCCTGGTATTGTCAGAAAGTTCTGTGAAGTAGTGGATTCATAGTTCTGCCATTTCCCTGTTTCCCATTCTCCATTCTCTAGTTTCAAACTAGAAGGAACCCACACTATTTTTTCATACATCTCACATTGACATAATTTGACAAGCTATAACAGTTCACCCTTATAACCTTTGTGAACATTATCTTCAGAAACCTATCAATTCCTGTCTTAAGCTGCTCAGCTCCACATCATACACGCACAGGAACATAGTCTCTGTACCAACAGAAATACAGCACGATCTATATTAGTCCCACTTTCCAACACCAGGCACATAGCCTTGAATGTTATGACACTTCCAAGTACACTTAACGGTTGAGAGATTAGCCGCGATAACTCCCCTCTCAGGAAGTACATTCCAGACCTCAACACACTCTGGGTGAAAAAAAAGTAATCTTTAAATCCTCTCTGAATGTCAAACCCTTCACTTTAAGGTGTGCTCCCTTGTTCTTGACCCTCTGTCTTAAAGGAACAGCTACTGTCTATCCACCCTGTCCATGCCCCTTGTTAACTTATCCTTCTGAATCACATCCCCCGCAGCCTCCTCTGCTCCAAAGTAAACAACCCGAGCTTATCCAGCATCTCTCCATAGCTGATATGCTCCTTCCCAGGGAACATCCTGGTGAATCTCCTCTGCAAGCCCCTCCAGTACAATCACACCCTTCCTGTAATGAGGCTCCCAGAACGACATACAGTACTCCATCATGGACTAAACCAAGCCCTGTATAGCACTTATAATCTACTCCCTGATTAATAAAAGCTACACCCAAGGTTCAGTTCTTAACTTGTCCATTACCCTGTTCAGTCACATTCAGGGATGTGTGGAGAAACACCCTCTGAGCTCCCTAGTGTGCTGCCAATCATTGTGTAAACCCCATGTCTGGTTCCTCCTTCCAAAGTACATCACCTCATATTTATCAGGATCACTTCCATCTTCCATTGATCTGCCCATCTGATCATTCCACTCGAATCTTCCTGTAAAATCGGAACTTCCTCCTCACTGCCAACCACACGGCCAATCTTTATGTCAAACACAAACTTACTTATCGCAACTCCCACCCCTCCACCC
This sequence comes from Chiloscyllium plagiosum, assembly GCF_037043375.1. Classification (NCBI taxonomy): domain Eukaryota; kingdom Metazoa; phylum Chordata; class Chondrichthyes; order Orectolobiformes; family Hemiscylliidae; genus Chiloscyllium; species Chiloscyllium plagiosum. Next base: position 107,312,885 of record NW_028270177.1, read on the forward strand.
ACCAACACCCCCCCCCTCCCCCTCCAGATTCACATCTATACCATTTATGAATGCTACAAACAATAAGGGACACAGCACTGATCTCTGTGGTACACCAGGGGACACTGGTCTCCAGTCACACAAACAGACTTCTCCCACCACCCTCTGCCTCCTGACACTAAGACAATTTTCGTTGTAACTTGTCAAGTTATCTTTGATACTGTGAGATTTTACTTTATTTTTTTCAATTTCCAATGTAGAACTTTGTCAAAGATCTTGCTGCAAAACTAAATAAGCGACTTCCTCAAACTAATTCAATCAAATTCATTAGGTGTGACTTCACTCTGATAAAGTCATGATGATTATGCCTGATCAAACCTTGCGACTCTGATTGGAGTTGGATTTTCTCCTTCTCTATTTTCTCCAGTAGTTTCCCGAACAGTGATCTAATACTTGCTCATCCGTAGTTACCTTGGCAAATATCTACCACCCTTACTGTGAAGTGGAATCATATTAGCTGCTCTCCAGTCCTCTGGCACCTCCCCTGTGGTCAGATTCCAAGTAAAATTTCTTCCCTTGACTCCAACAGTGTCCAGACCTGCGGATTTGTCCAATTTTATACCAGACAAAGCCTCAAACCCCTGCTCGTATTTTACATCAATCTCTTCAAGAGCTTTCCGGTCCATCTTCTTGAATTCTGTACCTGCATCCTCCTTCTCCCAAGTAAAACAGCTGTGATGTTTACATGTACCAATCTATCAATGCTCTCCGGGTTGACGCACTGATTGCCCCTTTGGTTTCTAATGGACACTAACTGTTTGCTGATTATTCTGTTCTACTTGTCCGTGTAGAATACCGTGGGATTCTCCCTAATATCGCCTGCTTGCACTTCTCCATGTCCCTTTGTAATTCAGTCCCCTCTATGTTCCTAAGCTTCTAAGTTTCACTACAATCACCTCTCATCTTTTGAAACTCGAGATCACAGACTGAGTTTCCCCATCAGACAATCTTGCCATTTTATGGATTAGTCTGGAGAATACCTTTTGCAGTTCCTCTGTAGTCAGTACATTCTATCTTAGATTGGGACTCCAAATGGAACGCAATACTCTAATTTCAGTCTCAGCAACACTCTATGCAGCTGGTGCATGACATCTTCTATATTGCAATTACATACACATGAATGTTAACCTAATTTTTCGTTTCCTATTTGCACGCGTTCTTCCCAATTCCTTTCACTTTAACTTTTCTTATGAAGTTAGTGGGAGAGTTCTTAAAAAAGATCCTCCTGAATATCCAACCATACGTTATCCATTAGCTCCTTGTTGCCTCCGTCCACAAGAATCATCTTCAAACCGTTCCAAAAAATGTTTGCCACGTATGGTTTTGTTTCATCGATGCATGATCATCCTCCCCAGTTTTCCCATTACCTTCTGTATATCCAGTAACACGTTCTTTGTAATTCAGCCCAGGAGACACCCGACCGCGGATTACAAGTTAACTGATCTGTAGTTCACCACTCTCCATCTTCATCCGTTCTTAAACTGTTGGATAATATTTATAACTTTTGCCATATCCAGAGTGGCTAAATGTCGTTCAGGAATATATTGGAAAATAACATGAAAATTCGCAATGCAATCAATACGTCTATTGCTGCTTCCTCTGATATTCTTGTATGAAGTATATCTGATCTGTCAGATATATAAATACTCAATCCAGTTTTCTTTTCAAAGATGACCTCAACACTGATAAGAATGATCTTAAACTTTACTTACACAAGTCCCATGGTCACTTGGTATTTCTGGGAGAATTTCTGGATATTCTGCCTTGAAAATAGACACAAAGAAACTGTTTCTTTCTCCTGTGATTTCTCTGTTCTCTACAATAAATTACCCTGCCCGCACGCATAGTGTTCCATATTTGACCTTGTTTTTACATTAGTTTCATACACTGATGTAATTTTTTTTAGCAGTCTTTATGTTTTTTTTAGCAGTCTTTATGTTTTTCTTTCGCAGTTTGTATGTTTTTCTTTTGTATGTTTTTCTTTCTATGTTTTGCATGCTGTTTCGCTTTTTGATTTCCTTCTCAGTTTCTTGGTCATCCGTTGCTGGGTCCTACATTTCTCCGAATCCACTGGCTTACTACAACACTTGGCATTTTTCTAAGCTGCTTCTATTGACCTAATAGGTAGTTAAAGGTGAGGCTAAAAGTGTTAGGTCGGAGAGGAGGGTGGACCAGATTGATGGGAAGGAAGATGAACACATAGGAACGTTCAAAAGGGGGAGTGTGCTGAGTTGGAAGTTTGGACTGGGATAAGGTGGAGTTAAGGGAAATGGGGAAACTGGTGAAATCTACATTAATCCCCTGTGGTTGGAGGGTCCCAAGGCAGAAGAGGAACCTTTCTTCATCCATGCTTCGGGTGGTTAGGGTTTGGCGATGGAGGAGGCCCAGGACTCTCATGTCCTTGGCAGAGTGGAAAGGAGAGGTAAAGTGTTTAACCACAAGGTGGTGGAGTTGGTCAATGTGGCTGTTCCAGCGATGTTCTCTGAAATGATCCACGTGTGTCTCGCCAATGTAGAGAAGACCACACTGAGTTTAAAGGATGCAGTAGATGAGGCGTTCTGTCTCCCTTCATCACCTATCACTTTCAACACCACCTTCATCTACCTATCGCATTCCTAGCTACCTGCCTCCTGCCACACCCCCTTCTCATTTAACTCTCAGCTCCCTTGACCCAGAAGCCTCATTCCTGATGAAGGGTTGTGCCCGAAACGACAATGCTCCTGCTCCTCGTACGCTGCCTGACTGTGCTTTTTCAGCGCCACTGATCTCCAGCAGCTGCAGTGCCCACTTTCTCCTCACACCTTCAGGGCTTGCATGATTCAGATTTATAACAGTTACTTCAAATAAAACAAAAACTACCGTGTACTCAAACAGCATAAAAGAAAACCAATGCATTGTGGTCACTGTTCCCAAAAGGTCCTTTTAAACTAAAGTTTTCAATTAGCTTTTCTGATCATCCAACATCAATTTCTAAATAACCTGATCTCTAGCTCTGTGCTCAACAAAATGTTAATGTCAGTTATCTAACACATGCTCATGAAATCCATTTTTCCCAGCATTAGCATTCAGTTTGGTTAACACAGTTTAGATATAATGTAAACAGTACATTATTACTGCAGTAGCCACAATTGTGTATATCTCATTTTCCTGTTTTATAACGTGCCCAACATTTGTATTGCAGCTTTCACTTTGATATATAACCCCCATCATTGTTTCCTGCTCCTTGCTGTTTTTACGTTCCACCTTACAAGATTCTGTAGAATCTGAGTGACGTGGACTTTGGGGAGATTAATGGTAGAGATCATCTTGCCACATCATTTATGATCTTCTTAAGCATCATCGTGACATTTTCTCCAGATCTCCCGTTATGCTAGTGGAGTAGAGAAGGACAATGATCGTTCAACAATGCTCTGTATTTCCCCCAGAGAGCTGAGACTGCTCTAACCTGGGTGGGAACCTTACAGCAGGCTGGTAAAGCATTGCTGCTGCTGTACAGGATCTTAGTGAGATCACATCTGGAGTAGTGTGTACAGATTTGGTCTCTTGGATGAAGAAAGGATGTTATTATCTTGGAAGCAGCTCAGAGATGGTCCCCTCAACTGATTCCTGCAATAAAGGTGCTAACTTATAACGAAAGGAAGACCAGGTTGATCCAATAGCCATTGGAGTTTACAAAAATGAAAGAAGATCTTATTTCAACATAGATGACAGGAAGGAGTCAACAACTGAAGCGAATTACACAGATAATGGAGGAATCCATTCCGTTCTTCAGCCTCTTACACACGAACAACAGAAGGATATTCAGGCCTTTGACCCTGTTACACCAGAATAGGGCGAGGCTGTTCACCCCCTGGAGCCTGATGTATATTTACAGGAGGAGGCCAATCAGCGCCTCGAATCTACAACACTGGCCCCAGAATAGGCCATGCTGCACCAGTATCCTATTACACAGCAGCAGGATCAGTCCATTCAGCCTCCTCAAGTATGTAACATAGGAACTGAAAGCGGTCACACAGTGACTGGAGATTTGTTACACTGGGATAGCAGGAAACCATTCATACCCACCGAGTCTGTTGCAAGAGAATTGGATAAGGATAAAAACTATTTGAGACTTATTTCATGAGAAAGGAGGAGGTAATTCAGACACGTGTCTGTTGTATGGGAACAAGAGAAGACCAATCGCCATCTTAGTCCCATCTCTGGGATACATGAGGAGACCGGTCAGTACCTCCACCGATTATGGAGAAATATGAGAAGACCCATCAGCCCCTCAAAATGTTGCACAGCAACGGGAAGTTTCCATAATCCCCCACTCCTCTAACGCATCAACAGGGGGTGGTCATTCTGGCCTTGGAGATGATAACATGGGAACGCCAGAAAGACTTCATCCCATCGATTTTGTACACCAGCAGGAGGATGGGTCCTGTCAGCCACACATACCGCTTATGCAGCAAGTGGAGCACACCTCTTAAACCCTTTTGCCAATCAAACAGGAATTCAAAGAAAACGTAAAGGTTTTAGAAAGGGAAGAACTTATAATAACTGCATACATTAGGGAGTAAAATGTAACAATAAAGTATTGTAATTTAAGGCAAATTATTAGAATCCATTGTTGTGGACATTTGCAAACGTAAACCACAATTCATCGGAGTCAACGTGGTTTTACAAAGGATAAACCATGATTGAAGTGTTTTCTTGAGTTATTTAAAGATGTGACAAACAAGGTGGATAGTGGGAATCCTGGAAATGGAATATATCTGGTCTTCGTGAAGGATTCAGATACGTCGCTTCTCCAAAGAGTGCGTGGTAAGATCAGACAGCATCGGTTTAGGAGTAATTTATTGGCTTGGATGGAGGATTGGTTAACCAACAAAATGCAGTCAGATGAATTAATTGTGTCATTTTCTATTGGAAAATGCAATTTGTTGGGTGCCATAGATTTCAGTTCTCATGCTTCAACCATTTGTGATCGACATTATTACTCGGTTGACGGGATAGAAAATATTATAGCTACATTTTCAGGTGACACTAACATTGGTGGGAAATTACTTCGGAATGATGATGCAAGAGATTTAAAAACTATATGTATAGATTGGGTGAATGGGCAAACATTTGGCAATGAAAATTAAAGTGGATAAATATGGGGTTATTCAAGTTGGCCAGCCTAATAAAAAGGCAAATTATTATCTAAATGGAGAGAAACTTCAACGTGCTTAAGTGCAGAGGGATTTGGGTGCCTGCTTGCATATCACAGAAAACCACTTGCGGGTACTTGAAGTAATGAGGAATGCAAGCATAACTTGAGCGTTTATTTGTAAAAGGATAGAGTAGAAAGGTTGCTGTAGCTGTGCAAGGCGTTAGTGAGGCTGCAACTGGAGGACAGTTTGGGTGTCCTGCAGAATGAGGTATTTCCATTGGAGGCAATTCAGAAGAGCTTCATCATACTGATTCCATATTTGAAGTGCTTGTCTTATGAAGAGAAATTGAGCAGTTCAGGCCTATACTGTTGAGTTTATAATAATGAAATGAGATCTCATTGAGGTCTGTAAAATGCTAAACGTAATTGAAAGTGTCGATGTGGAGTGGATATTTTTTCATGTGGCGCAATCGACAATAAGAGACTAGAGTTTGAGGATCGAGAGATGGCAGGAAAGTGGAACAGAGGCCGCGGTGACATCAGCCATGATTGTATTCCATGGCGGAGCAAGTTCGAAGGGTTGGATTCCTGACTGATGCTCCTTGTTCATATTCAGCTTTACGGCTGTGTTACACAGTAATGGGGGAGGATGATGTATCAAACAGGAAGCAGGCACTCCGGATAAATCAGTCTAAATCAGTTTGACAGAACGTCACCAGAGGAGTCACACAGTGACCAGTGCTGGGTCCTCAACTATTTACAATCTATATCAATGATCAGGAGGATGGAACAGATATAGAGATAATGAGTTTGGTCATGTTGCTGTGATAAGCAAGAGATTAAATTATCAAGAGAGGGTGGAGGGTCTACAGATAGATACAGAGAGGTAAATGCAATGGATAATAATTTGGCAGCTGCAATATAACATGATATAATCTGTCATTTCATTTACAGGAATAACGGAAGGCAGTATGTTACTGAAATGGAGAGGGATCACAGGGATTAATAATACTGTGTATTGGGGGGTTCACTCTGACCCGTTCAGACAGGGGAGGTTTTACTCAATCCCTGATTGTCTGCTCCTTGACGCTCCAAGTGACCCCATTGCTCTCCGTGCACATGGAATACTTTGAAGTGTTTGGTTGGTGATGGGGGATGCTGTTATCAAACGTGTATCAAGGGGATGGCCTTTATTCAAGATACATTCATTCCTTTCTACATGGAGATCTGAAGACGATGGGAATGTCTGCCTGCTTGTGAATGAAGAGGCTGTGGGCTGCTGTCAGGACAGAGGTATTCACCAACATGATGTACTGTGATGGGCACGCTGCAAGATTAATACAGAGAGTGCGCCTTCAGTTCCTCTACCTCTCCCCATTGACACGGCTACTCCGCAGATGCCATGTACACCATCGGGAATCACACTACACTGGATACATCCGGCAGCTCCCTGCTGAGGGAGAAACAATGTATTTACCTCACCTAATATATCCTCCGTCACTGAATGGTTACATTGATGGCAACATGCTGGGAGATGACGGATATGTCACCCAGAACATAGAAGCTGAATGAAACTGTGACCCGAACAGCCACTGGCAGCACCGTCCTTCCCCCTGGTGTGAAGCTTCAGGACGTGTTAAAGGAGTTGACACCGCTCTGTGACCAGCTCCTTGTTCAATTAGTGTCCCCGCACACTCTGCTCCTGGGTTAAGTGGAGCTTGGGAAGCTGTTCCGGAAAAATCCGGGGTGGACGCAGCAGTTCTCTTTCCCCACACACACTCACTGCGTGGTTTCAGAGCCTCCCCTCTCTGCAACCTCTGTTCCATTTGTTGTTCATGTTGCAGACCCAGATGTTGTAACTCCAGTCCCCAGGCTCCATCCAAAGTTGGGTCACCAAATCCTCAGGTCTGCCTGCATGTCTGAGGCAGCTCACAGCACAGCCTCCAGCAAACCATCCCCAGCTGCTGCACTAACTTTTCAATAACAGGAGTCAGTTAGAAACCCCTCGGCTACAAGTGTTGTGGACCAGACCAGATTCCCGCAAAATATTTTAAGAAGGCCGCTTAGACTCAAACCTTTCCTTATTTTGAATATAGATGGGAAGTGTGCCTGACAGATATGTTGTGATTGGTCAAACCACTCGACATTAGGCAAAATATAATCTATTTAAATGCTTTAGTTAAAATACAATCAAAGAAAAGAACATTTCGGGATGACTTATATGTTGGAACAATTACACATACAATAGATACCATACCTTATTGGTATACACCGCTTGGCACAAAGATATATTCAAATACAGATTCTTACATTGTAGTTTTCTGATCCAGGAGAAATCAACATAAATAGAGATCGCAGAGAGAAAGGCAGCTGGGGATCAAGTTTTGACACTTCCAACCATTCTGGGACCCGAGCAGCTTCTGAATGCTGCAGCTAAAAACAAAACGAGGAAACCTGGTCTGGGAGAGCTGGCCACTGCCCTTCCATTGTTTTGACCGTTTTAATAAAACCTAAAGGCTTTCTCAGTTATTTACTTAAACTGTTTTCAGACAGCAGTTCTGCACCTCTACCTTTAAAAGCTCTCATCAAAAAAAAAACCCGAAGAGAAAATAACCTTTTTACTGTGATAGTATTCTCACAACTCCACTTTTAATAAAATGATCCATCAATATACACAAATGGATTCATTTTAGACCGCCTAATCTTCCACTATTAGTAGACTGGAATGAACATATATTACATTGACTCTGAGCATACAAATGTTCACAACTCGATTCGATTTCAGTCATTTCACTCCTGCCACAGGATGCCTTTTGTCTTTCTTCATCCAAGTCTCCACAACATGTCAAAACTTAGGTTTTCTCGCCCTGTCAACTTTATAATTTCAATCAGCTCAATAAAAACGGACTGGTATTTTTCTCCCTAAACTTCTCCAAAATCTTTAAGGGTCACGATCAGTGACAAAGATTTGTCTCAGGTATGTTATTGGCAATTTAAATGCTGAAATGTTGTAACGCCAACGCCAAGCTCAAGGCCTCCTTCCCCATTGTGGAATAAATCTGTTGATGTTTCTACTGGACACTCCAACCACACGTTACATAATGGAGCACTTCTCATCTCTCCAACACTCCCTCTGAATGACATAGCTCCTCATGTCTCAGCATAAAAATATTACATCCTTCTGTACCACTTCGTGATGTAACCGCTTCACCGGTTAATGCTGGCCTACGCCAGTAAACCTTACTCTCACAGGGATATGTTTTAAGAAGATCTCGCACATTCTTCTCAATCACTCACAGAAACCAAACTTTGATTTCTGAACCCAATCATCATTATCAGCCATTCAGCTTCTAATCTTGCCATAGTAACTCTCTGCTCTTCCACACGAGTTCTCACGACTGCAGGAAGTGAATTGTTAACTTCTCCAAAATTAGAGTCTCTCTCAGAGTGCCATAACTTTGCTCTGTTTTAATGCCCTTCCCCACCTTTCAAAATTACTTTGTTTGATTCTTTCAAACACAACGTGCGTTTAACCAGGGATGCTATTTTAGATTCCCGAAACACTGTCGGCTTTTGGCACAAGCTCATATGCACTTCAGATGGCTTTCTTCACCTCCTCCGATAGGGATGCAAATACCTATCAGCTTTGTTTGGATAAACTAAATCCACATGTTCTCTGGCCACTGCACTTGTTTAGCCACTTTCTGAAATGAAATTAAAAAGGATCCCCCATCATTCTCATCAAATTTAGATAATGCCTGGATGTATTTAAACAGATCCTGATCAGGCCTTTGGCTACTATAGGGTTGCTCAACCTCACTATCCTCTAATGAAAATCCATACAAAATGAAGAGGAATTTAGAATAGCTTAACTATTGTAAACCTTAACCGAATAATGGATACAGTACGTTCTGCAAATGAACTGTTCAATCTATTAACATCACCTAAACACACCCCTTGGCAAAAAGGAACATTCAGACATGCATTCTTGCATACGGTTCTCCAATCCAGGAGGAAACACCATCAAGTGAGGCTTTAGAGAGAGTAACAGCTAGGGATAATTTACTAAAACTTCCAACCCCTCTGGGACCCCAAGCACCCCGTGATTGTTACAGCTGCAAGAAAAAACAAACTAGAAAGCCTGGTCTGTGTGAGCTGTCCATTGTTACTACTATCTATTAAAAACCCTAAAAGCCCCGTGAGTTATTTACTTGAGCCGTTTTCAGTAGGCACTTTGGCTTTTAAGACCTCTTACTAAAAAAATTGAGAAGCTAACGTTTTATTTAAAAAATAACAGCATTGTCAGGCAATTTAGATGCCTGGTCCTTTACTCAGTGGGCTTGCTCGTGTTACTGATCGCAAGGTCACCTGAGAGGGACAACCACAGGTACAGACCAAGTTACAAGGATTTGTCTCATAACTTCTGAAACACACCTGCCCATGGACCATAACATGGAACATACCAGGAAGTGAACAACAGTTTGACACGCACCATTTCAGTATTTCTGAGCTACACAATGCCAGCACTCGATACACCAGGGAGCCAAAACCCAAGGCCAGGGACAGAGAGATTCACATTAAAGACAGAAACAGACAATTAATTAACTTAAAAGATGTTGTGGAAATAAGGGGAAAAAGACAGGGCAGTGGGACTAACTGGAGAAGTGAGATCTTCGTGAGTAAATTTACAAGAATTAGAACATTGAATAAAGGCATTGTCAGATCAGCTGGAATGGTTTGTTACATCAAATTCTGAATCTGCTTGACAGAACAGCACAAACAACATAAACTGGGACAAGATGACAGCCCAGCATGGAGAGCTGTGCAGACCATGCCAGTGTGTTGTTCAGTGAACTGCACTATCGGCCCAGCATAGAGAGTATTGCAAACGTTACTATCATATGCTAACTTTCCTCGCATCAGATTACTGCTTGCAATGGGAAGGTTTGCTCTCTGTGTGTGTGCGCGTGATTGGCGTGGTTGAATGCGAAACTCACTGTTTGAGAAGGAACGCACATGGAGGAAACTTTTAAATAAGAAACAACTGGCAGGCTTTTTATTAATCAACAGAGAGAATGAGGGAAGTTTCATGGACAGATGAGATAAAGTGTTTGAGAATATTAAAATTTTGTCATTGCCAGACACAATAGCAATATACATCGGCGTGCACATGAATGACAGATGGATGGGGGTTTGGTGTGAATTCGAATCAGATTTGCTTCGGCAGGTTTGAAGCCGGGAGCGTCAGCAGCAGATTATTTGCTTCATTAAGCCTGTATTTCATAGCTCAAGGTTCAAACAGCAGATGGAATAAGCAGTGAGATATATTCTGGAGTGGTGAGTATTTCAAGTTAGAAATGGTCAGGATGTGGTGTCAATATTAAGCTCATGATCAAAGGGATCACCCAGAGTTGTGACTTGTCTGCTTCAGCTGTAGATACTGGCCAGGGATGGGATGGAAACAGTGGAAGGAAGTGGAGTTTGTAACCAGAGCAGTAGACGGTGACTTCTATACTCTTAACAGCAAAGGCAGTGATACAATGCATTGTGGTTCTCCCCTGAAACTGAATAGATCAACATAGAGACCCGTAGTAACACTGCCAGAGCAGAGAGCGAGACAGTAATTGAGCCCATTCATTGATGTAGTTAGTAGTGGTCTGTAGAGTGAATATCTGGATTGAGAGATTCAATAGGAACAATAATAGTGGCAGGAAGTGTAGACTACATGAAATAACAGTAATACAGTCATAACCGATTTATAGAAACAAAATCTGGACAGTGACACTCACCAGGAACACCAACGATAGCCAGGAAGGGATAATAAAAATATTGAATAATGAGAAGAGCGTAATAGATCCGCGATGATAATGAGAGCCAATCAAATACAGAAAGATACCAAACATAATTGGATAAGCGCCTATCTATTTTTGGAACATGCCAGTCCAATGTTCTCAGATTCTGATCCATTGTTTGAATATTCCAGTCTAATGTTCTCAGATTCTGATCCATTGTTGGCACATTCCAGTCTAATGTTCTCAGATTCTGATCTCTCCTTCCCCTCTCTCTGGATCTGTGATCCCTGTCAGTGCTGTCTGTGATGCTCCCGCTCATGTTATGGAATAATACATTGAACGGAGCCCATTTATCATTAAAAGATGGAAATCCTCCACTGGCATAATTAGAATCCATGGAGATTGGCATTAATCGCAGTCACTGAACAAATAGGCTCAGTTAACCTGTTCAAAACATCACTTTTCATTTATTGGGTTTGGATGGAATGGATGAGGGTTGTTGAGGGATGGATCATAAACCTTTCAATCTTTTAACTCTTTTTATTAACTTGTATGCGAGAGTATTAACAGGACACTGCAGGGGTGTATATATGTTCCACTCTGTTTATGAAAGGAGGCAGTTATAAAATAACAGATCAGCCGCATCAAAAAAAAGTCGGGTGGGCATGTTTCTCGATACCTGAACAATAAGTACGGTACTTATTGACCAGTGCGAGGCTACTCCTGGTGTTAATGCCCTGTTGTCAAATCCTTTCATAACCTTGAGACAGAGCATTGAGACTGCTGCTCAGGAACAGACCGAAGCAATTCTGTCCCTATGGGCCTCTTACAGAGGGATAAGAGAAGGCCATTCAGCCCATATTAGCCTAGTGCTACTTGAAAAGGTGGAAAGCTGGAATATTGGCACATTTTGCCGAAAGATTCATTCAAAACAAAGAGATGTGTCGCTGCATCTGTATAAAGTGTTACTGAGAGGGCACCTGGAGTACATTTTGTTGTTTGTGTTTCTGTAACTCCACCAGATACAGTTTAATGGCTGCTCGTAATCCACGGGTTGCTATCTCATTTAATGTCTCGGATCTGTTACACAGGGTCAGGAGGAGGCCATGAAGCCTCTTGAGTCTATTTCAGAGGGACAAGAGGAGGTCATTTAGCCTTTCCAGTCTATTACAGAGGGACACAAGGAGCCCACTCAGCCTCTCGAGCCTGTTGCAGAGGGGCAGGAAATGTTTATTTAACATTCAAGTCTGTTACGCATAAATGTTAGTTTCAAACTAGTTGTGGAATAGGAAAGACTTGATGTCAACATTAAAGTTCTAACTTTGAATAAGGCCAATTTTGAAAGTGTTAGGCGAGTCCTGTGAAAGGCAGATTGGAATACCCTATTCACAGGTAAAGGGATGGTTGGAAAATACAAGGCCATCAAACGTGGTTTCAGAGAGTCCAGAGCCAACATGTTCCTATTAGTGAGATGGGCAAGGCTGGTGGGTGCAGGGAGTGCTGGATGGCTAGATATATTGATGTTATGGTCAAGGTAAGGAAGGAGGCATATGTCAGGAAAACAGAGCTGAGATTAAGTGAATCCCGAGGGGAGTATAAGGGCAATAAGTGTATTATCAATGGGGAAATTGGGCCAGAAAAATGTGGACATGAGATGGCTTCAGAAATAGTGTTAATGAGCCATTGAAGAAATTCTACAAATCCTTTAATGGCAAAATATTAACTAGGGAGACAATAGGGCACATTAAAGGTCAGTAAGGCTACCTATATGTGGAACCATAGGAGATGGAAGGGATACTAAACAAGTATTTTGCCTCGTATTTAATGTAGAAGAGGTTACAAGAGCGAGAGAATGAAGAAATATATAGTGATATCTTGAAAAGTATCTATATTACAAGGAGATGTTGGACATTTAAAAACATATAAAGGTGAACAAAGCCCAGGGACCTGATCAGTTGTATCCCAGAATATTGTGGGAAGCTAGGAAAGAAATTGCTCAGCCTTTTGCTGATATATCTGTAATATTGATTTCCACAGATGAGGTGGCAAGAGACTGGAGAGTTGCTAACATAGTGTCATTATTTCAGAAATTAAGGAAAACCCAGGTAATTATAGATTGGTGAGCCTGACGTCAATGGTGACTAAATTGTTGGAGGGGATTTTGAGGGAAACGATGTATATGCATTTGGAAAGACAAGGACTGAAGAGGGCTTTGTACATTGGAGATCACGTCTCACTGACTCGGTGGAATTTTTTGAGGAAGTGATGAAGATGATTGATGACGGCAGGACAGTGAATGTTGTCTTTATGGAATTCAGTAAGAAAACCAAAATGTTCTACATGGTAGACTGGTTAACTAGGTTAGACTGCCTGGAATCCAGGGAGAGCGTGCAATTTAGATCCAAACTTTTCTTGAATATCGGAGACAGGGTGTGACAGTTGGCAGTTGTTCATTAACTTGGAGACCTGTGACCAGTGGCGCTGCTCGCAAAGATCAATAGTGGGTCCACTGCCTTTTATTACTGAAACAAATCATTTGCACTTGAGTATATGACGTATTGTCAGTAAGTTTGTAGATAATTCCAAATTTGGTGGTGTAGTCGACATGAAGAATGATCTCTCAGAATATAATGGGAACTTAGTTAGGTGAGCTGAGGAGTGGCAGATGGATTTTATTTTATATAAATGTGAGGTGTTGCATTTTGGCAGGAAAAGTCAGGGCCAGACATATAGGTAGGGTCCTGTCGAAAGTTGCCAATCAAGGAGAACTCCATAGAAATTATAGAATCCCTACAGTTAGGGGACAGGATTTTCGGCCCATCGAGGCCACACCGTCCCTCTAAACAGTATCCCACTGGACAAACCCCTACCCTATCCCTCTCAGCGTGCATTCCCCATGTCTAATTCCCGTCGCCCTCAGGTACTATGCACAATTTAGGATGGCCAATCTACCCTTACCTGTATATCGTTATACTGTCGGAGGGAAACATAGCACCCGAGGAAGCTCACACAGACATGGGGAGAATGTACAAACTCCACACAGCCACTCATTCAAGGATGGAATTGAACCAAGATCGCTGCGCTCTGAAGCAGCAATGCTAGCCACTGAGCTACTGTGTCACCTTGTGGTGCAGTTTCTCAGTTCCTTGAAAGTGCCGTCACAGGTAGACAGTGCAGTGAAGAAGACACTTGGTGATCTTTCCTTTATTGGTGCGTGCTTTGAGTCTAAGCAATTGCATGAAACGTTGCATCTGTACAGGACATTGGTTTGGCCACTTTTGTAATATTGCCTTTAATTCTGGTCAACCTGCTGTCGGAAAGATGTTGTCAAACTTGAAAGGGTGCAGAAGAGATTTAAAAGAATGTTGCAGGTGTTGTAGGGTTAGAGTTACAGGGAGAGTTTGAATAGGCTGGGAGTATGTTCAAGTGTTGAGGCTGAGGGTGGACCTTAAAGAGGTACATAAAATAATGAGGGGCATAGAAAAAGTAAACAGTCAATGTATTTTCCCAGGATAGACGATTCCAAATATAGAATATAAAGGCTTAAGGTGAGAGGAGAAAGATTTAAAAAGGGACGTGAGGGACAACATTTTCACACAGAACTGCTGCGTGTATGGATTGAACACCCAAAGAGGTGGTGGAGGCAGGTACAGTTACACCATTTGGATGGGTATGTGCACGGGAAGTGTTTAGAGGGAGATGGGCCAACTGCTGGCAAGGGGGACGAGATTAATTTAGGATATTTGGTTGGTATAGATGACCAGACCCGAAGGATCTTCTTTCATGTTATACATCCCTGAGAGTCGATTGACACTTGAGTGTTTAACATGGGAGCAGGTGGAGGCTATGCAGCTTCTGAAGTTTATCAGTCAGCGTGTTTGCTCAATTACTGACAGTCAAATACAAAAATACATCATTCACATTTTGATGGTGTTTTACAGAAACAGGAGAAAGGCTTTTAGTCAAGAAAAGCTGTAAAGAATGTGAACAGGCCATTCAGTCCCTCAATCCATTCCACAGGAGCATCAGTTGAGCACAGAGCTATTGGAGCCTGTCACTATGGAGCAGTTGGAGGATATCTATTTTCACAAACTTGGGATCAGGAGGGAATCATTCAACTGCTTGAAACTTGGACATAGGAGCAGGAGGCAGTCACTCAACTGCACGAGACTAGGTCACAGGAACAGGAGGCAGTCATTCAACTGCTCGAGACTGGGACACAGGAACAGAAGGGTGTCATTCAACTGCTCGAGACTGGGACTCAGGGACACGAGGCCGTCATTCAACTGCTCGAGACTGGGACACGGGAACAGGAAGCAGTCACTCAACTGCTCGAGACTGGGTCTCAGGGACAGGAGGCAGTCACTCAATTGCTCGAGACTGGGTCACAGGAACAGGACGCAGTCACTCAACTGCTCGAGACTGGGACATAGGAACAGGAGGCAGTCACTCAGCTGCTGAAGAATGGGACACAGGAACAGGAGGCAGTCACTCAACAGCTCGAGACTGGGATATAGGAACAGGAGGGTGTCATTCAACTGTTCGAGACTGGGACACAGGAACAGGAGGCAGTCACTCAACTGCTCGAGACTGGGATATAGGAACAGGAGGGTGTCATTCAACTGTTCGAGACTGGGACTCAGGGACAGGAGGCAGTCACTCAACTGCACGAGACTGGGACACAGGAACAGGAGGGAGTGATTCAACTGTTCGAGACTGGGACTCAGGGACAGGAGGCAATCACTCAACTGCACGAGACTGGGACACAGGAACAGGAGGGAGTGATTCAACTGCTCGAGACTGGGACACAGGAACAGGAGGCAGTCATTCAACAGCTCGATACTGGGACACAGGAACAGGAGAGAGTCATTCAACTGCACTAGACTGGAATACAGGGACAGGAGGCAGTCATTCAACTTCTCGAAACTGGGACATAGGTACAGGATGGAGTCACTCAACTGCTCGAAACTGGGACACCGGGAAATCTAGAGGCTTTGTGAGGCCCGAGGATCCTGTTATGCAGGAACAGGAGGAGGGGACTCACTCCCCACCAGTATGGGACACTGGGAGACAAGTGGAGTTTGCTTGGAACAAACACAAATATATGAATAAGTTGCATTCGTGGTCCACACAATCCTGCCCCAACATTCACTAAGACCACGGCTGATCTGATAGTGATTCCCTCATTCCATTTTATGGAGACTGTCCTCTCTGCAGCCTCTGCTCCATTTGTTGGTCATGTTGCAGACCCAGATGCTGCAACAACAGTCACCATGACTCATCCAGAGGGTCGGGTCTAACCGGATGAGTCTGGATTTGAAGGGTCCAATAACAAGAATGAAAACACAAAATGAAGGTATTGCCAGATGTTTAGTTCTCTCAATTTCGCAATCCAACTCACATAACCAGCTCATCCATTATACTTTCAGGTTGTACCACTGTGTCGATATGGCTAGCGTACTGCTGAATGCAACCCAGCAATATCCAGAATGGAACGCTGTGCAGCCCACACCAATACTTGATCTATAATCATGGGCTAATTGTCCAGCTTGGGGAGCTCTGCAGACTGCACTGGTTCATTCATATATAAACCCAGGCTGTTGCATTGTTCAGTAACACTGTGTTAGATCACTGCCCAGTGTGGGGAAACTTGCAGCCAATGTTGGAAGTGACAGGATGTGCAGCTCCCATCTATTTTTTTTAGATTACATTACAGCGTGGAAACAGGCCCTTCGGCCAAACAAGTCCACACCGACCCGCCGAAGCGCAACCCACCCATGCCCATACATTTACCCCTTACCTAACACTACGGGCAATTTAGCATGGCCAATTCACCTGACCTGCACATCTTTGGACCGTGGGAGGAAACCGGAGCACCCGGAGGAAACCCACGCAGACACGGGGAGAACGTGCAAACTCCACACAGTCAGTCGCCTGAGGCAGGAATTGAACCCGGGTTTCAGGCGCTGTGAGGCAGCAGTGCTAACCACTGTGCCACCGTGCCGTCCTTTTGTTATGATGAGCTGTATTATTTATTCATTATTTTTTGTTTAGTTTTGTTTTTTCTTCTGTCTGTGTA
Source organism: Chiloscyllium plagiosum (assembly GCF_037043375.1). NCBI lineage: Eukaryota > Metazoa > Chordata > Chondrichthyes > Orectolobiformes > Hemiscylliidae > Chiloscyllium > Chiloscyllium plagiosum. Next base: position 107,329,932 of record NW_028270177.1, read on the forward strand.
GTGTTTTAATTTGTTTTGTATGTACATGAAATTGGATGTAATTTTTTCAGTTATTTGAGTTGTGTTGTTATTGGTTTATTATAATACTAAAAATCTCTTCTTAAATATTTGTTTTAAATTAAAATGCTAACATTGATAGAATACAGTCCCAAAAAAACTCTCATTAGAAAGACCACTCATGGTGGTTTATCCTGAGGATCACCACATCTCGGGTGATGGGGTGAGGCTGAGAGAGTGTCCCCTTCATGGTAATCTCTGTCAGTGTGAGGAACTGAACTTGCGCTGTTGCTCTGCCTCTACATCACAAACCTGCCGTCCTGCCAACTGAGTGGGAGACTGTGTCACTGTTACAGACAGAAACAGTCACAGACAAAGTTTAAGAGAAACATGCATAATAAGGAAAGTGGTACAGTTCAGAAAACGGTCAAGATAACGCCTGAGGGTAAAAATGTTTTTTTTGCTCGAAATTGTATTTATAACGAGACGTGTTTAGAAGTTGTTTTTGTTTTGATATCATTAAGGTGAGTCAAGTAACTCTTATGTGTTACACACTGGCACACTACCATTTTCCTGAAACTGGGAAATATTTGGAACATTATCTGGAACATTCTATAATCGGCATTCTCCAGAATATTCTATGACTGTGTGGGAGGTATTGCAAAGGAGAGAGAGAGAGAGAGAAGGTGTTGTATGCAGTAGTGAGAGTGGGGGACCATGAACCTTGTTCGGGGGTAGTTGCAATCACAGATATACAGTGATTGTGAGGGAGCAGACAGAATACGGTGACCCTTATCCTGACAGAGCGGGGAAGGTTATTGATTCTTGTCCTGTATTGCTGGACATTTCTTCAGACCTCAAATACTGCACTGAACTCGGTAGTGAGCACAGACCATGCTCGGTGGGTCTGGTGTTGTGGCACCTTCTGGGATGGGAATGTTCACCCTCTGTACTCGCCCATCCAATACGCCCACCGTGCTCTGTAAACAAACCATGGTGTAATTGCACCTTATTTACCAATCTGCCATTTCCCTGCCTTTGCTCTGTCTCCATCTAATCCTTTCCTATCTGTGTATTTGTCCAAATGCCTTTTCAGTGTTGTTATTGTACCCACTTCAACCACTTCCACTGGCAGCTCAGTCTAATTTGTCAGTTCACCTTGGATTCCATGCGATCGAGCCTTCTAGAGCGGCCTACTATGTGAAACCTTATCAAAGGCCTGACTGAAATCCATATATAATATGTCTACAACCCTGCTCTCATCAACCTTCCTGGTCACTTCCTCAAAACTCTCTAACAAAATTTGTAAGGCATGATCCGCCACGCACAATGCCATGCTGACTGCTCCAAGTCAAACTCTGTCTTTCCAAATGCATGCACATCTTATTTCTCAGAACCTTCTCAAGTGGTTCAGCGAAAACAGGTGTGAAGCTTACTGGTCTATATTTCCCAGGCTTTTCTTCGCAGCCTTTCTTGAATAAGGGCACAACATTTACTACCGCCCAGTCTTCCGGGATCTTGGTCCCTAAGCTTTTTCTCTCGTCTCTTACAGTGCTCTTAGATATATCTGGTCAGGACCAAGAGATTTGTCTGACTTTGTGCGTTCTAATATGTCCAACAGCAACTCTACTGTGATATGGACGGTACCAAGATATGACAACTAACCTCTTACAGCTCCATATCTCCACTGTGTCTTGGCAAGGGGTGCCATGAATGTGAAAATCACTGCGATGTAGAGACGTAAATGGAAACAGTTTAAATACCAATAGTTCTGATTAAGGCGAGTATTACACCAATATTTAAAGTTGTAATACCTGAGATAATATCCAATGAGGTTTCTTGAATGGTGCAAAGTAAATAAAGGGGGATGGTAATGTTATAGTGGTTGCACTATAATCAATAATGTGAATTAGAGGAACAAATATGCAGGGGGACTGGGTAGACTTGCAGGCACAATAGGGTTGTTAGAATAGTGATTTCAATTTTCCTAACATAGACAGGGGCTTCCAGATGGTTAAGAACTTAGATGGAACGTAATTTGTTAAGTGTGTTCAGCAAGGTTTCCACAATCAATATATAGAGTATCGTACTCGGGAAGGGACAAACTTCCACTACTGTTGGGAAATAGGGCAGGATAGGTGAAGGAGATAAAGTGGGGGAGCATTTTGTTAAAAGTGATCAGAGTTGTATTAATTTTAAAATAGGTATGGTAGGGACAAAATTGGTCCACAGATTCAAGTTCTAAATTGGGGCAAGGCGTATGTTGTTGGAGTTAGAGAGGGGATTGCAGGGGATGATTGGAGTTGTTTGTTTCCAGGTAAAAGGATCTCGGGCAAGTGGGAGGGCTTTAAAAGTGAGATAGCTCGAGTTCACCGTTTCCATTTTCCTATGAGGATGAAGGTTATGTGAGACTGGAAGAGAGATCCCTGGATGTCAAGAGATACTGAGGCTTTGACCAGAAAAAAGGAGGCGTGGCTCATGTTCAGGCAGCTCGTATCAAGGGAACCCCTGGAGTATTACAGGGGATAGAGGAGATTACTGAAGAAGGAAATCAGCGAGACCATAACAGGGTATGAGGTAGTCATGGCTGAGAAGATTAGAGTGAATCCAAATTCAGTATAGGAAAGATAAAGAGCAACTAGAGAGAGAATAGGATGCTTCAAAATCCAAAACCGATATGCATGCGTAAAACCTCAAGAGATGGGTGAAGTTCTCAATTTCCCCTCTGTGTTTATTATGAAGAAAGACGTGAAGATCTGTGACCTTTAGGAGGTTAGTTGTCATATCTTGTTACCGTCCATATCACAGTAGAGTTGCTGTTGGACATATTAGAACGCACAAAGTCAGACAAATCTCTTGGTCCTGACCAGATATATCTAAGAGCACTGTACGAGGCGAGAGAAAAAGCTAAGGGACCAAGATCCCGGAAGACTGGGCGGTAGTAAATGTTGTGCCCTTATTCAAGAAAGGCTGCGAAGAAAAGCCTGGGAAATATAGACCAGTAAGCTTCACACTTGTTTTCGCTGAACCACTTGAGAAGGTTCTGAGAAATAATATGTGCATGCATTTGTAAAGACAGAGTTTGACTTGGAGCAGTCAGCATGGCATTGTGTGTGGCGGATCATGCCTTACAAATTTTGTTAGAGAGTTTTGAGGAAGTGACCAGGAAGGTTGATGAGAGCAGGGTTGTAGACATATTATATATGGATTTCAGTCAAGCCTTTGATAAGGTTTCACATAGTAGGCCGCTCTAGAAGGCTCGATCGCATGGAATCCAAGGTGAACTGACAAATTAGACTGAGCTGCCAGTGGAAGTGGTTGAAGTGGGTACAATAACAACACTGAAAAGGCATTTGGACAAATACACAGATAGGAAAGGATTAGATGGATACAGAGCAAAGGCAGGGAAATGGCAGATTGGTAAATGAGGTGCAATTATACCATGGTTTTTTAACAGAGCACGGTGGGCGTATTGGATGGGCGAGTACAGAGGGTGAACATTCCCATCCCAGAAGGTGCCACAACACCAGACCCACCGAGCATGGTCTGTGCTCACTACCGAGTTCAGTGCAGTATTTGAGGTCTGAAGAAATGTCCAGCAATACAGGACAAGAATCAATAACCTTCCCCGCTCTGTCAGGATAAGGGTCACCGTATTCTGTCTGCTCCCTCACAATCACTGTATATCTGTGATTGCAACTACCCTCGAACAAGGCTCATGGTCCCCCACTCTCACTACTGCATACAACACCTTCTCTCTCTCTCTCCTTTGCAATACCTCCCACACAGTCATAGAATATTCTGGAGAATGCCGATTATAGAATGTTCCAGATAATGTTCCAAATATTTCCCAGTTTCAGGAAAATGGTAGTGTGCCAGTGTGTAACACATAAGAGTTACTTGACTCACCTTAATGATATCAAAACAAAAACAACTTCTAAACACGTCTCGTTATAAATACAATTTCGAGCAAAAAAACATTTTTACCCTCAGGCGTTATCTTGACCGTTTTCTGAACTGTACCACTTTCCTTATTATGCATGTTTCTCTTAAACTTTGTCTGTGACTGTTTCTGTCTGTAACAGTGACACAGTCTCCTACTCAGTTGGCAGGACGGCAGGTTTGTGATGTAGAGGCAGAGCAACAGCGCAAGTTCAGTTCCTCACACTGACAGAGATTACCATGAAGGGGACACTCTCTCAGCCTCACCCCATCACCCGAGATGTGGTGATCCTCAGGATAAACCACCATGAGTGGTCTTTCTAATGAGAGTTTTTTTGGGACTGTATTCTATCAATGTTAGCATTTTAATTTAAAACAAATATTTAAGAAGAGATTTTTAGTATTATAATAAACCAATAACAACGCAACTCAAATAACTGAAAAAATTACATCCAATTTCATGTACATACAAAACAAATTAAAACACTACACAGACAGAAGAAAAAACAAAACTAAACAAAAAATAATGAATAAATAATACAGCTCATCATAACAAAAGGACAGCTCTTGTTCATCAAGAGCATTAACTGATACACATTTTTATGTTCATAGTTCTTCCTCTCCGGGGGTGGGGGAGTTCAGACATCCAACGCAACAGAATATTTTTCCTAGCACGGAAAGTACAGAATGATAGTATAAAACTTTTTTCCCATATTTATCTTTGGAAAGTACCCTGGGCAGGCCCAGGAAAACAGAAACCAAGTCCATCTCCAATTCAGTCCCCAATACACACTCTATCACATCTGACACAGTGCTCCAATATAGATGAAGTCTGCAGCAGGACCACAAGCAATGAGTAAGAGTGCCTGTAGACATTCTGCATTTAGGACATGCTGAAGATAATCCCACTTTGCATTTTGAGAGACGATTTGGGGTCAGATAGACGCTACGAAGAATTGTCAACTGCATGGAATGGGTCCTATTACAGATCAAAATCCTTCGAGCATTTTCACAAATATCCTCCCATGTCTCCGAGGTGTTCTGAACCCCAACTTTCTCTCGGAGATATCACAACGCTGCACAGTCTCATCTGAGGGGACACTCTCCAACTAATGATAAAGGGTATTGACACAGAGTGTATTCTAAGCAATAAGCGCCCTCTTCCCTTTATCGGATCTGTAAGAGTGTGGTAAAAGTGTGTTTTGTTTTTAAATCAAATCTCTGATCTGGAAAAAAAAACAGAAGAGATCTCTACTAGGTAGTCCATACGTACGAGTTATTTGATCAAATGATATCATTGTTTCCCCATCAAATAACACGTGGTGGCTCAGTTGTGAGCATTGTTGCCTCACAGCACCAAGGTCTCGGCTTTGGTTCTGGCCTTGGGTGACTGGCTGTGTGGAGTTAACATTCTCTCCGTGTCTGTGTGGGTTTCCTCCCACAGTACAAAGATGTTCATGTTAGGTGAATTGGTGATTGATAAATCACCCATAGTGTTCAGGGATGTGTAGGTTTGGGCATTAGTCAGGGTAAATATGGGATGTTAGGGGAATGCGTCTGGGTGGGTTACTCTTCAGAAGGTCGAAGTGGACTTGTTAGGCCCAAGGGCTTGTATCCACACTGTAGGGATTCTACTAATTCTAAATCACTCAAGCAAGGTACACCCCTTGCTGTCGACAGTTGAAACCTGGAATCCATTATTCCCAGATGACAACCCGGTGTACCAATTACAGGGGTAAGAAACATGGCTGTATAGTCGTCGATCTGACGCATTGTCATTCATGCTTTCACAATATTGATAATTATTGGGTTATGACAATACTTCATAAATGTTGTCAATTTAGTTGAGAAAAACAGACTAATAAGGGTTGACTTTATCTAATAGGGTTCAATATCTCACAGTATTGAAGCCGAGTCCTCAGCAGCCAAGGCACTAACATTGGATAAAAAGAGCTTAATTGATAGTTTTTTTCTGGGCGATCTACTCCCCACAATCTGTGGGGTAGTTGTAATTTGGTTAGCCTGATAAAGAGTCGCTCATGCTGCCAAATAAAAGAGCTAAACCAGCCATTATGTCTCCTAAATACCTATGTGGGAAACATCAAAGGAAGCATTCGCACGGGGTGTAGTAAATGAGGAAGGACATTCTTTAATAAGAGCTATCCGAACACGCCAGGATATTGGAAGTGCCTCCCATCTTTGAAGGTTTTGTTTAATTTTGTCAAACAAATGGACATAGTTCACGTTAAATAAATGATCAAAGACGGATGTAATGAATATACTGAAATAGAGAACCTCGCCCCCCTACACCCTCGTGACCATTTAAAAGGAAACCAGGATTTGCCCTCATCAGGAATTTCCCCAAGACCTCCCACAGGCATGGCCTCCAATGTTGTAAAATTAATCATAGAGCCCGAAAAGGCAGCAAGCGAATTATTGCATTGCATCACGTGAGCTGCCGAAATTGCGGGATTTGACAAAAACATAAGACAATCTGCATACAACATAATTTTATGTGACTTTTATCCCACTTCTGGGGCAGGCATGTTCGGGTAATATTCCCAATTGTGCAGGATGCCACCGAATCTAAGATTGTTGCAGGGATGGGGAAGAGATCAACCCTCGTGTGCCATTTCTGCGGGTTAAAGAAGAAAATAAAATCCCTACTTGTGAGGTAGATCTGCCTCCAGACATCCACCAGCTCTAGTTCTAGACACAAATCCATTAATTGCTTACATTATAACGAGGGCATTGGGGGAACTTTGGACATTCTGTCCATCGTGGGGCCATAAGACAGTCGAAATTTCCTTCTGCAATCATGTGCCATGAAGCAAGATAAGTGAATTTAGAAAATGCATCTACCAGGATTTGAAAAGGGTGCACCGGGTGGCAATAAACATTTAAAATACTGTATTAATTCCCGTAGTTCAAGACTTTGCGATGATGATCCTTCCATGGGTGTTTCATACAATCTAGTAATTTAAATGGAAGATTCTTCCTATCCATGATGACTTTCCCCCCACTCTTAGTATTAAAAGACGGGAAATAAACCCGATCGAACCCGCCCTGCTGTAACGTCAAATGTTTGTGTCATCAAGGTGCATCTCCTGCAATAGGACAACTCTCTCTTTTTTAAGATGAGAAAGTATATTTTTCCTCTTGACTGGCAGATGGCTCCCCTTAATGTTCCAGGTACACCATTTAAGCACATCATTATCCATAACACACTGCAGCAACACTTGAACTCCAGAGAATTTCATATCGAATGAGCATTAATGACAAAAGTCTCATCGAGCCTTAAATCTGTACAAACTAAAACTACTGCAACTCACAAGCTCTCAAAACTTTCCAAAGCTAAAACCATTAAAAAAGAACGAAACAAAATCCAAAGTACCAATGACACTTGATAGGGTTTTTACCCCCCACCGCCCAATGGGGGACGCTGACGGCATAGGTCTCTGTTCTACAACACTGCCAAAGGCCCTGCTTTTAATTGTATAGGTCCTGCTCTTGTTTGATTTACCAAATCCAATACCTCGCATTAATCCAAACTAAACTCCATCTGCCACTCCTCAGCCCAGTGAGTGATATTACTGCCACCTCACCTTCCCCTCTCCAGGAGGCCTGCACACTCCGGCCTTGATTTTCACAAAGACCCTGAGCTTGGTTTGCCTTCTGTGGTTAGGGGGAGGAGGGACAGATTGCAGACACAGTCAGTGGGGAGGAGAGGCTGAACAGTAATCAGCGGCCTGGTATCACTTCATGGTTTTTGGAAGAAGGCAGTCACACGTGAGAGTTGGATAATACTGATCGGTTTTTTGGGGCCAGATATTATGGTCTTTTTCCGTCTCTGGTGTTCAGTAATGAAAATCTATTCGAGACCCTTCATTGAGCAGAGTGTGTCTGCAGGATTTCTTTCCCTAATATTGCAGACTACAGATAATAGCGATTAAAGCTGTTCATAGTTAACTTCGATGGCACAGCACGTACACCCAACAAGGTAAAAGCAATGACTTCAGATGCTGGAAACCAGATTCTGGATTAGTGGTGCTGGAGGAGCACAGCAGTTCAGGCAGCTTTCGAGGAGCAGTAAAATCATCAGGAAGTGCTTTTGCCCGAAACGTCGATTTTACTGCACCTCGGATGCTGCCTGAACTGCTGTGCTCTTCCAGCACCACTAATCCCGTACACTCAACATCCTACAGTTAAGACAAATATTTTGCACTTGTTTAATACAAAGTGTTTTGTGTAGTTCAGTATTGGTAGCCTGATTATAATAAATCCACACCGAGCTGAAAGCTGACGCTTAAAATATGACCCAAAATCTGGATATGGTAGTATCGTGGGTAATGTCCCTGCCTCTGAGCCAGAGGTCTGGATTTGATTCCTGAACGTGCGTGCTGGTGTTCCAAGCTCTGGACTAGAAGTTCTGGATTCAAGTCCTGCCTGTTGCAGAGGTATGTCACAGCATGTCAGAAGAGGCTGATGAGCAAACACACAGGAGAATAATGGTACAGCTTTATGGATATTGCCGAGTGATGCTAGTGTCCCTACCTCCGGGCACAAAGGTCCAGGTGCAAATACCACAGACGTGTTTCATAACACACCTGAACTAACTGATTAAAACGGATTTAGAATTGTGGCCTGATGGAGAAGGAAGAGGTGTCAGTATTGCATTTCAGAATTTAGGCCTAGGATGGCTGAAAGTACAGCCATTCGTGTTGATTGGAGTCACATTTTGCAGCAATAAAGGTTTATAAAATCAAAATGGTCATGGATAGGGTGAGTAGTCATGGTTTTTTCCCCAGATTGGGGCATACAAAACTAGAGGGCATTGGTTGAAATTGAGAGGGGAAAGTTTTTGACGAGCCCACGAGCACCATTTCACAGAGAGGGTGTGCATGTGGAATGAGCTGCCAGAGGAAGTGGTGGAGGCTGGTACAAATACAGCATGTAAAAGACATCTGGATGCTGACAGACCTGCCGAGCTTTTCCAGCAATGACTGTATTTGTTGCAAAATGCATTCATTTTAACACAATATTCGGAATACATTAAACATTTTATTTTTTTAATGACGCAGCGACATATAAACATATCTTCAAATAGACCGAGACCATTTTCTGCTAAGGGTATGGCTCTGTGTATGACAGTAGCAATTATGCATCAACATGGAACAGGGAATGTGATGGAGACATAGTTTGAACAACGTACAAGGAGACCTCACATGGTCCAGTTTGGGAGAGGATGACATTATTGTGTGATTCAGCTCAGATAGAGAGAAAATGTAAACTGCCCGAGAAGGAATGGCCGATTACACTCTCTCTCCTTCACTGTTCCTCATGACAGCAATGTGTGCGAGCTAAAGCAAAAAATCTACAGTCATCGTTACCATTCTTATTTTTATAGAATCCCTACAGTGTGCAAACATGCTCTTCGGCACAAAACGTCCATACCAACCTTCCCAGGCCAGCTCCCTTACATTTACTCCAACCGATGCACCTAACCTAGAAACCCCTGAACACTTCGGACAAATTATCATGACCAATCCATCTAACCAGCACAGCTTTGGACTGTGGAAGGAAACTGGAACAACCATTAGAAGGGGAGAATGTGCAACATCTACACAAATAGTCACCCGAGTCTGGAATTGAACGCAAGTTAATCGTGCTGTGAGGCAGCAGTGCTAACCACTGAGCCACTGTGATACCCTTGTGCGATCCCTGGCCAGAATTCATTGGAATCTCTCCACTGCCTAATGTAAAGGGATTTCAGCCAAATCCAACTGTTCCAAGATGAAATCCCATTGCTAGCAGTTTGTGTGAGTAGAATGTCTTCAGAAGCAGAATAACATTTTGAACAATCTCTCAATTGTTCCTTTTGTCATGAGTTACAATAATATATGGACAAAGCGCGTTCAACTTGAAATTGCAGAGATGTTTGTTTGTGTGTGTGTGTCAGTGTTTTTAGAAAGGGAAATATCGATTCTTTATTTGCAATTTCCAAACAGTTTGCCATTCATCTTTCCAAGATAGTTTGAGTAACATTGCTCTGGATCATAAACGTGCTTATTTTAGCAGATTAAAGAAACTAGCCTGACTTGTTGCTAAAACTGACTCTGACCCAGTCTGAGATCGATATCATCGGCCTTATCACAAACCTGGTTACATTTGACATTTGTTGTGAGCAGTGCAGCAGTGGGAATTGAAAAGGAAACATGACCCGAAAAGTCGGGGAACTATAGACCGGTGAGCCTGATGTCAGTGGTGGGTCAGTTCTTGAAGGGGATTCTGAGGGAAAGGATTTACATACATATTTATGCCTGCTCCTTGAATGCTGCCTGACCTGCTGCGCTTTTCCAGCAACACATTTTTCAGCTCATACATTTGGGAAGGCAAGGGCAGATCGGGGTAGTCAACGTGGCTTTCTCCATGGGAAATCATGTCTCATGAACTTGATTGAGTTTTATGAAGAGGTGACAAAGAAGATTGATGAGGGCAGTTTGGTAGACATTGTCTACATGGACCTCAGTAAGGTGCTCACAACATTCCAATTGGTAGGCAGATGAGTAAGGTTCGGTCACACGAGATACGGAGGAAGCTAGTCACAATTGGCTTGAAGGAAGAGGGATATTTTTCAGACTGGAGGCTTGTGAGCAGCAGTGTGCTGTAAGAATCGGTACTGACTTCACTGCATTACATCATTTAGGTAAAAGATTTAGATGTGAATACTGGGTCCAAAGTTAGTAAGGTTACAGATTACATCAGCAAGGTGGTGTGGTAGATTATCTCAGAGTACAACGAGACCACAATTAGATGGGACAAAGGGACAAGGAGTGACAGATATAGTTAAATTTAGATAAATACGAGCTTTTGCATTTTGGGAAGGCAAATCAGGGCAGAAATTATACACTGAATTGTCAGGTCCTGTTGTGGATCAAAGGGACATAGGGCTGCCGGTACATAGTTCCTTGGAAGTGGAGTCGCAGGTAGACAGAGTAGTTCAGAACACATTTGGCACATTTGCCTTAATCAGTCTGAGTATTGAGTATAGGAGTTGTGGTGGCATGCTGCATCTGTACAGGATGTTGGTGAGGCCAGTTTAAGAATACTGCGTACAACTCGGTTGTAGAACTGGAGGTTTGACCTTCAGGGATAGGTTGATTAGGTTGAGGTGTCAGAGGCTGAAGGGTGACATTATAGAGGTTTGTGGAATCATCAGAGGCATGGATATTCTGAATAGCCATGTTCTGCTCCCCAAGATAGGGGAGTCCCGAACAAGAGGGCATAGTTTGAAAATGAGAGGGCGAATAATTTAGAATGGACCTGAAGGTAAATGTTTCACACAGAGAGTGGTGTGTGTGCAGAACGTGCTGCCAGAGGAAGTGGTGAAGGCGGCTACAATTGCACATTTAAAATGTATCTGAAAGAGGAGGGATATTGGCCAAATGCTGGCAAATAGGACTAGGTCAGATTTGATATCTGATCGGAGTGAACAGATTGAACTAACGGGTCTGTTTCCGTTCTGCATGACTGTCAGATTCTATAAGAGGGATGGAGAAAGATTCTGAAAGGACCTTTCAAGGGTGAATTCTCTTCACTGGAAGTTTATTGTGCCTCTATGTTCACATGGATTGAAAGTTGTTTAGTTAAATATTTGACAGGGAAGTGAGTCACGGGTAATAGTGTACAAACAGGAAAGTGGGGCTGAGTCCACAATCTTAGACCCTGGTGGAGAAGGCTCAAAGTATCTAATGTCCCACTCCTGCTCCTCAGTCCCATGTTTCTGCATTCCATCCAGCCCCGCATACTTGCTGGACAGGAACAGTTGGAGGCCACTTACTCCTATAACCTGTTGCATAGAAACAGAGGAGACTATTCAGCCTCTCAAGACTGTCACACACGCTTTGAAGTGATTTGGGAAATGCAATTGGAAAATCCAGGCACGGGTATGAAAGACGCCCCTCATCTCTCTTTCCAGAGCTTCCCCTCTCTGCAACTTATGCTTCATTTGTTGATCATGTTTAGACTCAGATTCACTGAGAATACTGCCGCCATGCCTCACTCAGCGATGGCTCACAAAATCCTCTGGTCTCCCTGCGTGCAACATTCCAATACAGACATTCATGAAAATAACACCCACTAACTTTCCAATAACAGAATGTGCGAACATCAGAAACAGGAACCGGTCATTCACTCCCCAAGCCTGCCTTGCCCTTCACTAAGATCATGACTGATCTGCTCTCTGTCTCAAATCCTCTTTCATACCCAATTTATCATTGCCCTCAACTCTCTGACAGGTCAATATCTATCTACCTCCTCTTCAAATACTTTCAGTCATTTTTTCTCCCCAACATTCTTGAGACGAGAAATCCTGACATTCAAACCCACCTGTTTGAAGAAAACACTTGCTGCTCCTATATCATGGTTTATTGATATGAACAAAAGAGGTTGAGACAAGGGTTCAGGTACAAATGACTGGCCCTGATATCAAGGCAGTGGTTGACGTCTGCTGACATCAAGGAGCTAAACAAAACTGGACTTAATGGGAATCAGAGTAAACTCTCCAGTGTTTGGAGTCAAACATGGCACAAAGGAAGATGTTCATCATCTCAGTCCTGGGTCACCTCTGTGCGAGATCCTCAGGGTAGCTTCCTCTTCACAAACAGCTTCAGCTGCTTCATCAATGTCTCCCGTCCCCACCCTCACCAACATAAGATCAGAATGTGGGGATGGTCACTGAAGATTCCACAATGTTCAGAACATTTTGTACCCCCTTCAGCTCCTGAACTAGTCTGTGTCAATGTGCAGCAAGACCCAGACTCCATTGAGACATGTGCTGTTAAATGGTCCGTAACATTCATCTACCAGCACTGCCTGACACTGCACGTTGCCACAGTAAAATAAGAGTTCATTCAGCACCTCACGCTGGTTTCACAGGAATATGGGGAAGCCATTCAGCCCATTGACACTATTGGAGAAGAACAGGGACAGCCCATTCAGTGCCTCCAGCATATTACTCAGGAAGAGAAGGAGTCTAGTGTGATGGACCACACCAGAGCCCCTCGAAAATATTGGAAGGCGGTAACCTAGACTCTTTTTTTTATTTTAAACGGAATATAAAGTAATTGTTCCAGATGCAATGTGACAGGTCAAACTACTCGGTGTGAAGCTAAACACCATTTATTGAAATACGAAAGATAAAATGAAAGCAAAGAAAGAGAAATTTAGAAAAATGTAGTTCTATTGGACAAGTTAACAGAATAACAAATCTAGGAACTATTACTAATTAACTGAACCAATATAGGAAAATCCCATAAACACAGCCCCTGGCAAAAAGGAAAATTCAGACACAGATTGTCACAAACATTTCTCTAATCCAGGAATTAAAAACAGCACCAAGAGAAAATTCAGAGAGAGTAGCAGCCAGGAGATAGTCACTGAAGCTTCCAACTCTGTGGAGATCCCAATAGTTTCTGATGCTACTTAGAAACCAAAACCCAGAGATCGTAATTTGTGAGAGCTGGCCACACCCATTCAGTCTGCATTAAAATTAACCCAAAACCTCCCTAGCTGTTTACTCAGTGGCCTTAACTAACCAGTTTGGTAACGATCATTCAATCTCTCTCTGAAAAGAAACCAGGACAAAAGAACCTCTCAAAGCCTGCAGCATCATCACACTTGTCAGCACATCGAGCTGTCAAACAGGAACTAGGGGTAACTCAATCAGGCCCTTGGTCCTGTCCAATCGGAAGAGGAAGAAGCCATTCAGTCACTTGCGTCACTTACACAGGAATAGGAGGAGGCCATTCAGCCCCTGGAGTCTCTTACACGGGAACAGGGGAAGGCCATTCGGCCCCTAAAGCCACTTCCACAGCAACACGATGAGACCATTCAGCTCCTTCAGTCTATTACACAGGAACAGAAGGAGGCCATTCAGCCCTTAAGTCACTTACACGGGAACAGTACGAGGCCATTTCCCCTCAACGCACTTGCAAAGGGACAGAATGAGGGAATTGATGCTGATTCCTGATGAATGGCTTATGCCCAAAACGTGGATTCCCTTGCTCCTCGGAGCTGCCTGACCTGCTGTGCTATTCCAACAATCTACTCTCTACTACAATCTCCAGCATCAGCAGTCCTCACTGTCTCCAGATTGATGCTCCAACATGATGAACAAGTGGAGCAGAGGCTGCACAGACAGACTGCTCCACGTTGTTCCTTCTGGCTCCGTTGCTCATGATACACACGTGGGACTTTAACGTGGTTTTCTAGTGGTGAGGAGGGAAGCCATATGTCTTGTGTGAAGTCTCAAGAAGGCACCTTCCATTTCCAAGAAGCCAGCCTGGTGTTCTCTGTGTAGGGCGGAAGTTGGTGTCCTGTTTCAGATCGAAGGTACTGTGGCTGCTGTTGGGGATTATATGCAACCTGACGTTCAGTACGGGCTCACATGCCGACTGCACAATAACATGGGGATAGTTAATTTAGGCATATAAACTATTAGGAAAGTCACGTTAGACTGATTAATCGACTCTCTATGTTCAAATAATGCTGATCTTGCTCATGTTGATCTTGTCGTGTGCTTGTCTTGTGCAGTGTAACCTGTATGCCTTACTCTGTCGAAATCTATTTCCACACTATGATCTATCTGGCCATGCTTACTATGATCTGCCTCCACTGCTCAGAAAGAAAGTGTTTCCTTGTACTGAGGTACACGTGACAATAAATCACACCAATCAGTCCTGGGTAAAGTATGGAATTTCTCACCCTATCAATGTGTCTTTTGGAAATACACCTGCTACACCTCGTTTCAGCATCACCATTGCTTCGTATTTCACAGCTTTGCAGATTAAACTCTCAGGTTCTTCACTCTACCCTCATGATACCGCCATCTGTATCTGTGGGAAGGAGATCATTCCTTACAAAGGAGATCAAATCTGTAGAGAGTGTCCCAAAAGCTCTCTCCGCAAGGCTCTACAACAGCAGGAAGATGGCTTTACTTATGTACTCGAATCATCTTACAGTGAAGGACAGCATGCCATTGACTGCACCCGTTACTTACACAGGGTTTGATTCAGAGCAGTCACAGTAGACCTGTGAGTGGGCGATCATGCTCCCCAAATTTGTTAGCGTTCTTTGATAAAGTGACCAGGAAGGTTTGCGAGGACAAAGCTGTAAATTTAGTCTCTCTGGATTTCAGTAAGGCCTTTGATAAGATTCCACATGACAGGCTGCTCTGGAAAGTTCCATCACGTGGAATGCTGGGGGAACTGGCCAGTCGGATACACGGTTGGGTTGATGATCGGAAGCAGAGGGTTTAGTGGAAGGATGATAGTCAGACTGGAGGCTGTGTCCATTGCTGTTTGTTATCTATGATTTGGTTGAGAATGTACAAGGCATGATTAGTACGTTTGCAGACGACACTAAAATAAGTGGTAGCGTGATCAGTGAGGAAGTTGATCAGAAATTGCAGCAGGACTTTAATCAGGTGGGGAAGTGGGCCGAGAAATGGCAAATGAAATTTAATATAGATGTGTGAGGTCTTGCATTTTGGAAACTCAAATCAAGGTAGGAGTTTCACGGTGAATGGGAGGGTCTTAAGGGGTGCATTGGGCAGAGAGACCTTGGTTTTCACGGGCACGGTTCTCTCAGAGTAGAGTCACAGGTAGACAGGGCAGTGAAGAAGGCTTTTAGCACATTGGCCTTCATCAGGCAGGATATTGAGTATAGAATTTGGGAACTTAAACTACAGTTACACAGGACTTTGGTACGGCCGCACTTGGAGTATTGTGTTCAGTTTTTGTAACCTTGTTATAGGCAAGATGTTATTAAATTAGAAAGAGTGCAGAAGAAATTTACAAAGACGTTGCCAGGACCCAATGGTCTGCGTTATAGGGAGAGGTTGGACAAGCTAGGACCTTTTCGTTAAAGTGTAGGAGACTGAGGGAGTCCTTTTCGTGCTGTATAAAATTACGAGGGGTATGGCTAGGCATAATGATCTCAGTCTTTTTTCCCAGGTGTACAGAATTGAGGATTAGAGGGGATCAGTTTAAGGTTCGAGGGGAAGGAATAAAAGGGAACCTGAGGGGTTACTTCTTTACACAGAGGCTGGCACATGGATGAGCTGCCAGCAGATGTGGTTGGGGGGTGAACATTAACAACATTTCAATGCATTTGGATAAATATGTCGATAGGAAAGGACTGGAAGGATATGGGCCAACTGCAGGGAAATGGGGCTAACGTGGATGGACATTTACAAGGTGGTGATGAACCCCTCTGTTAATTAAAACCAAACACCCAGAAAAGCTCGCCTCACTTCGTAATCTGTTAAAATATGAGTGACACAGATCTCCTATATTCGACTATTTAAACAAAAGTTAACAAGTTTGTTTCTTAACTTTAATAGTGAACACTAAACATCAACTATTCACAAATACAAGCTACTTACTATCTGACTCCAACTCTGTAAAATATGCTGTTCCAACAGCCCACATATTAAACATTACAATCTCAAGACCATACAGTCTCTATCTTCCCCACTGTGTTCACTCTTTCAGCTGCTGATCTCCCTGGGTCATTTTTTTTATTGCAAGTACGTTTGCATGAACATGTATCTTTGATAGAGAGTGTTTGAGATGGCCAGTTAGCACTCCTGCTCTACAGCAGTGGCTCTGCTGTTGGATGGCAGTAGCTCTCCCACCAGTGTTCAAAATGCTGGATTTGTATACTCCCCATGATATAGTAATTCTCATAATTTGGTTGCTGTCCAGCTATCCAAACAATAATATTCAAATTCTGTTGGCTTCTGGTTTCCTGAGCGTTATTTAAACTCTTTGGTTGCATTTGAATGGCTGTGAAAACAGCAACCAAAACTCAGGTATCTATTTCTCAGCTAATGGTGACGTGTGGAATAGTTTGACCTTTAGCTGGCATCTGTGGCTATAATTTCTATTCGGCAAAACCCGTTCTGTTTTAAAGTACCCTACATGTTTTTGGCTTCGTAATATCTCCTTACTTCAGGAAATAAAATGAAACAGCAGAATGAAAAGATGGCTACATTTCTTTTCCTCTAATTCTTAATCCCAATTTTATGAAATACAAAAGTATTCATCTCAGTTATATCATTCATATTAATTCTGCACACCATTATAACACTGGAATAAGGCAAATCTTACCTATACTTTTTCCTTTAAATCCGCGAAAACACATCTGCTATCACATTGTAGGAGCCGCAGCATGTACATTTTGTGAGTTTAAAGTCGGTAAGGTAAGACTCCAATGAAATAGTCTCATATTCTGCTCTTTAACTATTCCAAAAAATGCGAGAGATTTGTCATTGTCCACAACCATCTCCGACAATTTGTTTGTCATATACACATTAAAATATTGTCAGGCCAGTGTGAAACTTAATCATTCTTGTTCAATAATGGAGATTTTGTTTTTTTTTCTGGTGGATATTGAGTTTTTTCGACAAGTAGCCAATTAGCCATTCAGTTCCATCATCATCTTTCTGTATCAATACATCTCCGAGCCCTATATCCCGAAAATCAAACACAATTTTCAAAGGGTTTCAGAATATTTGGTGCAGCTAAAACTGGTGCAGTGATTAATCCTGCTTTAAAATTCTCAAATGCCTCCTGGCATTGTTCTGTCCACCACAATTCTGTGTTCTTCTTTAATAAATCCATCAGTGGTGCCCATACACTGCTGAAGTTTGGAACAAACTTCTGATAGAATCCACTCAGTTCCAAACATCGAAGCACCTCTTTCTTCGAGGATGGTCGTAGAAATTCCTCAAAGCCCTTCGTCTTTGTGTTCCATGGAGGCAACCTGCCATGGCCAATGTAATGTCCCAGGAACGTCCCCTCTGCTTTCAAGAATTCTGTTTTCTTTAAGTTTATTCCCAAGTTTGCTTTTTGTAATCGTTCAACATGCTCTGTCAACTGTAACATGGGAGCTTTCAATCACTTGCTAAAGATCACAACATCATACAGATAACCTGCACAATTTGTTCATCTGGCCACAGCTCTGTTTCCGAGTCTTAAATGTGGTGGTGCATTATTCATTCATATGAAATACTCGGTAAAGTTTTTTGTCATCTCTGGGATCTTTACTAGATAGTTTTACTGACTCCACATTTTTTTTTTTAATTTGAAAGGGGCCACTAAACCTGGCTTTGAAGAGATTTCTTACCACTGGTGGCAATACTAATACGTCATCCCCACGGGAAATCTTCAAAGTTTCAGTGTTTTTATCTGCAACCTGCTTCACTCTATGTTGTGCTCTTCAGATACTGTTTAGCAAACTCACCTACTCCATCTATTCTCTCCTTCACCTCATACACATAATCCAGGTGTGAGATTTCCGACTTCGGTCCTGTCAATTTATATTTAATTAATTTCAAAGGAGCTCTCACTTCATGTACGAATATTAACTCAAAGGAAGTAAAGTGAGTAGATTTATTTGGGGCATCTCTAATTGCAAACAATTTAATGGGGCACCTTTATCCCAATCATTTGGCCAACCCTGACAGTACGCTGTTAACATAGTCTTCAGCGTCTGATGCTAACTTTCCAAGGCTCCCTGGGATTCAGGATGGGACGCCCATGATTTGAAGTGTTGTATTCCTAAGCCATCCATGACTTCCTTAAACAGTTGAGTGGTAAAATGGGACCCTTGATCTGACTGAATCTCTCTGGGCAGTCCACAGTGAGTAAAGAAAGGTACCAGCTCCTCCACCTCCCTTTTTGCCTTGACACTCCAATAATGGAATTGCCTCTGGAAATCTGGTAGACGCATCCACTATGGTCAGCAAATATTGGTTTCCACTTTTACTTTAGAAAGGGGAGCTACACAATTAATCATAACCCACGTGCAAGGTTCTTCGAATGCAGGATTTGGCAAGAAAGGTGCTGGTTTTATTACCGCCTGTTACTTACCTACCATTTGGTATGTATGTCACGTACAACAAAAATTAACAGCGTCCTTGCGCATTCCAGGCCACTAGAAATGCTTCTGTACCTTAGCCTGAGTCTTCTGTCCACCTAAGTGACCGCCTGCAGTTAGTTTATGAGCTACCTGTAACACTGTACGTTACTGCTAACACAATCTGGTGCACATCGGCCCATTTCCCTTCTGCAGTAACCTATCGGGGTCTCCATTTTAATTTTATGGTTCTATCTTTAAGTTAATAACGTTCAACAATATATTCTGATTCCTTTTCTGCGCCTGTTCAGGTTTTTCCTGCACCGTTACATCTAACAGGGGGTCAGTTCATTGAGCATCAACCCATTTGTCTTTTTCGTTTGTTTGTCCTTCCTGCTGTAACTTCTGACAGTGGGATCTTGTTACTACACAGTCTGGAAAAATTCCTGGTTAATTTTCTTTTAACTCACCAATTCTCTCGTCTTCCTTTGGCTGCTCCACCACAAGGGGTGCCTATCGCACCTCGCCTCCTGCTAAATCGTTCCCAAGAATAAACTGTATTCCTGGAACTGACACTCTGTTACTCACTGTTACTGTTACTTCCCTTATCTTGATTTGGCATCCCATCCTGATGTTACACAAGGGAATGCTTAATTTCTGTCCCCCTTCCACAATTAACATGCTCTTGATTAACATGCCAGAAAGAGTGAAAGACACTTTCATTTCTTACTATTAGAGGGTGAGAGAAAGTGAGGGCTGCAGATGCTGGAGATGAGAGTTGAAAAGTGTAGGGCTGGAAAAGCACAGCACTTTGGCAGCATCCGAGGTGCAGGGGCGTTGACGTTTCAGGCATAAATGCTTTTCATCAGGAAAGTGGGAGGTAAGGGAGGGGGAAGGAGTTTGAGAAATAAATGGGAGGGTAGGGGTAGAGATAGGTGAAAGGGAGCTTGGAAGGCGATAGGTAGATGCAAGCGGGGTATGATGGTGGTAGGTCGGACAGGAGGGTGATAGGACTCCTATCGGTGGTAGGACAGCTGGAACATTCAAACTGTATAGCTTCAACGTTGACTTCACCAAATTCCAAATCTCCCCTCCATCAACCTTTCCCAGATCCAACTGTTCAAACTAGCACTGCCCTCTCGGACTACCCTAACTAGCCATCTTCCTTTCCATCTATCGACTCCACCCTACCCTCCGACATATCACTATCACTCCCACCTACATCTTCTTATTGCCTTCCCAGTGACCCTCCCACCAGCTCAGCTACTACCCTCGTTTTTATCTTTCAGCCCCCTTGTCCCCGCACCATGTTCCTGACGATGGGTTTCTGCCTGATATTCGATTGTCCTGCTGTTTGGATGCTGCCTGATCTGTTGTGCTTTTCCGGTGCCTCACTTCTCAACTATTAGAGACTGAGCAGATCCCGTATCTCACAAAATTCTAACTTCTTGTCCAACTCCCCCGTTCTTTCTGTGTAAACTTTATCTACAGAGGTGAATTCTTTAGAGAGATCAGGCACTGCCTCCATACCCAGCTCTTGCCTCGCCTGTACAATTTCCTGCAGCTCCTCGGCTCCACTTGGCGTCTCCTTTACCAGTTTCACTAATGCCACTAGGCTTCGCCTCTTCTACCGCATCTTTCCCCAAAGTGTTTTCCTTTAACTCCCAGCACGGTGTGTCCCAGCTTACTGCAGTGAAAACAACTTTTTTCCCTGTGCCCTTTTTAAACCACCAGCACTGTAAGTTTATGTGTTCCACTCCGTTGCAGTGAGAGCACCGGAGGCCTTTCACCATCTTTCAACCCTCTTGGGCTTCTTTCTTCACCTGTGGTAAACTATTGTGAGCTACCGTTCGCTTTGTAATGTGTGATCGTCCATTCTCCAAATGTCTATCCCTCACAGGATGAAATTCCTGCCAGAAGCTAAATTTCATCACATGCCACAATGCATATTTACCTGCCATTTCTGCCGCGCTTCTCACTTCTTGAACTTTCTATTCATTCACATGAATTCTTACTATCTCTAGAAGTGAGTCTTTTAACTTCTCCAGCAGAATAATCTCCCTTCAAGCCTCACAGGTTTTATCCATTTTTAAGGCCAGTACCCACCTGTCAAAATGACTGGTTAATTCTTTCAAACTCAATATAAGTCTGACCTGGTTCCTTCTCTATTTTTCTGAACTTCTGTCTATATGCTTCTAGTACCAAATCATAACCAATCAAAATAGCCAGTTTGACATCTTGATAATCTCTTGATCCCTCATCTGACAGTGCTGCACATATCTCACCAGCTGTGCCCACCAGCTTAGTCTGAACTAGCATTACCCACAAGTTCACTGTACACGTCATCTGCCTAGCCATTTTTTCAAATTAAATAAAAAAGATGTTGACATTTTTCTCACCGAAATATGGCAAGTTACTAACCTAGTTGTATTCATCCCTACGTTCTCCCTTCACTTCCATCCTGTTAATTTAATTTTCTTGTCTAATTCCCAACTTCTGAATTTCAAATCCCCTCTCTCTTTCTTTTTCCTCTCTTTCACTTTCGTCTCTCTCTCTGTTTCCGTCCCTTTATTTATCTTCTAACTCCAGTTGCCACATTTGCAATTTAAGTTTTTATAACTCTACTGCAGTTGCCTGTTTCTCTGATACATCAAAGTGCTTGACCAACTCCATTACAATTTCAACTTCTCTTTTATCCCTGGTTAAACACAATTCCAACGTATTTGCTAATTCTAAAAAATGTCCTCCTTCTGTCTTTCTAAACTTCTTGGAAAAGTTGGGAACCTCTTTAGTAATGTTTAAAGCCATTTCCCTCACTTTTCATTTAACCAACCACAAGTAACAAAATAAAACGAATTTTCCCACTGGTTTTATTTGAAGATCAAAGTCACTAATTGCAATGAGTTGGAATTTTCTGGGGCCTATTGTATCTCAAATCTGTTCACGTTGGTCCAAGTGCCAAATGGCAAGGCCCCAAACTGTTATGACATCAATGTCGAACCCCTCTGTAAATTAAAACCACACGCCGAGAAATGCTCACTTCACATCATAATCTGTAAAAACGTGAGAGACAGAGAACTCATAAATTCCACTAGGTGACATCATCAGTCAGAGTATCTGCTGAAGCTCTGGTGGTATGTCCCGCCTCTCTATTTATAGGTCTTGGTTTCTTAAAGTGGGTGATGACATTTCCGGTTATTTTAACAAGAGAATGCAGACTGTATCTAAATTGATGCGTTTATTGATGGATTTCTGGTTAGAATACCATTCCTTTAAGAAGGTCCTTGCGTGTCTTAGTATGTGTGTGTGTGTGTGCTTTGTCTCAGTCAAAGTGGTGACCTTCTTTGTATTTATGGAACATAGTGATAGTGCGTCATGACTTTTGGTGGCTAGTTGGTGTTCATGTATCCTCGTAACACGACAACAGCTCCACCCGCATGTCCTTGTAGTTTTAATGGTGGAAAAATGATTTTATATACACTGTTTAATCAATGTGTGTGTGCAGATTAGTAGCATTTTTCATATGTACACAACACATTGTCAATGAACAACAGAGACACAGTTAACGAAAAATGATGCATATGATGTATAAAATTGATAAAACATTAAAACATGATTTGATCCTCTCAACGTTTCCTCCTTTTCTGGGATTCCCAATTCTAGTCTCACATTCTTACCAGGAAGTGTGCTCCAAAATCTTGATTCTGATGTCCCAAATCATTTTAGTTAATCCCCTTTCTTCCGGGTTTTCAATATGTTGGCCTGCTGTGTTCTTTCCAAAGCATATTGGAAAGAACAAGTCTGTCATATTATTGGAGATAAATATTCTGGCATCAGACTCAGCATTTGAACATATTACTCTGTTGTGCATGCACTGTACAAAGGACCACAGCACACAGGCATTGCCAAAACATTGAGGGATGTTCATCTACTTCTTTCGATAATGTCGTTTTCTCATTTTCCACATCTCCATATCGATATCCTCTTTCTCATTGTCCCTTTGTATCTAGTTAAGAAATCCACGAATTATTCTTCGTGTCCCATCTCCCAAAACTCCTTCTTTCAGTTTATATCTAATGCTCTCTTCAAGATGTAATGTGGTTATAATTAAGCAATGTAACGACAAGGACATGCGGGTGGAGCTGGCCAGAGTTAATTGGAAGGGGAGCTGAGCAGGTAAGACCATGGAGCAGCAAAGAGAGGAGGTTCGGGGGATAATTCGAAAGATAATACCAGAAATGCAACCCCAAGAAATTGAAACATGCTCATGGGAGAACAAGGCAGCCATGAGTGATAAGGCATCAAACCAAAACAGATAATTTACAATGTGGTGAAGATGATTGGGAATCCAGAGAATTTATTGGCTCTGAAACTACATAATGCTGGCATCACTGACACTACAAAGCTCTTAATCATGGTCAGGGAAAGAAACAAAGGAAACACATTGACTTTAAACACAGAAGATGGTATTTCTCAAGGAAAAAGATTCAGGTGAATTAAACATTTGAATTAAGATCAGTTAAATGCTTTTGCGGATTGTGTCAGTTTGGAAGCATGTCCCGGGGAGACAGACCCTCGGCAGAATGAGAGTATGAAAATGGAAGTATTTCCACATCAGAAACCAGGTTAGGTCACTGAGTTCAGGGCTGATGGGTGAATGGGTGTCAGTGAGAATTGGGGAACAGACAACAGAATTGCGTTGCAGGTATTGCAGCTCGAAACTGCGTATTCATGTAGTGCTGTAGACCACAGCAGCAGGAGAGGCAGACCTGCATTCAACCACAATCTGTAACTTTTTGCCCAGGATAACACCTCAGTCTGTCATTACCATCAACACCATCTCTGGCTCAGTGACGAGTGTGGGTGAACATGTCAGAGTCAGAACCACATGAACTTTAATCTGATGCTAACTCAAAGTTTGGGTGAAGATTTGTACAAAATCCCATGCAAGGACTGCACAAAACACTACATAGGGCAAACAGGAAGACAGCTAACGATCCGCATCCATGAACACCAACTAGCCACGAAACGACACGACCAGCTATCCTTAGTAGCCACACACGAAGACGACAAGCAACATGAATTCGACTGGGACAACACTACCATTATAAGGCAAGCCAAACAAAGAACAGCCAGGGAATTCCTAGAAGCATGACACTCATCTACAAACTCCATCAACAAACACATCGACCTGGACCCAATATACCGGCCACTACAGCGGACAGCTGAAACTGACAACCAGAAGCGGCAGGGACAGGCCACTATAAATACCGGAGGAAACACCACAGAACTTCTTCACAGGAGGCTCCCAAGCACTGAGGATGTCACCTAAACAGGGGATGAAACGTTTGCAACAAAAATTTCGAGCTCGGCGAACAGAACCATAACAACTGATGCTAACTCATTAAAGCTACCAGACATGACCAACAAATCTGAACGAAGTCTTGCAGTCCTGTCACATTCAGTCATAAATGGTGATGGATGATTAAACAAATGATTAGGGGGTTAGATAGGGTCGACAGTATGAACCTTTTCCCGCGTATTGAGTCGGGTATTACAGGGGGGCATAGCTTTAAATTAATGGGGGGTAGATATAGGACTGATGTTAGGGGTAGGTTCTTCACTCAGCGAGTCGTTAGTTCATGGAATGCCCTGCCAGTAACAGTGGTGGACTCTCCCTCTTTATGGGCATTTAAGAGGGCATTGGATAGGTATATGGAGGATAGTGGGTTAGTGTAGTTTAGGTGGGCTTGGATCGGCGCAACATCGAGGGCCCAAGGGCCTGTACTGCGCTGTATTCTTCTATGTTCTATGTTCTAAATGACTGGAGGAGAGGGCTCCACAAACATTCCCCGTCCTAAATAATGGAACAGACCTGCACATCAGTGTAAAAGAGAAGGATGTTTTATCTGCACCATCTTCTGCCAGAAGTGTTGAGTCGATGATACACATCACCCTCATTATGATGCCCACAAAATCACAGATGGCAGTCTTCAACCAATTTGATTCGCTGCCCGTGACATGAAGAAACTGGTGAACACAGTAGATACGACACATGCAATAGGTCCTGACTCCATTCCTGCAATAGGACTGCAGACTTGTGCTGCACAACAAGCCGTGTTCCTAGGGAAGCTTTTCCATTCCAGCTCCAACTCTGACATCTCCCTGGCAATGTGGAAAATTACTCAGCTATGTCCCGTTCCTTAAGACGGGAATAATTACAATCTGACCAATTACCACCTCCTCAGTCCCATCATGACAGTCAAATAGGTGGGAGTTCTTTTTGACAGAGCTGTCAAGCAGCACAGAAATAACCTGCCAGAGCATTAGCCTGGTTTTTGACAGACCAGGCTAATGCTCTGGCAGCGGATGGAAGTTAAAGACAATTAATAAAATATCGAGATCTAAAATCTGGGGTCAGTAACAGTGATCTTGAAGCCAATATGGATTATAAACAGAATTTCCTTCTCCAATGTACTTTTAGAAAGTGAATCTCCCGTGATTTCCTGGGCTGACCTAAAAGTGACTCCAAAGACCCTGACATGTTGTAAACATTTCAATGGTCTCTGAAATTGCCAAGCAAGGGCACTCATTTATATCAAACTACTCCGAGGTCTGAAAGGATGAAACCGGACAGAACACCCGGACTCAGCATCAATGTCGGAAAAGGGAATGGGAACATAGTCATGTCGACCCTGCAGAAACCTCCTTCCTTACATCTGAGAGCTTGTGACAGCATTTACAGAGCTTTCCCATAGACTGCACAGAAACATCTGGAATGGAAAACACATTTAGCCTCCCCCATTCTAGTTCATGGAAAAAATCTCCTCAATGCACTTGCTCCACACGATATACATGTCCGTTAATGTGAGTAACTTTGAGAAGTTCTTAAATAGGCGGTGCAGTCGTACGTTTGGTCCATCGAGTTTGCTAACCAATTCAATATAATGATGGTTGGCACTTCATTTCCATACCGTACCCCTGCTCTCCCACCATTCCTTTACTGTCTCTAAATCCTTATTTATAATCAGTGTCTCGAATTCCAGGTGCGAGTGAATTCCCCAGGTTCCCCAGTCAGTGAGTGCAGACATTTATTCTCATCTCAATGCAGAGTGACTGCCTGTACCTAATACTGTGGCCCCTTTCTTTAGAAGTCCCAGCCAAGGGAATTATCGACCCTGCTTCCAATCTGTCTCACCCTGTCAGAGTTTTGTATATTTCACTGAGATCTCCACTCATCTTCCTAAACCCCATGGAACACTGGCCCACTTACCCCAAACTCTGCTCCCACAACAAGCCCGTCATCCCAGAGATCAGTCTGCTCATCCTTCACTGCTCTCCATCAATGTCAGGTTTGTCCTTTATTAGGTAAGGAGACCAAAACTGCACACAATACTGCACAATGTTCAAGACGGGGTCTCACCATAGGGCCTGTACAGCTGCAGTAAGACACCTTTCCTCCTGGGCTCACATCCCCAAGAAATGAAGGTCAACACACCATTTACCTTCCTCACTACTTTCTGTTTCTGCAATATTACTTTCAGCGACTGGTGTACAAGGAAATGGAGATCTTTTTCTGTGTTGCAGCTCCCCACTTGGTGGATCTGAGTACACTGGACAGCGTGCCAATGCCATGCCCAGTATTGACTTCTGGTTGCAGAACCCATTGCGGTGCATGGGCCTCAGATATTTATGCAGAAGGAAACAACAAGAAGGAACATCCGTCCCTTTGTGGATCAACATGTTTCAACCCATCCTTTTCAAATGGTAGGCTGCCAATTTATCATTTCCATCAAAGGGCACACTGTCACCTCTATCCACATTGTTCTCCATCTGTCACGTATTGACCCATTCACTGCACTTGTCTTAATCTTCTCGGTGCTTTTTTACATCCTCCTCACCCACTCATAATCCCACATCCGTTCGTGCTGTCAGCAGGCTGGGATATATTGTATCTGATTCCAGCAACCAAATGTTTAAAGGGCATTGTGAACAGCTGGGCCCCAAGCACCGATCCCTGCGACACCTCAGCAACCGTCCTCTGTTAATTTCTATTTATTTATTTCGTGAATCTGGGTGCCACTGGCTGGGCCAGCATTTATTGCCTGTCCCTAGTTGCCCTTGAGAAGGTGGTGGTGAGCTGCTTTGTTCAACGCTGCAGTCCACCTGCTGTGGTTGACCTCCAATGCCATTAGGAAGGGAATCCCAGGATTCTGACCCAGTGACTGTGAAGGAGCGGTGATATATTTCCAAGTCAGGATGGTGACTGGCTTGGAGGGAACCTGAAGATGATGGTATTCCCATACATCTGTAGCCCTTCTCCTTCTAGATAGACATAGTCGTGAGTTGGGAAGATACTATCTGAGGATCTTTGGTGAATCATTTCATTGCAGCATGTAGATAGTAACACACTGCTGCTGCTGCTGCTGAGCGTTGATGGTGGAGCATTGTGGATGAAGGGACAGTCAAACTGGCTGCTTTGTCCTAGATGGAATAAAGCTTCTTGAGTGTTGTTGGGGCTGCACTCATCCAGGTAATTTGGGAGTCTCCTATCACACTTCTGACTTATGCATTGTCGACGATGGACAGACTTTTGGAAGTCAGGATGTGAGTTACTCGCCGCAGTATTCCTAGCTTCGGACCTGCTCTTATAGTTACTGTGTTCATGTGGCGAGACCAGTGAGTTTCTGAGCAATGATTACCCACCAGGAATCTGATACTGGGGGGTTTCAGTGATAGTAACACCATTGAATGCCAAGGGGCAGGTTAGATTGTATTTTATTGGTGATGGTCATGGTCTGGCATTCCTGTGGGCTGAATATTACTTGCCACTTGTCAGCCTGGATACTCTTCAGATCTTGTCGCGTTTGAACATGGGTTGCTTCAGTATCTGAGGAGCCACAAATGTTGCAGAACATTGTACAATCATTGGCGAACATCCCCACTTCTGACCTTAAAATGGAGGGAAGGTCATTGATGAAGCAGCCCTGAAGAAGTTTTCGGTCACTGCTCGAGGGACTCCTACAGATTTGGAGCTGAGTTGACTGACCTTCATCAACCATGGCCACTTTCCTACGTGTCAGGTATGAATCTCACCAGAAGGGATTTTGCCTCTGACACCCATTGATTCCAGTGTTGCTAAGGCCCCTTGATACCACACAGGGTCGAATGCAGCCTTGACTTAAAGGGCTGTCACTCTCATCCTACCTCTGGAATTCAGCTCTTTTGTCCATGTTTGAACCACGGTAATGAAGTCAGGAGCTGAGTGGCCCTGGTGGAGCCCAAACTGGGCGTCATTGACCTGGGTATTGCTGAGCAGGTTGCTGCTTAAAAGCACTGAGACCTTCCACCACTTTACTGATGATCGAGAGTAGACTGATGAAGTTGTATTTGGCCGGATTGGATTTGTTCTGCTTTTTATATACAGGAGATACTTGGGGTAATTTTACACATAATCGGGGAAAGCCATTGTTGTAACTGTATTGAATCAGTTTGGAAGGGAGTGGCAAGTTATGGAGTACAAATTTTCAGTACTATTGCCAGAATGTTGCCAGATTATGGACCCTATGTAGTATCCAGTATCTCCAAACGTTTCTGGATATCGCGTGAACTGAATCAAATTGGTTGATGACTGGTAACTGAATTGCTGAGAATAACTGGAGGAGGCTGAAATGGATCATCCACACAGCACTTCTGACTGAAGATTGTTGCGAATGCATCAGCCTTATCTTATACACTGAAGTGCTGGGCCCTTCCATCATGGAGGAAGGGGTTATTTGTGGAATCTCTTCCTCCAGTGAGTTGTTTAATTGTCCTCAACTTTTCTCGACTAGATGTGGAAGGACGGCAGAGCTTATATCTGAACTGACAGATCACTTAGCTCTGTCTATCACTTACTGCTTATGCTGTTTGGCGCACAAGTAGTCCTTTTTGGTGGCTTCACCAAGCTGACACCTCATTGTCAGGTAAGCCTGGTGCTACTCCTGCCCTCCTGCAAACTCCATTGAACCAATGTTCATCCTCTGGATTGATGGTAATTGTTGCCAGGGGGATATGCCAGGCCATGACGTTATGCGGGAGTACAATTCCACTGCTATTGATGACCCACAACACCTTATGGACATCCAGATTTGAGCTGCTAGATCTGTTCGAAGTCTGCCCTATTAAGCACCGTGATAGTACCTCCCATAATGGTCGTGGTTATTCTCAATATGCAGGTGTGACTTTGTCTCCACAATGACTATGCGTGGTCACACTTACCGATACTGTCATGGACAGATACTTCTGCAACTGGCAGATTAGTAAGGCTGTGGTCAAGTATGTATTTTCCTCTTGTTGGTTTCTTCATCACCTGCCGCCAGTTATATCCTTTAGGACCCGGCCAGCTCGATCATTAATGCTGTAGCTGAGATACTGTTGGTAGTGAACATTGAAATCCCCCACCCAGAGTGCATCTTGCGTCCGTGCTCCCTTCAGTGCTTCCTCCAAGTGTTGGTCTGCATGGAGGAGTACTGATTTTTCAGTTGAGAGAGCCTGGTACATGGTAATCAGCAGGAGGTTTCCTTTCCCATGTGCAAACTAATGCTATGAGACTTAATGGGATACGGAGTCACTGTTGAGGACTCCAAGAGCAATGTCCTTCCAACTGTATCCCACTGTACCGCCACTTCTGCTGTGTCCGTCCTGCTGATGAGACAGGAGATATCTGGGGAAGGTAATGGGGAGTCTGGGACATAGTCATACTCACAGAATCATACCTTTCAGAAAATGTCAGACTATTGTTTGACGAGTCTGTTTATTTCTATTCACTGTTTCCTGCCAGCTGTCCATTCTAGAAACATATTCATATATTAGCCCCACTCAGATTTGATTTTGCAAATTGGGCTTGGAGCTTTACCAACATTTTCTAAAAATCAAAACGTTTTACATCCATTGCTTCTCTTTCATTTGTCTTCCAGTCTGTTTCTCAAACATAATTCCCATTTCATAAATCTATCTTAGTGTTGTCTATGACCATTACTTTCAGCAACAATAATGTCTGCTAAACCATTTACTTACTAAGTTTATTGTCCCATGTATTCTATCATTTTCCCACTCCAGACTCGGTTTTCCTTGTATTGTTAGAAAGTTTTGTGAAGACAGAATTGAAGTAGTGGCTTCATAGTTCTGTCATTTCCCTGTTCCCCATTCTCCATTATCTTGTTTCAACCTGCAAGGAAACTGCACTTGTTTTCTCATATTTCTCACATTGACATAATTTAACAAGCTAATACAGTTCACTCTTATAACCCTTATGAATATAACTCTTCAGAAATCCATCAATTCCTGCCTTAAACTGCTCAATAATTGACCTTCCACACCATACACTCACAGGAACATAGACTCTGTTCCAACAGAAATACAGCACGATCTATACTAGTTCCACTTTCCTACACCAGGCCCATAGCCTGGAATGTTATGACACTTCCAATTGCTCTCCAAGTAGTTTTTAATGATCGTGAGGTGATCATTCCCCTCTCAGGAAGTAATACCAGAATCCCACACGTCGAGGTGAATAAATGTTTAAATCCTCTCTGAACCCCAAACCCTTCACTTTAAAAGTGTGCTCCTTTGTTCTTGACCCTCTGACTAAAAGGAACAGCTGCTGTCTATCCACCCTGTCCGTGTCGCTTATCATCGTATCCTTCTGATCACTGACCCCTCAGTTTCTCTGCTCCAAAGTAAACAACCCGACCTTATCCAGCCTCTCTCCATAGCTGATATGCTCCATCCCAGGGAACATCCTGGTGAATCACCTCTGCACCCTCTCCAGTACAATCACATCCTTCCTGGAATGTGGCTCCCGGTACAACATAAAGTATTCCATTTTGGCCGAACCAAGGCCCTGTATTGCTCTTATAATCTACACCCTGATTAGGAAACGCTACACCTCAGGTCCAATTCTTAACTAGTCCATTAACCTGTCCAGGAGAAAGTGAGGAATGCAGATGCTGGAGATCAGAGCTTAAAAAATGTGTTGCTTGAAAAGCGCAGCAGGTCAGGCAGCATCAAAGGAGCAGCAGAATCAATGTTTCGGGAATAAGCCTTCTTCAGGAATCTGCCAGAAACATCGATTCTCCTGCTCCTTTGATGCTACCTGACCAGCTGCGCTTTTCCAGCAACGCATTTTTAAACATTAACCTGTCCAGTCACATTCAGGGAGGTGTGGAGAAGCACAATCTGAGCTTCCTAGTGTGCTGCCATTCATTGAGTCCTCCACTGCCTGGTTCCATTTCCCAAAGTGCATCACCTCATATTTATCAGGGTTACATGCCATTGATGTGCCCATCTGACCATTCCATCTGCATCTTCCTGTAACCTAAGGCGTTCCCTCCTCACTGCGAACCACCCAGACAATCTTTATGTCAAACATACACTTACTTATCACACCTTCCCCACTCTCCACCTAGCCCCCGCCACATTCAGATCTATATTTTGTTATGAATAACACAAACAATAAGGGACACAACACTGATTCCCTGTGGTACACCAGGGGACACTGGTCTCCAGTCACACAAACAGCCTTCTTCCACCACCCTCTGTTTCCTGCTACTAAGACAATTTTCGTTGTAACTTGTCAAGTTATCCTTCATATTGCGAGATTTTACTTTATTTTCCAGTTTCCAGGTGGAAATTTGTCAAAGGCCTTCCTACAAAACTAAACAATCGACCTCCTCAAACTAATTCAATCAAATCCATTGGATGTGACTTCCTCCTGATAAAGTTATGATGATTATCCCTGATCAATCCTTGCGACTCTGATTGGAGTTCGATTTTCTCCTTCCCTGTTTTCTCCAGTAGTTTCCTTAACAGTGATCAAATACTCACTCGTCTATAGTTCCCTGGTCTATCTCTCCCACTCTTACTGTGAAGTGGAATCGTATTAGCAGTTCTCCAGTTCTCTGGCACCTCCCCTATGGTCAGATTCTAATTAAAATATTCAGTCAGGGTCTTTCCTCCCTCGACCCCAACAGCCGCCTGTGATACAAATCATTCAGACATGGAGATTGGTCCAAATTTGTACAGAACAAAACCTCAAATCCCTACTCGCATTTTACATCATACTGTTCAAGAGCTTCCTCGTCCATCGTCTTCAATTCTGTACCTGCCTCCTCCTTCTCCCAAGTAAAATAGATGCGAAGGTCTCATGTAACAATCCATCAATGTACTCCAGCTTGACACACAGATTGCCCCTTTGGTTTCTAATGGACACTAACTGTTTGTTGATTCATCTGTTCTACTTGTCCGTGTAGAATATCTTGGGATTCTCCCTTATCTCGCCTAGTGTACTTGACCCTCTGTTATTCAATCCCCGTTATGTTTCTAGGTTTCACTGCAATCACCTCTCATGTTTTGACACTCGAGATTACAGGCTGAGTTTCCCTTTCAGACAATCTTGCCATTTTAGGGGTTATCTTGGATAATACCTTTTGCAGTTCCTCTGTAGTCAGTACATTCTTTCTTAGATTGGGACTCCGAACGGTACACAACACTCTAAGTATAGTCTCATGAACACTCGATACAACTGGTGCACGGCATCCTCTATCTTCCAATTACATTCACATGAATGCAAACTTGGTTTTTACTTTCCTATTTGCATATGTTCTTCCTAATACCTCTCGCTTTCACTTTTCTTATGAGCTTACTGTGTGAGTTCTTTAAAAAAGCTCATGAATCTCCAACTATACGTTATACATTGTTTCATCATTGCCTTTGTTCACAAGAATCATCTTCAAACCATGCCAAAAATATGTTTGCCACTTCCGGTTTTCCTTTCATCGGTACATTCTCACACTCCCCAGTTATGTTATTATCTTCTATATATCTAGTAGCATGTTCTTTTTAATTGAGTCCAACAGACACCCGACTGCGGATGACAAGTTAGTTGATCTGTAGTTCACCACTCTCCATCTTCATCTCTTCTTAAACTGTTGGATAATATTTATAACCTTTCCGTTATCCAGATTGGCTAAATGCCTTTCGGGAATGTGTTGGAAAATAAAATGACAATCCGCGTTCAATCAGCATGTCTATTGCTGCTTCCTCTGAACTTCTTGTATGAAGTACATCCAGTCTGTCAGATTAATAAATACTTAATCCAGCTTTCTTTTCAAAGATGACCCCAACACTGATAAGAATGGTCTTAGACTTTACTTACACAATTCCCAGGGTCACTTGGTATTTCTGGAAGTATTTCTGGACATTCTTCCATGAAGATAGACACAAAGAAACTGTTTCTTTGCCCTGCAATTTCTCTGTTCTCTGCAATAAATTATCCTGAACGCACACCAACTGTTCCACATTTGACCTTGTTTTTAGTTTTGTTTCATACATTGATAGACGCTTTTTAGCAGTCTGCATGTTTTTCTTTCGTTTGCACGTTTTTTCTCTTTCTGATTTTCTTCTCAGTTTCTTGGTCATCCTTTGCTGGGTCCTACATTTCTCTAAATCCACTGGCTTACTGCAACACTTGGCATTTTTCTAAGCTGTCTCCTTTCATCGAATAGGTAGATGAAGGTGGGGTTGAAAGTGATAGTCGGAGAGAAGGGCGGACCAGATTGATAGGAAGCAAGGTGGACACATAGGAACATTCAAAAAGGCGGTACTGACTTGGAAGGTTCGAGTGGGATAAGGTGGGAGTAGGAGAAATGGGGAAACGGGGAAATCCACTATGATCCCCTGTGGTTGGAGGGTCCCAAGGAAGATGAGGAGGCTTTCTTCCTCCAGTCTTCTGGTGGCTCGGGTTTGGCGATGGAGCAGGTCCAGGACCCTCATGTCCTTGGCAGAGTGGGAAGGGGAGATAAAGTGCTCAGCCACAATGCGATGGAGTTGTTCAATGTATGCTGTCCCAGAGATGTTCTCTGAAATGATCCACAAGTTGACCTCCTGCCTCGCCAATGTAAAGAAGACTACATTGGGTTTAATGGATGCAGTAGATGAGGCGTTCTGTCTCCCTTCATCACGTAACTCTTTCAACCCCACCTTCATCTACCTACGGCAATCCCAGCTACCTCCCCCCTGCCGCACCCCCTTCTCACTTATCTCGCAGCCCCCTTGGCCCATAAGCATCATTCCTGATGAAGGGCTTATGCCCGAAACATCGATTTATCTACTCTAGTATGCTGCCTGACTGTGCTTTTCCAGCACCACACTCTTCGACTCTGATCTCCAGCATCTGTAGTCCCCACTTTCTCCTCACACCTTGATGGCTTGCTGACTCAGTTTTATAACGGTTACTTCAAATACAACAAAAACTATCGTGTACTTAAACAGCATTAAAAAAAAACAATTCATTGCGTTCACTGTACCCAAAAGGTCCTTGACAGCAAAATTTTCAATGTGCTCTTCTGATCATTCAACACCAATTCCGAAATAACCTGATCTCGAGCTCAGTGCTCAACATAATGTTCATTTAAACCATCTCACACGTGGTCATGAAATCCATTTTTCTCAGCATTAGCATTCAACTGGGTTAACACAGTTTAGATATAACATAAACAGTACATTATTACTGCAGTACCCACAAATATGTATAGCTCATTTCCTGTTTTATAACATCTCCAGCATTTGTATTGCAGCTTTCACTTTGATATATAACTCCCATCAACGTTTGCTCCTCCTTGCTGTTTTTGCACTTTACTTTGCTAGATTCTGTGGAATCTGAGCGACGTGGGCTCTGGGGAGATTAATGGTAGAGATCATCTTTCCACATCATTTATGATCTTCTCAAACTTTAATTTCTCCAGATCTCCAGTTGTGCTGATGGAGTAGAGAAGGACAATGATCTTCCAACAATGCTCTATATTCCCCCAGAGAGCTGAGACAGCTCTAACCTGGGTGAGAACTTTACAGCAGGCTGGTAATGTGTTGCTGCTGCTGTACAGGGTCTTAGTGAGATCACATCTGGAGTAGTGTGTACAGATTTAATCTCTTCAATGAAGAAAATGTTTTGTTATTTTGGAAGCAGCTCAGAGATGGTTCCCTCAACTGATTCCTGCAATGAAGGTGCTAGCTTATAATGAAAGGATGATCAGGTTGACCCAGTAGCCATTGGAGTTTGCAAAAATTAAAGATGATCTTACTTGGACATAGATGACAGGAGGAATCAACAAGTGATGTGAATTACACAGATAGTGGAGGAACCATTCAGTTCTCCATCCTGTTACACAGGAACAACAGGAGGATATTCAGGCCTTCGACCCTGTTCCACCAAAACAGGATGAGGCTATTAAGCCCCTGGAGCCTGATATACATTTACAGAAGGAGGCCAATCAGCCACTCGAGCCTATAACAGTAGACCATACTGCATCAGTATACTGTTAAACAGCAACAGGATCAGTCCATTCAGCCTCCTCAAGTCTGTAACATAGGAACTGGAAGAGGTCACACAGTGACTGGATATTTGTTACGCTGGGATAACAGGAGGCCATTCAGACCCACCAAGCCTATTGCAAGGGAATTGGATAAGAATAAAAACTATCTGAGATTCCTTTCATGAGAAAGGAAAAGATAATTTCGACACGTGTCTGTTGTATGGGAACAAGAGAAGACCAATCATTCCCTCGGTCCCATCTCCGGGATACATGAGGAGACCGTTCAGTATATCCACCTGTTATGGAGAAGTATGAGAAGCCCCATCAGCTCCTCAAAATGTTACACAGCAACAGGAAGATACCATAATCTCCAAATCCTCTGAAGCATCAACAGGAGCAGGTCATTCTGGCCTTGGAGATAACAACATGGGAGCACCAGAAAGACGCCAGCCCATCCAATTTGTACACCAGCAGGATGATGAGTCCATTCAGTCACACATGGCTCTTACACAGCAATTGATCTCTTAAATTCTTGTGCCCATTAAACAGGAATTCAAAGAAAACGTAAAGGCTTTCGAAAGGGAAGAACTTATAATAATGGTATACATCAGGGACTAAAGTGTAACAATAAAATATTGTAATTTAAGGCTAATTGTTAGAGTCCATTGCTCAGGACATTTGCAAAGTTAAACCACAATCCATCAGAGTTAGCATGGTTTTACGAGGGCTAAATCGTGTTTGAATTGTTTGCTTGAGTTATTTGAAGATGTCATAAACAAAGTGGAGGGGGGGAATCATGGAGATAGAACATATCTGGTCTTCCTGAAGGCATCGGATATGTCGCTGTTCCAAAGAGTAAGTGGTAAGATCAGACAACATGGGTTTAGGAGGTATTTATTAGCTTGGATGGAGGATTGGTTAACCAACAAAATGGAGTCAGCTGAATTAAATGTGTCATTTTCTTTTAGCAAATGCAATTTGTGGGGTGCCATTGATTTCAGTACTCATGCCTCACCCATTTGCGATCGATCGTCGTACTGTACTCGGTTGATGGGATAGAAAATGCGATGCCACATTTTCAGATGACACTAACATTGGTAGGAAATTACTTCGGAATGGTGATGTAGGAGATTTTAAAACTATATGGATAGGTTGGATGAATGGGCCAACATTTGGCAAGGAAAATTAAAGTGAATAAATATGAGGCTATTCAAGTTGGCCAGTATAATAGAAAGACAAATTATTATCTAATCGGAGATAAACTTCAAAGTGTTTAGGTGCAGAGGGATCTGGGTGTCTGCTTGCATATCACAGAGATCCTGCCTGCGGATACTGCAAATAATGAGAAATGCAAGCATAATTTCAGTGTTTATTTATAAAAGGATAGAGTAGGAAGGTAGGGGGTGTTGGTGCAGCTATGCAAGGCATTAGTGAGGCTCTAACTGGAGTACAGTTTGAGTGTCCTGCAGAATGAGGTATTTCCGTTGGAGGCAATTCAGAAGAGCTTCATTAAATTGATTCCATATTTGAAGTGTTTGTCTTATGAAGAGAAATTGAGTAGTTTAGGCCGATACTCTCCAGTTTATAAGAATGAAAGGAGATCTCATTGAGGCCTGTAAAATGCTAAAATTCATTGAATGTGTAGATATGGAGTGGATTTTTTTTCATGTGGGGAAATCTACAACAAGAGACTAGAGTTTTAGGATGGAGAGATAGCAGGAAAGTCGAACAGAGGCCGTGTTGACATCAGCCTCATCGAGGGGTTGGATTCCTCACAGATGCTCCTTGTTCTTTTTCAATCCTTCGACAGTGTTGCATAGGAATGGGAAGGAGAGTGTATCACACAGGAGCAGGCACTCAGGATAAATCAGTCTCAATCAGTTAGACAGAACGTAACCAGTGAGGTCACAGAGTGACCAGTACTTGGTTCTCAACTATTTACAATCTATATTAATGATCAGGAGGATGGAACAGACATACAGATGCTGCGTTTGGTGATGTTGCTGTGGTAAGCAAGAGATTAAATTATCAAGAGAGGGTGGAGAGTCTGCAAATAGATTCAGAGAGGTAAAAGCAATAGATAATAGTTTGGCAGGTGGAATTTAACATGATATAATCTGTCATTTCATTTACAGGAATAATGGAAAGCAGTATGTTACTGAAATGGAGAGGGAATTTAGGACTTATTGATACTGTGTACTAAGGGGTTCACTCAAACCCGTTCAGACATGGCAGGTTTTGCACCATCCCTGATCCTCTGCTCCCAGACACTCCAAGTGACCCAATTGCTCTCCGTACACATGGAATACTTTAATGTGGTTGATTGATGGTGGGGATGGTGTTTTGAAATGTGCATCAAGGGGACGGCCTTTATCCAAGATATATTCATTTCTTTCTACGTGGAGACCCGATGACGATGGGAATGGCTGACTGCTTCTGAATGAAGAGGCCGTGACTGCTGCCAGGACAGTGGGTATTCACCAACATGATGTACTGTGATGGACACACTGTAACATTAATAGAGAGAGAGCTCCTTCAGTTCCTCGACCTCTCCCCATTGACATGGGTATTCTGCAGATGCCATGCACAACATCGGGAATACCACTATACTGGGTACATACATCAGCTCCCTGCTCTGGGAGAAACAATCCATTTACCTCATCCACCAAATATATCCTCCAACACCGAATGGTGACATTGATGTTGAGATACTGGGAAATGATGGATATGTTTAGAGCTAAGAGCAGCAAGGAGGGGACATGAAAGGTCCTTAGTCGGTAAGATTAGGGAAAACCCTAAGGCTTTCTATAGGTATGTTAGGAATAAAAGAATGACTAGGGTAGGAATAGGTCCAGTCAAGGATAGTAGTGGGAAGTTGCGTGTGGAGGCGGAAGAGATTGGGGAGACACTGAATGAATACTTTTCTTCAATATTTACTCAGGAACAGGGCATTGTCGTCGATGTGAATACTGAGTCACAAATAAGTAGAATGGATGGCTTTGAGGTATGTAGAGAAGAGGTGTTGGAAATCCTGGAAAAGGTGAAAATAGATAAGTCCCCTGGGCCTGATGGCATTTATCCTAGGATTCTCTGGGAAGCAAGGGAGGAGATTGCAGAGCCATTGGCCTTGATTTTTATGTCCTCTTTGTCTACAGGAGTAGTGCCAGAAGACTGGAGGATAGCAAATGTGGTTCCCTTGTTCAAAAAGGGGAGTTGGGATAACCCTAGTAACTATAGGCCGGTGAGTCTCACTTCTGTTGTGGGCAAAGTCTTGGAGAGAATTGTAAGGGATAGGATTTATGCACATCTGGAAACGAATAATGTGATCAAGGATAGTCAGCATGGTTTTGTGAAGGGCAGGTCGTGCCTCACAAACCTTATTGAATTCTTTGAAAAGGTGACGAAGGAGGTTGATGAGGGGAAAGCGGTAGATGTGGTATATATGGATTTTAGTAAGGCGTTTGATAAGGTTCCCCATGGTAGGCTACTGCAGAAAATACGGAGATATGGTATTGAGGGTGAGTTGGAGGTTTGGATTAGGAATTGGCTGGATGGAAGAAGACAGAGGGTAGTAGTTGATGGCAAAGTTTCTTCATGGAGTGCCGTCACTAGCGGTGTTCCGCAAGGATCTGTTTTGGGACCATTGCTGTTTGTCATTTTTATAAATGACCTGGAAGAGGGGTTAGAAGGTTGGGTGAGCAAGTTTGCGGATGATACGAAAGTCGGAGGAGTTGTTGACAGTGAGGAAGGATGTGGCAGGTTACAGCAGGATATAGAGAAGCTGCACAGCTGGGCAGAAAGGTGGCAAATGGAATTCAATGTAGCTAAGTGTGAGGTGATTCACTTTGGAAAAATAACAAAAAAATGGGGTGCTGGGATAATGGTCGGATACTTGGTAGTGTGGATGAGCAGAGGGATCTTGGTGTCCATGTACACAGATCTCTGAAAGTTGCCACCCAGGTAAATAGTGCGGTGAGGAAGGCATATGGCGTACTGGCTTTTATTGGTAGAGGAATTGAGTTCCGGAGTCCTGAGGTCATGATGCAGTTGTATAAGACTCTGGTGCGGCCGCATCTGGAATATTGTATGCAGTTTTGGTCGCCATACTATAGGAAGGATGTGGAGGCACTGGAACGGGTGCAGAGGAAGTTTACCAGGATGTTGCCTGGTATGGAAGGAAGATCGTATGAGGAAAGACTGAGACACTTGGGGCTGTTTTCATTAGAGAAAAGAAGGTTTAGGGGTGACTTGATTGAGGTGTACAAGATGATTAGGGGGTTAGATAGGGTTGACAGTGTGAGCCTTTTCCCGCGTATGGAGTCGGGTATTACAAGGGGGCATAGCTTTAAATTAAGGGGGGGTGGGTAGATATAGGACTGAAGTTAGGGGTAGGTTCTTCACTCAGCGAGTCGTAAGTTCATGGAATGCCCTGCCAGTAGCAGTGGTGGACTCTCCCTCTTTATGGGCATTTAAGCGGGCATTGGATAGGTATATGGAGGATAGTGGGTTAGTATAGGTTAGGTGGGCTTGGATCGGCGCAACATCGAGGGCCAAAGGGCCTGTACTGCGCTGTATTCTTCTATGTTCTATGTCACCTAGTCCTGCCTGGAAAGTTATGGATCATGGAAGCTGAATGAAACAGTGACCCTCACAGCCACTGGCAGCACCATCCTCCCCCTGGTGTGAAGCTGCAGGTCGTGTTGAAGGAGGTGACACCACTCTGTGACCAGCTCCTTTTTCAGTCAGGGTCCCCTCACTCTCTGCTCCTGGATTACGTGTACCTTGGGAAGCTATTCCTGGAATACTTGGGTTGGATACAGCAGATCCTTTCCCCACACACATTCACTCCGTGGTTTCAGAGTTTGCTTTCTCTGCAGCCTCTGCTTCATTTGTTGTTCATGTTGCAGGCTCAGATGCTGTAAATACAGTCCCCATGCTCCACCCAGATTTGAGTCACCAAATCCTCAGGTCTCCCTGAATGTCTGAGGCAGCTCACAGCACAACCTCCAGCAAACCATCCCCAGCCCCTGCACTAAATTTTAATAACAGGAGTCAGTCAGAAACCCCTCTGTGCAAGTGTTGTGCATCAGACCAGGTCCCCGCAAAATATTTTAAGAAACATAATATACAAAACCTGAAAGAGCTCAGCCACTGAATTGTAGATTTGCAGCGTTTGATCAGGCTAGGCTAGGCTAGGCCTTATCCCAAATTGAAGGGTTTCTCAAATCCAACACTGACCTTCTGTGGGTTTAAATTGGGAACCCATTGACTAGATTCAAGGCTGTAAATCACTCCGGGCTATCTTTTTATTCTGCACATAACCACACTGAACCCCTCGATTAAATTCCAAGCTGTAACTCACCCGGGGCTATCTGTTAGTCTGTATATAAACCAGCCTGAACCCCTTGATTAGATTCCAGACTATAACTCACCCTGGGCTATCTGTTATTCTGTATATAAACCAGCCTGAACCCCTCAATTAGATTCCATGCCTTAACTCACTCTGGGCTGTCTGATATTTTGTATATTAACCAGCCTGAACCCCTCAATTAGATTCCATGCCTTAACTCACTCTGGGCTGTCTGATGTTTTGTATATTAACCACCCATTGATTTGATTCCACTTCATGTCATGTTAAGCTCATGTTGCCAACACAATCTCATCTCAATAATGATCAATGTATCACGGGTCCTCCTATCTGCTGGCACTACCATCACGTTAACTTCCTGATGTTTACGTCTCTCCCTCACTCCTGGGAACCTCATATGCTGTATGTAAACCACCCCGAACCCCTCGATTAGATTTCAGTCTCTCCCTCGCTCCTGGGTATCTCATATGCTGTATGTAAACCACCCTGAACCCCTCGATTAGATTCCAGTCTGTCCCTCACTCTTGGGCCTCTCATATGCTGTATATAAACCACCCTGAACCCCTCGATTAGATTCCAGTCTGTCCCTCACTCTTGGGCATCTCATATGCTGGATGTAAACCACCCTGAACCCCTCGGTTCGATTACAGTCTCTCCCTCACTCCTGGGTGTCTCATATGCTGTATATAAACCACCCTGAACCCCTCGATAAGATTCCAGTCTGTCACTCACTCTTGGGTATCTCATATGCTCCATGTAAACCACCCCGAACCCCTCAGTTAGATTACAATCTCTTCCTCACATCTGGGTGTCTCATATGCTGTATATAAACCACCCGGAACCCCTCAATTAGATTTCAGTCTCTCCCTCCCTCCAGGTTATCTCATATCCAGTGTGTAAACCACCCTGAACCCCTCAATTAGATTCCAGTCTCTCCCTCACTCCTGGGTATCTCATATGCTGCATGTAAACCACCCATAAACCGTCGATTAGATTCCAGTCTGCCCCTCACTCTTGGGCATCTCATATACTGTATATAAACCACCCTGAACCCCTCGATTAGATTTCAATCTCTCC
This sequence comes from Chiloscyllium plagiosum, assembly GCF_037043375.1. Classification (NCBI taxonomy): domain Eukaryota; kingdom Metazoa; phylum Chordata; class Chondrichthyes; order Orectolobiformes; family Hemiscylliidae; genus Chiloscyllium; species Chiloscyllium plagiosum. The sequence goes on from NW_028270177.1 coordinate 107,371,590, forward strand.
CTCACTCCTGGGTATCTCATTTGCTGTATGTAAACCACCCTGAACCCCTCGATTAGATTTCAGTCTCTCCCTCACTCCTGGGTATCTCATATGCTGCATGCAAAACCACCCTGAACCCCTCGATTAGATTCCAGTCTGTCCCTCACTCTTGGGTATCTCATATGCTGTACATAAACCATCCCGAACCCCTCGATTAGATTTCAGTCTCTCCCTCACTCCTGGGTATCTCATATGCTGTATGTAAACCACCCTGAACCACTCGATTAGATTCCAGCCTCTACCTCCCTCCAGGTTATCTCATATGCAGTATGTAAACCACCCTGAACCCCTCAATTAGATTCCAGTCTCTCCCTCGCTCCTGGTTGTCTCATATGCTGTATGTAAACCACCCCCAACCCCTCGATTAGATTTCAGTCTCTCTCTCACTCCTGGTTATCTCATATGCTGTATGTAAACCACCTGAACCACTCGATTAGATTCCAGTGTCTCCCTCACTCTTGGGCATCCCATACGCTGTATCTAAACCACCCCCAACCACTCGATTAGATTTCAGTCTCTCCCTCACTCCTGGGTATCACATATGCTTTGTGTAAACCACCCTGAACCCCTCGATTAGATTCCAGTCTCTCCCTCGCTCCTGGTTATCTCATATGCTGTATGTAAACCACCCCGAACCCCTCGATTAGATTCCAGTCTCTCCCTCACTCCTGGTTATCTCATATGCTGTATGTAAAGTCCCCCGAACCCCTCGATTAGATTCCAGTCTCTCCCTCGCTCCTGGTTATCTCATATGCTGTATATAAACCACCCGAACCCCTCGATTAGATTTCAGTCTCTCCCTCACTACTGGGTATCTCATATGCTGTATGTAAACCACCCTAAACCCCACGATTAGATTTCAGTCTCTTCCTCACTCCTGGGTATCTCATATGCTTTATGTAAACCACCCCCACCCCTCGATTAGATTTCAGTCTCTCCCTCACTCCTGGGCATCTCATATGCTGTATATAAACCATCCCCAACCCCTCGATTAGATTTCAGTCTGTCCCTCGCTCCTGGGTATCTCATATGTAATAAATAAACCACCCTGAACCCCTCGATTAGATTCCAGTCTCTCCCTCACTCCTGGGTATCTCATATGCTGTATGTAAACCACCCTGAACCCCTCGATTAGATTCCAGTCTCTCCCTCCCTCCAGGTTATCTCATATGCAGTATGTAAACCACCCTGAACCCCTCGATTAGATTCCAGTCTCTCCCTCGCTCCTGGTTATCTCAAATGCTGTATGTCAACCACCCCGAACCCCTCGATTAGATTCCAGTCTGTCCCTCACTCTTGGGCATCTCATACGCTGTATCTAAACCACCCCTAACCTCTCGATTAGATTTCACTCTCCCTCACTCTTGGGTATCACATATGCTTTATGTAAACCACCCTGAACTCCTCGATTAGATTCCAGTCTCTCCCTCGCTCCTGGTTATCTCATATGCTGTATATAAACCACCCTGAACCCCTCGATTTAATTCCAGTCTGTCCCTCATTCTTGGGTATCTCATATGCTGTATGTAAACCATCCATAACCCCTCGATTAGAGTCCAGTCTGTCCCTCACTCTTGGGTATCACATATGCTATATATAAACCACTCCGAACCCGTCGATTAGTTTTCAGTCTCTCCCTCGCTCCTGGTTATCTCATGTGCTGTATGTAAACCACCCTGAACCCCTCGATTAGATTCCAGTCTGTCCCTCACTCTTGGGCATCTCATATGCTGTATATAAACCACTCCCAACCCCTCGATTAGATTTCAATATCTCCCTCACTCCTGGGTATCTCATATGCTGTATATAAACCACCCTGAACCCCTCGATTAGATTCCAGTCTGTCCCTCACTCTTCAGCATCTCATATGCTGTATGTAAACCACCCCGAACCCCTCGATCTGATTCCAGTCTCTCCCTCCATCCAGGTTATCTCATATGCAGTATGTCAACCACCCTGAACCCCTCAATTAGATTCCAGTCTCTCCCTCGCTCCTGGTTATCTCATATGCTGTATGTAAACCACCCTGAACCCCTCGATTAGATTCCAGTCTCTCCCTCCCTCCAGGTTATCTCATATGCTGTATGTTAACCATCCCCAACCCCTCGATTAGATTCCAGTCTCTCCCTCGCTCCTGGTTATCTCATATGCTGTATATAAACCACCCTGAACCCCTCGATTTGATTGCAGTCTGTCCCTCACTCTTGGGTATCTGATATGCTGTGTGGAAAGCCTAAACCCCTCGATTAGATTCCAGTCTGTCCCTCACTCTTCAGCATCTCATATGCTGTATGTAAACCACCCTGAACCCCTCGATTTGATTCCAGTCTCTCCCTCCATCCAGGTTATCTCATATGCAGTATGTCAAACACCCTGAACCCCTCAATTAGATTCCAGTCTCTCCCTCGCTCCTGGTTATCTCATATACTGTATATAAACCACCCCGAACCCCTCGATTAGATTCCAGTCTCTCCCTCACTCCTGGGTATCACATATGCTGTATATAAACTACCCTGAACGCCTCGATTAGATTCCATGTCTGTCCCTCACTCTTGGGCATCTCATATGCTGTATGTAAACCACCCTGAACCCCTCGGTTAGATTACAGTCTCTCCCTCACTCCTGGGGATCTCATATGCTGCATTTAAACCGCTCTGAACCCCTCGATTAAATTCCAGTCTGTCCCTCACTCTTGGGTATCTCATATGCTGTATGTAAACCATCCATAACCCCTCGATTAGAGTCCAGTCTGTCCCTCACTCTTGGGTATCACATATGCTATATATAAACCACTCCGAACCCGTCGATTAGTTTTCAGTCTCTCCCTCGCTCCTGGTTATCTCATGTGCTGTATGTAAACCACCCTGAACCCCTCGATTAGATTCCAGTCTGTCCCTCACTCTTGGGCATCTCATATGCTGTATATAAACCACTCCCAACCCCTCGATTAGATTTCAATATCTCCCTCACTCCTGGGTATCTCATATGCTGTATATAAACCACCCTGAACCCCTCGATTAGATTCCAGTCTGTCCCTCACTCTTCAGCATCTCATATGCTGTATGTAAACCACCCCGAACCCCTCGATCTGATTCCAGTCTCTCCCTCCATCCAGGTTATCTCATATGCAGTATGTCAACCACCCTGAACCCCTCAATTAGATTCCAGTCTCTCCCTCGCTCCTGGTTATCTCATATGCTGTATGTAAACCACCCTGAACCCCTCGATTAGATTCCAGTCTCTCCCTCCCTCCAGGTTATCTCATATGCTGTATGTTAACCATCCCCAACCCCTCGATTAGATTCCAGTCTCTCCCTCGCTCCTGGTTATCTCATATGCTGTATATAAACCACCCTGAACCCCTCGATTTGATTGCAGTCTGTCCCTCACTCTTGGGTATCTGATATGCTGTGTGGAAAGCCTAAACCCCTCGATTAGATTCCAGTCTGTCCCTCACTCTTCAGCATCTCATATGCTGTATGTAAACCACCCTGAACCCCTCGATTTGATTCCAGTCTCTCCCTCCATCCAGGTTATCTCATATGCAGTATGTCAAACACCCTGAACCCCTCAATTAGATTCCAGTCTCTCCCTCGCTCCTGGTTATCTCATATACTGTATATAAACCACCCCGAACCCCTCGATTAGATTCCAGTCTCTCCCTCACTCCTGGGTATCACATATGCTGTATATAAACTACCCTGAACGCCTCGATTAGATTCCATGTCTGTCCCTCACTCTTGGGCATCTCATATGCTGTATGTAAACCACCCTGAACCCCTCGGTTAGATTACAGTCTCTCCCTCACTCCTGGGGATCTCATATGCTGCATTTAAACCGCTCTGAACCCCTCGATTAAATTCCAGTCTGTCCCTCACTCTTGGGCATCTCATATGCTGTATGTAAACCATCCCCAACTCCTCGATTAGATTTTAGTCTCTCCCTCACTCCTGGGCATCTCATATGCTGTATATAAACCATCCCCAACCCCTCGATTAGATTTCAGTCTGTCCCTCACTCTTGGGTATCTCATATGCTGTATATTAACCACCCCGAACCCCTCGATTAGATTACAGTCTCTCCCTCACTCCTGATTATCTCATATGCTGTATATAAACCACCCTGAACCCCTCGATTTGATTGCAGTCTGTCCCTCACTCTTGGGTATCTGATATGCTGTACGTAAAGCCTAAACCCCTCAATTAGATTCCAGTCTGGAACTCACTCCTGGGGATGTGTTATTAGATCAGTGAAGTGATCCTTGTTGGATGTTAGACCGAAGACAAGATAAACTAAATGGTCAAATGTTACATTGGGAGCAGGAACACAGAAAGCTGCTGTTTCATTTCTGTTCTGTTACATATCTCCAAGTTTCAGATTGGGGCTGAATTTCTGTCACAATGGGGAAAATCTCAAAAGCTGTTTACTGTCCTGCTTGAAGCAATCATCATAACATGAATTCCCTTGTAAAATAGGAAATGGAGACAGCTTCTGGAAGGTGTCTGTATCTGTGTGTGTGTGATTCTATCTGTCTGTGTATGTCTGTTTGTGTGTGATTCTATGTGCATGTTCAATGTTTTATATATTTTCAAACTGCATTGATGTTGCCAGTCTCTCTTGCTTTTCCTTATTTATAAGCTGAATGTCATCGTTTTGCTGATATAAAATGGTGGCTGTGGACAAATCTAAAATGTCTGCCTGACTGATTTGTGTCAGGAATACTTTCAGCAAGGGAGAGGGGGCAATGTGTCAAAAGCCATTTCCATTCATTGATGCTAGCAGAGATAGGGAATGGAGACAGCTCTTTGAAGGGGATTAAAATGCATATCCCAGAACCTGTTTGCAGTGAATGCGGAGAGACAATGTGACATTCCAGTAAAGTCTGCCTTACTTTCCAAGCTCCTAATATATGAGAGAAACATAATATACAAAACCTGAAAGAGCTCAGCAACTGAATTGTAGATTTGCAGCGTTTGATCAGGCTCGGCTAGGCTAGGCCTTATCCCAAATTGAAGGGTTTCTCAAATCCAACACTGACCTTCTGTGGGTTTAAATTGGGAACCCATTGACTAGATTCAAGGCTGTAAATCACTCCGGGCTATCTTTTTATTCTGTACATAACCACACTGAACCCCTCGATTAAATTCCAAGCTGGAACTCACCCGGGGCTATCTGTTAGTCTGTATATAAACCAGCCTGAACCCCTTGATTAGATTCCAGACTATAACTCACCCTGGGCTATCTGTTATTCTGTATATAAACCAGCCTGAAACCCTCAATTAATTCCATGCCTTAACTCACTCTGGGCTGTCTGATATTTTGTATATTAACCACCCATTGATTTGATTCCACTTCATGTCATGTTAAGCTCATGTTGCCAACACAATCTCATCTCAATAATGATCAATGTATCACGGGTCCTCCTATCTGCTGGCACTACCATCATGTTAACTTACTGATGTTTACGTACATGATCAGCTGTCGCATCTGAACAATACTGTTTCAGAATTTCTCATCATTTTACACAGAAACTTTCAGCTTTTTCTATTTTTATTGCAAATCACCTTCCAGAATATTCTCTTGCACCTGCCAATGTTTTCAATATAATTCACAAAACACTGACAGCAAAGTAGATGACATGACGGGATGTAGCAAACTGTTACACTCAGTACCTTCATGTTGCAATGTAATAATATCCAGTCAGAAACCTGCCCTGGGTCAGGGACAAAACCTCCCTGGGTCTGGAAGTGGGGACTGTGCAGAGAACGGGGTTTTCGTCTGTCACTGAGTTAGTTTGGAAATCTGTGCTGCACATGTACATTTCCCCACATTATATTCAGTTTCTATGTGTGTGTGTGATGGAGAGAGTTTAAACATAGTTTAACTATGCGTCTCTGCTTAGGGATTCCCTGTCCTTCAGACATTTGACTGCAACATCATAGAAAGTGTGGGTATCTGCCTGTTTCTCTCCCGTCTTTCAGGACACATGGAAACCTCCACATACAGCAGTTGAATCCTGTCTGACTCAGCTCATTGTTGAGTTGGTCCCTCACTCTTGGGCATCTCATATGCTGTATGTAAATCACCCTGAACCCCTCGGTTAGATTACAGTCTCTTCCTCACTCCTGGGTATTTCATATGCAGTGTGGAAACCACCCTGAACTCCTCGATTAGATTCCAGTCTGTCCCTCACTCTTGGGTATCTCATATGCTGTATATAAACCACCCTGAACCCCTCGATTAGATTCCAGTCTCTCCCTCGCTCCTAGTTATCGCATATGCTGTATATAAACCACCTCAAACCCCTCGATTAGATTTCAGTCTCTCCCTCACTCCTGGGTATCTCATATGCTGCATGTAAACCACCCTGAACCCCTCGATTAGATTTCAGTCTCTCCCTCACTCCTGGGTATTTCATATGCTGCATGTAAACCACCCTGAACCCCTCGATTAGATTCCAGTCTGTCCCTCACTCTTGGGCATCTCATATGCTGTATATAAACCATCCCGAACCCCTGGATTAGATTTCAGTCTCTCCCTCACTCCTGGGTATCTCATATGCTGTATGTAAACCACCCTGAACCCCTCGACTAGATTCCATGTCTCTCCCTCCCTCCAGGTTATATCATATGCTGTATGTAAACCACCCCGAACCCCTCGATTAGATTCCAGCCTCTCCCTCGCTCCTGGTTATCTCATATGCTGTATGTAAACCACCCCCACCCCTCGATTAGATTTCAGTCTCTCCCTCACTCCTGGGCATCTCATATGCTGTATATAAACCATCCCCAACCCCTCGATTAGATTTCAGTCTGTCCCTCACTCTTGGGAATCTCATATGCTGTATATTAACCACCCCGAACCCCTCGATTAGATTACAGTCTCTCCCTCACTCCTGATTATCTCATATGCTGTATATAAACCACCCTGAACCCCTCGATTTGATTGCAGTCTGTCCCTCACTCTTGGGTATCTGATATGCTGTGTGTAAAGCCTAAACCCCTCAATTAGATTCCAGTCTGGAACTCACTCCTGGGGATGTGTTATTAGATCAGTGAAGTGATCCTTGTTGGATGTTAGACCGAAGACAAGATAAACTAAATGGTCAAATGTTACATTGGGAGCAGGAACACAGAAAGCTGCTGTTTCATTTCTGTTCTGTTACATATCTCCAAGTTTCAGATTGGGGCTGAATTTCTGTCACAATGGGGAAAATCTCAAAAGCTGTTTACTGTCCTGCTTGAATGCATCATCATAACATGAATTCCCTTGCAAGATAGGAAATGGAGACAGCTTCTGGAAGGTGTCTGTATCTGTGTCTCTGTGATTATATCTGTCTGTGTATGTCTGTTTGTGTGTGATTCTGTGTGCATGTTCAATGTTTTATATATTTTCAAACTGCATTGATGTTGCCAGTCTCTCTTGCTTTTCCTTATTTATAAGCTCAATGTCATCGTTTTGCTGATATAAAATGGTGGCTGTGGACAAATCTAAAATGTCTGCCTGACTGATTTGTGTCAGGAATACTTTCAGCAAGGGAGAGGGGGCAATGTGTCAAAAGCCATTTCCATTCATTGATGCTAGCAGAGAGAGGGAATGGAGACAGCTCTTTGAAGGGGATTAAAATGCATATCCCAGAACCTGTTTGCAGTGAATGCGGAGAGACAATGTGACATTCCAGTAAAGTCTGCCTTACTTTCCAAGCTCCTAATATATGAGAGAAACATAATATACAAAACCTGAAAGAGCTCAGCCACTGAATTGTAGATTTGCAGCGTTTGATCAGGCTCGGCTAGGCTAGGCCTTATCCCAAATTGAAGGGTTTCTCAAATCCAACACTAACCTTCTGTGGGTTTAAATTGGGAACCCATTGACTAGATTCAAGGCTGTAAATCACTCCAGGCTATCTTTTTATTCTGTACATAACCACACTGAACCCCTCGATTAAATTCCAAGCTGTAACTCACCCGGGGCTATCTGTTAGTCTGTATATAAACCAGCCTGAACCCCTTGATTAGATTCCAGACTATAACTCACCCTGGGCTATCTGTTATTCTGTATATAAACCAGCCTGAACCCCTCAATTAGATTCCATGCCTTAACTCACTCTGGGCTGTCTGATATTTTGTATATTAACCACCCATTGATTTGATTCCACTTCATGTCATGTTAAGCTCATGTTGCCAACACAATCTCATCTCAATAATGATCAATGTATCACGGGTCCTCCTATCTGCTGGCACTACCATCATGTTAACTTACTGATGTTTACGTACATGATCAGCTGTCGCATCTGAACAATACTGTTTCAGAATTTCTCATCATTTTACACAGAAACTTTCAGCTTTTTCTATTTTTATTGCAAATCACCTTCCAGAATATTCTCTTGCACCTGCCAATGTTTTCAATATAATTCACAAAACACTGACAGCAAAGTAGATGACATGACGGGATGTAGCAAACTGTTATACTCAGTACCTTCATGTTGCAATGTAATAATATCCAGTCAGAAACCTGCCCTGGGTCAGGGACAAAACCTCCCTGGGTCTGGAAGTGGGGACTGTGCAGAGAACGGGGTTTTCGTCTGTCACTGAGTTAGTTTGGAAATCTGTACTGAACATTGGCATTTCTCCACATTATATTCAGTTTCTATGTGTGTGGGTGTGCGTGTGTGATGGAGAGTGTTTAAAGACAGTTTAACTCTGTGTCTCTGCTAAGAGATTCCTTGTCCTTCAGACATTTGACTGCAACATCATAGAAAGTGTGGGTATCTGCCTGTTTCTCTCCCGTCTTTCAGAACACATGGAAACCTCCACGTCCAGCAGTTGAATCCTGTCTGACTCAGCTCATTGTTGAGTTGGTCCCTCACTCTTGGGCATCTCATATGCTGTATGTAAATCACCCTGAACCCCTCCGTTAGATTACAGTCTCTCCCTCACTCCTGGGTATTTCATATGCAGTGTGTAAACCACCCTGAACCCCTCGATTAGATTCCAGTCGGTCCCTCACTCTTGGGTATCTCATATGCTGTATATAAACCACCCTGAACCCCTCGATTTGATTCCAGTCTCTCCCTCGCTCCTAGTTATCTCATATGCTGTATATAAACCACTCCAAACCCCTCGATTAGATTTCAGTCTGTCCCTCACTCCTGGGTATCTCATATGCTGTATGTAAACCACCCATAACCCCTCGATTAGATTCCAGTCTGTCCCTTACTCTTGTGTATCTCATATGCTGTATATAAACCACTCCGAACCCCTCGATTAGATTTCAGTCTCTCCCTCACTCCTGGGTATCTCATATGCTCTAAATAAACCATCCTGAACCCCTCGATTAGATTCCAGTCTCTCCATCGCTCCTGGTTATCTCATATGCTGTATATAAACCACCCTGAAATACTTGATTTAATTCCAGTCTGTCCCTCACTCTTGGGTATCTCATATGCTGTATGTAAACCAACCTGAAACCCTCGATTAGGTTCCAGTCTCTCCCTCCATCCAGGTTATCTCATATGCAGTATGTCAACCACCCTGAACCCCTCAATTAGATTCCAGTCTCTCCCTCGCTCCTGGTTATCTCATATGCTGTATGTCAACCACCCCCAACCCCTCGATTAGATTCCAGTCTCTCCCTCGCTCCTGGTTATCTCATAAACTGTATGTAAACCACCCTGAACCCCTCGATTAGATTCCAGTCTCTCCCTCCCTCCAGGTTATCTCATATGCTGTATGTTAACCATCCCCAACCCCTCGATTAGATTCCAGTCTCTCCCTCGCTACTGGTTATCTCATATGCTGTATATAAACCACCCTGAACCCCTTGATTTGATTGCAGTCTGTCCCTCACTCTTGGGTATCTGATATGCTGTGTGTAAAGCCTAAACCCCTCGATTAGATTCCAGTCTGTCCCTCACTCTTCAGCATCTCATATGCTGTATGTAAACCACCCTGAACCCCTCGATTTGATTCCAGTCTCTCCCTCCATCCAGGTTATCTCATATGCAGTATGTCAACCACCCTGAACCCCTCAATTAGATTCCAGTCTCTCCCTCGCTCCTGGTTATCTCATATGCTGTATATAATCCACCCCGAACCCCTCGATTAGATTCCAGTCTCTCCCTCACTCCTGGGTATCACATATGCTGTATATAAACCACCCTGAACGCCTCGATTAGATTCCAGTCTGTCCCTCACTCTTGGGCATCTCATATGCTGTATATTAACCACCCCGAACCCCTCGATTAGATTACAGTCTCTCCCTCACTCCTGATTATCTCATATGCTGTATATAAATCACCCTGCACCCCTCGATTTGATTGCAGTCTGTCCCTCACTCTTGGGTATCTGATATGCTGTGTGTAAAGCCTAAACCCCTCAATTAGATTCCAGTCTGGAACTCACTCCTGGGGATGTGTTATTAGATCAGTGAAGTGATCCTTGTTGGATGTTAGACCGAAGACAAGATAAACTAAATGGTCAAATGTTACATTGGGAGCAGGAACACAGAAAGCTGCTGTTTCATTTCTGTTCTGTTACATATCTCCAAGTTTCAGATTGGGGCTGAATTTCTGTCACAATGGGGAAAATCTCAAAAGCTGTTTACTGTCCTGCTTGAATGCATCATCATAACATGAATTCCCTTGCAAGATAGGAAATGGAGACAGCTTCTGGAAGGTGTCTGTATCTGTGTGTGTGTGATTCTATCTGTCTGTGTATGTCTGTTTGTGTGTGATTCTGTGTGCATGTTCAATGTTTTATATATTTTCAAACTGCATTGATGTTGCCAGTCTCTCTTGCTTTTCCTTATTTATAAGCTCAATGTCATCGTTTTGCTGATATAAAATGGTGGCTGTGGACAAATCTAAAATGTCTGCCTGACTGATTTGTGTCAGGAATACTTTCAGCAAGGGAGAGGGGCCAATGTGTCAAAAGCCATTTCCATTCATTGATGCTAGCAGAGATAGGGAATGGAGACAGCTCTTTGAAGGGGATTAAAATGCATATCCCAGAACCTGTTTGCAGTGAATGCGGAGAGACAATGTGACATTCCAGTAAAGTCTGCCTTACTTTCCAAGCTCCTAATATATGAGAGAAACATAATATACAAAACCTGAAAGAGCTCAGCCACTGAATTGTAGATTTGCAGCGTTTGATCAGGCTAGGCTAGGCTAGGCCTTATCCCAAATTGAAGGGTTTCTCAAATCCAACACTGACCTTCTGTGGGTTTAAATTGGGAACCCATTGACTAGATTCAAGGCTGTAAATCACTCCGGGCTATCTTTTTATTCTGTACATAACCACACTGAACCCCTCGATTAAATTCCAAGCTGTAACTCACCCGGGGCTATCTGTTAGTCTGTATATAAACCAGCCTGAACCCCTTGATTAGATTGCAGACGATAACTCACCCTGGGCTATCTGTTATTCTGTATATAAACCAGCCTGAACCCATCAATTAGATTCCATGCCTTAACTCACTCTGGGCTGTCTGATATTTTGTATATTAACCACCCATTGATTTGATTCCACTTCATGTCATGTTAAGCTCATGTTGCCAACACAATCTCATCTCAATAATGATCAATGTATCACGGGTCCTCCTATCTGCTGGCACTACCATCATGTTAACTTACTGATGTTTACGTACATGATCAGCTGTCGCATCTGAACAATACTGTTTCAGAATTTCTCATCATTTTACACAGAAACTTTCAGCTTTTTCTATTTTTATTGCAAATCACCTACCAGAATATTCTCTTGCACCTGCCAATTTTTTCAATATAATTCACAAAAGACTGACAGCAAAGTAGATGACATGACGGGATGTAGCAAACTGTTACACTCAGTACCTTCATGTTGCAATGTAATAATATCCAGTCAGAAACCTGCCCTGGGTCAGGGACAAAACCTCCCTGGGTCTGGAAGTGGGGACTGTGCAGAGAACGGGGTTTTCGTCTGTCACTGAGTTAGTTTGGAAACCTGTGCTGAACATTGGCATTTCTCCACATTATATTCAGTTTCTATGTGTGTGGGTGTGTGTGTGTGATGGAGAGAGTTTAAACAGAGTTTAACTCTGCGTCTCTGCTTCGAGATTCCCTATCCTTCAGACATTTGACTGCAACATCATAGAAAGTGTGGGTATCTGCCTGTTTCTCTCCCGTCTTTCAGAACACATGGAAACCTCCACGTACAGCAGTTGAATCCTGTCTGACTCAGCTCATTGTTGAGTTGGTCCCTCACTCTTGGGCATCTCATATGCTGTATGTAAATCACCCTGAACCCCTCCGTTCGATTACAGTCTCTCCCTCACTCCTGGGTATTTCATATGCAGTGTGTAAACCACCCTGAACCCCTCGATTAGATTCCAGTCAGTCCCTCACTCTTGGGTATCTCATATGCTGTATATAAACCACCCTGAACCCCTCGATTAGATTCCAGTCTCTCCCTCGCTCCTAGTTATCTCATATGCTGTATATAAACCACCCCAAACCCCTCGATTAGATTTCAGTCTCTCCCTCACTCCTGGGTATCTCATATGCTGCATGTAAACCACCCTGAACCCCTCGATTAGATTTCAGTCTCTCCCTCACTCCTGGGTATCTCATATGCTGCATGTAAACCTCCCTGAACCCCTCGATTAGATTCCAGTCTGCCCCTCACTCTTGGGCATCTCATATGCTGTATATAAACCACCCTGAACCCCTCGATTAGATTTCAGTCTCTCCCTCACTCCTGGGTATCTCATATGCTGTATATAAACCATCCCGAACCACTCGATTAGATTCCAGTCTCTCCCTCACTCCTGGGTATCTCATATGCTGTATGTAAACCACCCCGAACCCCTCGATTAGATTCCAGCCTCTCCCTCCCTCCTGGTTATCTCATATGCTGTTTGTAAACCTCCCGCACTCCTCGATTAGATTTCACTTTCTCCCTCGCACCTGGTTATCTCAAATGCTGTATGTAAACCACCCCGAACCCCTCGATTAGATTCCAGTCTCTCCCTCACTCCTGGGTATCTCATATACTGTATGTAAACCACCCTGAACCCCTCGATTAGATTCCAGTCTCTCCCTCGCTCCTGGTTATCTCAAATGCTGTATGTAAACCACCCCCAACCCCTCGATTATATTCCAGTCTGTCCCTCACTCTTGGGCATCTCACACGCTGTATCTAAACCACCCTAACCCCTCGATTAGATTTCAGTCTCTCCCTCATTCTTGGGTGTCACATATGCTCTTTGTAAACCACTCTGAACCCCTCGATTAGATTTCAGTCTGTCCCTCACTCCTGGGTTTCTCATATGCTGTATGTAAACCACCCATAACCCCTCGATTAGATTCCAGTCTGTCCCTTACTCTTGTGTATCTCATATGCTGTATATAAACCACTCCGAACCCCTCGATTAGATTTCAGTCTCTCCCTCACTCCTGGGTATCTCATATGCTCTAAATAAACCATCCTGAAACCCTCGATTAGATTCCAGTCTCTCCTTCGCTCCTGGTTATCTCATATGCTGTATATAAACCACCCTGAAATACTTGATTTAATTCCAGTCTGTCCCTCACTCTTGGGTATCTCATATGCTGTATGTAAAGCACCCATAAACCCTCGATTAGATTCCAGTCTGTCCCTTACTCTTGGGTATCTCATATGCTGTATATAAACCACTCCGAACCCCTCGATTAGATTTCAGTCTCTCCCTCACTCCTGGGTATCTCATATGCTCTAAATAAACCACCCTGAACCCCGCGATTAGATTCCAGTCTGTCCTTCACTCTTGGGTATCTGATATGCTGTATGTAAACCACCCCGAACCCCTCGATAAGATTTCAGTCTCTCCCTCACTCCTGGGTATCTCATATGCTGTATGTAAACCACCCTGAACCCCTCGATTAGATTCCAGTCTGTCCCTCACTCTTGGGCATCTCATATGCGCTATATATATTTCACCCCCAACCCATCGATTAGAGTTCAGTATCTCCCTCACTTCTGGGTATCTCATATGCTGTATATAAACCACCCTGAATCCCTCGATTAGATTCCAGCCTGTCCCTCACTCTTGGGCATCTCATATGCTGTATGTAAACCACACTGAACCCCTCGGTCAGATTACAGTCTCTCCCTCGCTCCTAGTTATCTTACATGCTGTATGTAAACCAACCTGAAACCCTCGATTAGATTTCAGTCTCTCCCTCACTCCTGGGTATCTCATATGCTCTAAATAAACCACCCTGAACCCCTCGATTAGATTCCAGTCTGTCCTTCACTCTTGGGTATCTCATATGCTCTAAATAAACCATCCTGAACATCCTGGTTATCTCATATGCTGTATGTAAACCACCTCCACCCCTCGATTAGATTTCACTTTCTCCCTCGCTCCAGGTTATCTCATATGCTATATGTAAACCACCTTGAACCCCTCGATTAGATTTCAGTCTCTCCCTCACTCCTGGGTATCTCGTATGCTGTATGTAATCCACCCTGATCCCCTCGATTAGATTCCAGTCTCTCCCTCGCTCCTGGTTATCTCAAATGCTGTATGTAAACCACCCCGAACCCCTCGATTAGATTCCAGTCTCTCCCTCACACCTGGGTATCTCATATGCTGTATGTAAACCACCCTGAACCCCTCGATTAGATTCCATTCTCTCCCTCGCTCTTGGTTATCTCAAATGCTGTATGTAAACCACTCCCACCCCCTCGATTATATTCCAGTCTGTCCCTCACTCTTGGGCATCTCACACGCTGTATCTAAACCAACCTAACCCCTCGATTAGATTTCAGTCTCTCCCACATTCTTGGGTGTCGCATATGCACTTTGTAAACCACCCTGAACCCCTCGATTAGATTTCAGTCTGTCCCTCACTCCTGGGTTTCTCATATGCTGTATGTAAACCACCCATAACCCCTCGATTAGATTCCAGTCTGTCCCTTACTCTTGGGTATCTCATATGCTCTAAATAAACCATCCTGAACCCCTCGATTAGATTCCAGTCTCTCCCTCGCTCCTGGTTATCTCATATGCTGTAGAGAAACCACTCTGAAACCCTTGATTTAATTCCAGTCTGTCCCTCACTCTTGGGTATCTCATATGCTGTATGTAAACCACCCATAAACCCTCGATTGGATTCCAGTCTGTCCCTTACTCTTGGGTATCTCATATGCTGTATATAAACCACTCCGAACCACTCGATTAGATTTCAGTCTCTCCCTCACTCCTGGGTATCTCATATGCTCTAAATAAACCACCCTGAACCCCTCGATTAGATTCCAGTCTGTCCTTCACTCTTGTGTATCTGATATGCTGTATGTAAACCACCCCGAACACCTCGATTAGATTTCAGTCTCTCCCTCAATCCTGGGTATCTCATATGCTGTATGTAAACCACCCTGAACCCCTCGGTCAGATTACAGTCTCTCCCTCGCTCCTAGTTATCTCACATGCTGTATGTAAACCAACCTGAAACCCTCGATTAGGTTACAGTCTCTCCCTCGCTTCTGGTTATCTCATATGCTGTATATAAACCACACCGAACCCCACGATTTGATTTCAGTCTCTCCCTCACTCCTGGGTATCTCATATGCTGTATAGAAACCATCCCGAAACCCTCGATTAGATTTCAGTCTCTCCCTCACTCCTGGGTATCTCATATGCTGTATGTAAACCACCGTGAACCCCTCGATTAGATTCCAGTCTCTCCCTCCCTCCAGGTTATCTCATATGCAGTATGTAAACCACCCTGAACCCCTCGATTATATTCAAGTCTCTCCCTCGCTCCTGGTTATCTCATATGCTGTACGTAAACTACCCCGAACCCCTAGATTAGATTCCAGTCTCTCCCTCGCTCCTGGATATCTCATATGCTGTATATAAACCACCCCGAACCCCTCGTTTAGATTTCAGTCTCTCCCTCACTCCTGGGTATCTCATATGCTGTATGTAAACCACCCTGAACCCCTCGATTAGATTCCAGTCTGCCCCTCGCTCCTGGTTATCTCAAATGCTGTATGTAAACCACTCCCACCCCCTCGATTAGATTCCAGTCTGTCCCTCACTCCTGGGTATCACATATGCTTTATGTAACCCACCCTGAACCCCTCGATTAGATTCCAGTCTCTCCCTCGCTCCTGGTTATCTCATATGCTGTATCTAAACCACCCTGAACCCCTCGATTTAATTCCAGTCTGTCCCTCACTCTTGGGTATCTCATATGCTGTATGTAAACCACCCATAACCCCTCGATTAGATTCCAGTCTGTCCCTCACTCTTGGGTATCTCATATGCTGTATATAAACCACTCCGAACCCCTCAATTAGATTCAGTCTCTCCCTCACTCCTGGGTATCTCATATGCTCTAAATAAACCACCCTGAACCCCTCGATGAGATTCCAGTCTCTCCCTCGCTTTGGTTATCTCATATGCTGTATCTAAACCACCCTGAACCCCTCGATTTAATTCCAGTCTGTCCCTCACTCTTGGGTAACTCATATGCTGTATGTAAACCACCCATAACCCCTCGATTAGATTCCAGTCTGTCCCTCACTCTTGGGTATCTCATATGCTGTATATAAACCACTCCGAACCCCTCGATTAGATTTCAGTCTCTCCCTCGCTCCTGGTTATCTCATATGCTGTATCTAAACCACCCTGAACCCCTCGATTTAATTCCAGTCTGTCCCTCACTCTTGGGTATCTCATATGCTGTATGTAAACCACCCATAACCCCTCGATTAGATTCCAGTCTGTCCCTCACTCTTGGGTATCTCATATGCTGTATATAAACCACCCCGAACCCCTCGGTTAGATTTCAGTCTCTCCCTCACTCCTGGGTATCTCATATGCTGTATGTAAACCACCCCGAACCCCTCGATTAGATTTCAGTCTCTCCCTCACTCCTGGGTATCTCATATGCTGTATGTAAACCAC
Organism: Chiloscyllium plagiosum; assembly: GCF_037043375.1. Classification (NCBI taxonomy): domain Eukaryota; kingdom Metazoa; phylum Chordata; class Chondrichthyes; order Orectolobiformes; family Hemiscylliidae; genus Chiloscyllium; species Chiloscyllium plagiosum. The sequence goes on from NW_028270177.1 coordinate 107,388,561, forward strand.
CCTGAACCCCTCGATTAGATTCCAGTCTGTCCCTCACTCTTGGGCTTCTCTTATGCTGTATATAAACCACCCCCAACCCCTCGATTAGATTTCACTATCCCTCTCACTCCTGGGTATCTCATATGCTGTATATAAACCACCCTGAACCCCTCGATTAGATTCCAGTCTGTCCCTCAGTCTTGGGCATCTCATATGCTGTATGAAAACCACCCTGAACCCCTCGGTTAGATTACAGTCTCTCCCTCACTCCTGGGTGTCTCATATGTTGTATATAAACCACCCTGAACCCTCGATTAGATTCCAGTCTGTCCCTCATTCTTGGGCATCTCATATGCTGTATATAAACCACCCCCAACCCCTCGATTAGATTTCAGTATCTCCCTCACTCCTGGGTATCTCATATGCTGTATATAAACCACCGTGAACCCCTCGATTAGATTCCAGTCTGTCCCTCACTCTTCAGCATCTCATATGCTGTACGTAAACCACCCCGAACCCCTCGATTTGATTCCAGTCTCTCCCTACATCCAGGTTATCTCATATGCAGTATGTCAACCACCCTGAACCCCTCAATTAGATTCCAGTCTCTCCCTCGCTCCTGGTTATCTCATATGCTGTATGTCAACCACCCCCAACACTTCGATTAGATTCCAGTCTCTCCCGCGCTCCTGGTTATCTCATATGCTGTATGTAAACCACCCTGAACCCCTCGATTAGATTCCAGTCTGTCCCTCACTCTTGTGCATCTCATATGCTATATATATATTTCACCCCCAACCCATCGATTAGAGTTCAGTATCTCCCTCACTTCTGGGTATCTCATATGCTGTATATAAACCACCCTGAATCCCTCGATTAGATTCCAGCCTGTCCCTCACTCTTGGGCATCTCATATGCTGTATGTAAACCACACTGAACCCCTCGGTCAGATTACAGTCTCTCCCTCGCTCCTAGTTATCTTACATGCTGTATGTAAACCAACCTGAAACCCTCGATTAGATTTCAGTCTCTCCCTCACTCCTGGGTATCTCATATGCTCTAAATAAACCACCCTGAACCCCTCGATTAGATTCCAGTCTGTCCTTCACTCTTGGGTATCTCATATGCTCTAAATAAACCATCCTGAACATCCTGGTTATCTCATATGCTGTATGTAAACCACCTCCACCCCTCGATTAGATTTCACTTTCTCCCTCGCTCCAGGTTATCTCATATGCTATATGTAAACCACCTTGAACCCCTCGATTAGATTTCAGTCTCTCCCTCACTCCTGGGTATCTCGTATGCTGTATGTAATCCACCCTGATCCCCTCGATTAGATTCCAGTCTCTCCCTCGCTCCTGGTTATCTCAAATGCTGTATGTAAACCACCCCGAACCCCTCGATTAGATTCCAGTCTCTCCCTCACACCTGGGTATCTCATATGCTGTATGTAAACCACCCTGAACCCCTCGATTAGATTCCATTCTCTCCCTCGCTCTTGGTTATCTCAAATGCTGTATGTAAACCACTCCCACCCCCTCGATTATATTCCAGTCTGTCCCTCACTCTTGGGCATCTCACACGCTGTATCTAAACCAACCTAACCCCTCGATTAGATTTCAGTCTCTCCCACATTCTTGGGTGTCGCATATGCACTTTGTAAACCACCCTGAACCCCTCGATTAGATTTCAGTCTGTCCCTCACTCCTGGGTTTCTCATATGCTGTATGTAAACCACCCATAACCCCTCGATTAGATTCCAGTCTGTCCCTTACTCTTGGGTATCTCATATGCTCTAAATAAACCATCCTGAACCCCTCGATTAGATTCCAGTCTCTCCCTCGCTCCTGGTTATCTCATATGCTGTAGAGAAACCACTCTGAAACCCTTGATTTAATTCCAGTCTGTCCCTCACTCTTGGGTATCTCATATGCTGTATGTAAACCACCCATAAACCCTCGATTGGATTCCAGTCTGTCCCTTACTCTTGGGTATCTCATATGCTGTATATAAACCACTCCGAACCACTCGATTAGATTTCAGTCTCTCCCTCACTCCTGGGTATCTCATATGCTCTAAATAAACCACCCTGAACCCCTCGATTAGATTCCAGTCTGTCCTTCACTCTTGTGTATCTGATATGCTGTATGTAAACCACCCCGAACACCTCGATTAGATTTCAGTCTCTCCCTCAATCCTGGGTATCTCATATGCTGTATGTAAACCACCCTGAACCCCTCGGTCAGATTACAGTCTCTCCCTCGCTCCTAGTTATCTCACATGCTGTATGTAAACCAACCTGAAACCCTCGATTAGGTTACAGTCTCTCCCTCGCTTCTGGTTATCTCATATGCTGTATATAAACCACACCGAACCCCACGATTTGATTTCAGTCTCTCCCTCACTCCTGGGTATCTCATATGCTGTATAGAAACCATCCCGAAACCCTCGATTAGATTTCAGTCTCTCCCTCACTCCTGGGTATCTCATATGCTGTATGTAAACCACCGTGAACCCCTCGATTAGATTCCAGTCTCTCCCTCCCTCCAGGTTATCTCATATGCAGTATGTAAACCACCCTGAACCCCTCGATTATATTCAAGTCTCTCCCTCGCTCCTGGTTATCTCATATGCTGTACGTAAACTACCCCGAACCCCTAGATTAGATTCCAGTCTCTCCCTCGCTCCTGGATATCTCATATGCTGTATATAAACCACCCCGAACCCCTCGTTTAGATTTCAGTCTCTCCCTCACTCCTGGGTATCTCATATGCTGTATGTAAACCACCCTGAACCCCTCGATTAGATTCCAGTCTGCCCCTCGCTCCTGGTTATCTCAAATGCTGTATGTAAACCACTCCCACCCCCTCGATTAGATTCCAGTCTGTCCCTCACTCCTGGGTATCACATATGCTTTATGTAACCCACCCTGAACCCCTCGATTAGATTCCAGTCTCTCCCTCGCTCCTGGTTATCTCATATGCTGTATCTAAACCACCCTGAACCCCTCGATTTAATTCCAGTCTGTCCCTCACTCTTGGGTATCTCATATGCTGTATGTAAACCACCCATAACCCCTCGATTAGATTCCAGTCTGTCCCTCACTCTTGGGTATCTCATATGCTGTATATAAACCACTCCGAACCCCTCAATTAGATTCAGTCTCTCCCTCACTCCTGGGTATCTCATATGCTCTAAATAAACCACCCTGAACCCCTCGATGAGATTCCAGTCTCTCCCTCGCTTTGGTTATCTCATATGCTGTATCTAAACCACCCTGAACCCCTCGATTTAATTCCAGTCTGTCCCTCACTCTTGGGTAACTCATATGCTGTATGTAAACCACCCATAACCCCTCGATTAGATTCCAGTCTGTCCCTCACTCTTGGGTATCTCATATGCTGTATATAAACCACTCCGAACCCCTCGATTAGATTTCAGTCTCTCCCTCGCTCCTGGTTATCTCATATGCTGTATCTAAACCACCCCGAACCCCTCGGTTAGATTTCAGTCTCTCCCTCACTCCTGGGTATCTCATATGCTGTATGTAAACCACCCCGAACCCCTCGATTAGATTTCAGTCTCTCCCTCACTCCTGGGTATCTCATATGCTGTATGTAAACCACCCTGAACCCCTCGATTAGATTCCAGTCTGTCCCTCACTCTTGGGCTTCTCTTATGCTGTATATAAACCACCCCCAACCCCTCGATTAGATTTCACTATCCCTCTCACTCCTGGGTATCTCATATGCTGTATATAAACCACCCTGAACCCCTCGATTAGATTCCAGTCTGTCCCTCAGTCTTGGGCATCTCATATGCTGTATGAAAACCACCCTGAACCCCTCGGTTAGATTACAGTCTCTCCCTCACTCCTGGGTGTCTCATATGTTGTATATAAACCACCCTGAACCCTCGATTAGATTCCAGTCTGTCCCTCATTCTTGGGCATCTCATATGCTGTATATAAACCACCCCCAACCCCTCGATTAGATTTCAGTATCTCCCTCACTCCTGGGTATCTCATATGCTGTATATAAACCACCGTGAACCCCTCGATTAGATTCCAGTCTGTCCCTCACTCTTCAGCATCTCATATGCTGTACGTAAACCACCCCGAACCCCTCGATTTGATTCCAGTCTCTCCCTACATCCAGGTTATCTCATATGCAGTATGTCAACCACCCTGAACCCCTCAATTAGATTCCAGTCTCTCCCTCGCTCCTGGTTATCTCATATGCTGTATGTCAACCACCCCCAACACTTCGATTAGATTCCAGTCTCTCCCTCGCTCCTGGTTATCTCATATGCTGTATGTAAACCACCCTGAACCCCTCGATTAGATTCCAGTCTCTCCCTCCCTCCAGGTTATCTCATATGCTGTGTGTAAACCACCCCCAACCCCTCGATTAGATTCCAGTCTCTCCCTCGCTCCTGGTTATCTCATATGCTGTATATAAACCACCCTGAACCCCTCGATTTGATTGCAGTTTGTCCCTCACTCTTGGGTATCTGATATGCTGTGTGTAAAGCCTAAACCCCTCGATTAGATTCCAGTCTGTCCCTCAATCTTGGGCATCTCATATGCTGTATGTAAACCACCCTGAACCCTCGGTTAGATTACAGTCTCTCCCTCACTCCTGGGGATCTCATATGCTGCATGTAAACCACCCTGAACCCCTCGATTAAATTCCAGTCTGCCCCTCACTCTTGGGCATCTCATATGCTGTATGTAAACCATCCCCAACCCCTCGATTAGATTTCAGTCTCTCCCTCACTCCTGGGCATCTCATATGCTGTATATAAACCATCCCCAACCCCTCGATTAGATTTCAGTCTCTCCCTCACTCCTGGGTATCTCCTATGCTGTATATTAACCACCCCGAACCCCTCGGTTAGATTACAGTCTCTCCCTCACTCCTGATTATCTCATATGCTGTATATAAACCACCCTGAACCCCTCGATTTGATTGCAGTCTGTCCCTCACTCTTGGGTATCTGATATGCTGTACGTAAAGCCTAAACCCCTCAATTAGATTCCAGCCTGCAACTCACTCCTGCGGATGTGTTATTAGATCAGTGAAGTGATCCTTGTTGGATGATAGACCGAAGACAAGATAAACTAAATGGTCAAATGTTACATTGGGAGCAGGAACACAGAAAGCTGCTGTTTCATTTCTGTTCTGTTACATATCTCCAGGTTTCAGATTGGGGCTGAATTTCTGTCACAATGGGGAAAATCTCAAAAGCTGTTTACTGTCCTGCTTGAATGCATCATCATAACATGAATTCCCTTGCAAGATAGGAAATGGAGACAGCTTCTGGAAGGTGTCTGTATCTGTGTGTGTGTGATTCTATCTGTCTGTGTATGTCTGTTTGTGTGTGATTCTGTGTGCATGTTCAATGTTTTATATATTTTCAAACTGCATTGATGTTGCCAGTCTCTCTTGCTTTTCCTTATTTATAAGCTCAATGTCATCGTTTTGCTGATATAAAATGGTGGCTGTGGACAAATCTAAAATGTCTGCCTGACTGATTTGTGTCAGGAATACTTTCAGCAAGGGAGAGGGGGCAAACTGTTATACTCAGTACCTTCATGTTGCAATGTAATAATATCCAGTCAGAAACCTGCCCTGGGTCTGGGACAAAACCTCCCTGGGTCTGGAAGTGGGGACTGGGCAGAGAACGGGGTTTTCGTCTGTCACTGAGTTAGTTTGGAAATCTGTGCTGCACATGGACATTTCTCCACATTATATTCAGTTTCTATGTGTGTGGGTGTGTGTGTGTGATGGAGAGAGTTTAAACAGAGTTTAACTCTGCGTCTCTGCTGAGGGATTCTCTGTCCTTCAGACAATTGACTGCAACATCATAGAAAGTGTGGGTATCTGCCTGCTTCTCTCCCGTCTTTCAGAACACATGGAAACCTCCACATGCAGCAGTTGAATCCTGTCTGACTCAGCTCATTGTTGAGTTGGTCCCTCACTCTTGGGCATCTTATATACTGTATGTAAATCACCCTGAACCCCTCGGTTCGATTACAGTCTCTCCCTCACTCCTGAAAATTTCATATGCAGTGTGCAAACCACCCTGAACCCTTCGATTAGATTCCAGTCTGTCCCTCACTCTTGGGTATCTCATATGCTGTATATAAACCGCCCTGAACCCCTCGATTAGATTCCAGTCTCTCCCTCGGTCCTAGTTATCTCATATGCTGTATATAAACCACCCCAAAACCCTCGATTAGATTTCAGTCTCTCCCTCACTCCTGGGTATCTCTTATGCTGCATGTAAACCACCCTGAACCCCTCGATTAGATTTCAGTCTCTCCCTCACTCCTGGGTATCTCATATGCTGCAAGTAAACCACCCTGAACCCCTTGATAAGATTCCAGTCTGCCCCTCACTCTTGGGCATCTCATATGCTGTATGGAAACCACCCTGAACCCCTCGATTAGATTTCAGTCTCTCCCTCACTCCTGTGTATCTCATAGGCTGTATATAAACCATCCCGAACGCCTCGATTAGATTTCAGTCTCTCCCTCACTCCAGGTTCTCTCATATGCTGTATGTAAACCACCTTGAACCCCTCGATTAGATTTCAGTCTCTCCCTCACTCCTGGGTATCTCATATGCTGTATGTAATCCACCCTGATCCCCTCGATTAGATTCCAGTCTCTCCCTCGCTCCTCGTTATCTCAAATGCTGTATGTAAACCACCCCGAACCCCTCGATTAGGTTCCAGTCTCTCCCTCACTCCTGGGTATCTCATATGCTGTATGTAAACCACCTTGAACCCCTCGATTAGATTTCAGTCTCTCCCTCACTCCTGGGTATCTCATATGCTGTATGTAATCCACCCTGATCCCCTCGATTCGATTCCAGTCTCTCCCTCGCTCCTGGTTATCTCAAATGCTGTATGTAAACCACCCCGAACCCCTCGATTATATTCCAGTCTGTCCCTCACTCTTGGGCATCTCACACGCTGTATCTAAACCACCCTAACCCCTCGATTAGATTTCAGTCTCTCCCTCATTCTTGGGTGTCACATATGCTCTTTGTAAACCACCCTGAACCCCTCGATTAGATTTCAGTCTGTCCCACACTCCTGGGTTTCTCATATGCTGTATGTAAACCACCCATAACCCCTCGATTAGATTCCAGTCTGTCCCTTACTCTTGGGTATCTCATATGCTGTATATAAACCACTCCGAACCCCTCGATTAGATTTCAGTCTCTCCCTCACTCCTGGGTATCTCATATGCTCTAAATAGACCACCCTGAACCCCTCGATTAGTTTCCAGTCTGTCCTTCACTCTTGGGTATCTGATATGCTGTGTGTAAACCACTCTGAACCTCTCGATTAGATTCCAGTCTGTCCCTCACTCTTGGGCATCTCATATGCTATATATAAACCACCCCCAAACCATCGATTAGAGTTCAGTATCTCCCTCACTCCTGGGTATCTCATATGCTGTATATAAACCACCCTGAATCCCTCGATTAGATTCCAGTCTGTCCCTCACTCTTGGGCATCTCATATGCTGTATGTAAACCACCCTGAACCCCTCGGTCAGATTACAGTCTCTCCCTCGCTCCTAGTTATCTCACATGGTGTATGTAAACCAACCTGAAACCCTCGATTAGGTTCCAGTCTCTCCCTCGCTCCTGGTTATCTCATATGCTGTATATAAACCACACCGAACCCCTCGATTAGATTTCAGTCTCTCCCTCACTCCTGGGTATCTCATATGCTGTATATAAACCATCCCGAAACCCTCGATTAGATTTTAGTCTCTCCCTCACTCTTGGGTATCTCATATGCTGTATGTAAACCACCGTGAATCCCTCGATTAGATTCCAGTCTCTCCCTCCCTCCAGGTTATCACATATGCAGTATGTAAACCACCCTGAACCCCTCGATTAGATTCAAGTCTCTCCCTCGCTCCTGGTTATCTCATATGCTGTATGTAAACCACCCCGAACCCCTCGATTAGATTCCAGTCTCTCCCTCGCTCCTGGATATCTCATATGCTGTATATAAACCACCCCGAACCCCGCGATTAGATTTCAGTCTCTCCCTCACTCCTGGGTATCTCATGTGCTGTATGTAAACCACCCTGAACCCCTCGATTAGATTTCAGTCTCTCCCTCACTCCTGGGTATCTCATATGCTGTATATAAACCACCCTGAACCCCTCGATTGGATTCCAGTCTGCCCCTCGCTCCTGGTTATCTCAAATGCTGTATGTAAACCACTCCCAACGCCTCGATTAGATTCCAGTCTGTCCCTCACTCTTGGGCATCTCATACGCTGTATCTAAACCACCCCTAAAGCCTCGATTAGATTTCAGTCTTTCCCTCACTCCTGGGCATCTCATATGCTATATATAAATCACCCCCAACCCATCGATTAGAGTTCACTATCTCCCTCACTCCTGGGTATCTCATGTGCTCTAAATAAACCACCCTGAACCCCTCGATTAGACTCCAGTCTGTCCCTCACTCTTGGGTATCTGATATGCTGTATGTAAACCACACTGAACCCCTCGGATAGAATTCAGTCTCTCCCTCACTCCTGGGTATCTCATATGCTGTATGTAAACCACCCCGAACCCCTCGATTAGATTTCAGTCTCTCCCTCACTCCTGGGTATCTCATATGCTGTATGTAAACCACCCTGAACCCCTCGATTCGATTCCAGTCTGTCCCTCACTCTTGGGCTTCTCTTATGCTGTATATAAACCACCCCCAACCCCTCGATTAGATTTCAGTATCTCCCTCACTCCTGGGTATCTCATATGCTGTATATAAACCACCCAGAACCCCTCGATTAGATTCCAGTCTGTCCCTCAGTCTTGGGTATCTCATATGCTGTATGTAAACCACCCATAAACCCTCGATTAGATTCCGGTCTGTCCCTTACTCTTGGGTATCTCATATGCTGTATATAAACCACTCCGAACCCCTCGATTAGATTTCAGTCTCTCCCTCTCTCCTGGGTATCTCATATGCTCTAAATAAACCACCCTGAACCCTTCGATTAGATTCCAGTCTGTCCTTCACTCTTGGGTATCTCATATGCTGTATCAAAACCCCCCCTAACCCCTCGATTAGATTTCAGTCTTTCCCTCACTCCTGGGAATCACATATGCTTTATGTAAACCACCCTGAACCCCTCGATTAGGTTCCAGTCTCTCCCTCGCTCCTGGTTATCGCATATGCTGTATATAAAGCACCTGAACCCCTCGATTTAATTCCATTCTGTACCTCACTCTTGGGTATCTCATATGCTGTATGTAAACCACCCATAATCCCTCGATTAGATTCCAGTCTGTCCCTCACTCTTGGGTATCTCATATGCTCTAAATAAACCACCCTGAACCCCTCGATTAGATTCCAGTCTGTCCCTCACTCTTGGGTATCTGATATGCTGTATGTAAACCACCCGAACCCCTCGATTAGATTTCAGTCTGGAACGCACTCCTGCGGATGTGTTATTGGATCAGTGAAGTGATTCTTGTTGGATGTTAGACCGAAGACAAGATAAACTAAATGGTCAAATGTTACATTGGGTGCAGGAACACAGAAAGCTGCTGTTTCATTTCTGTTCTGTTACATATCTCCAAGTTTCAGATTGGGGCTGAATTTCTGTCACAATGGGGAAAATCTCAAAAGCTGTTTACTGTCCTGCTTGAATGCATCATCATAACTTGAATTCCCTTGCAAGATAGGAAATGGAGACAGCTTCTGGAAGGTGTCTGTATCTGTGTGTGTGTGATTCTATCTGTCTGTGTATGTCTGTTTGTGTGTGATTCTGTGTGCATGTTCAATGTTTTATATATTTTCAAACTGCATTGATGTTGCCAGTCTCTCTTGCTTTTCCTTATTTAAAAGCTCAATGTCATCGTTTTGCTGATATAAAATGGTGGCTGTGGACAAATTTAAAATGTCTGCCTGATTGATTTGTGTCAGGAATACTTTCAGCAAGGGAGATGGGGCAATGTGTCAAAAGCCATTTCCATTCATTGATGCTAGCAGAGATAGGGAATGGAGACAGCTCTTTGAAGGGGATTAAAATGCATATCCCAGAACCTGTTTGCAGTGAATGCGGAGAGACAATGTGACATTACAGTAAAGTCTGCCTTACTTTCCAAGCCCCTAATATATGAGAGAAACATAATATACAAAACCTGAAAGAGCTCAGCCACTGAATTGTAGATTTGCAGCGTTTGATCAGGCTAGGCTAGGCTAGGCCTTATCCCAAATTGAAGGTTTCTCAAATCCAACACTGACCTTCTGTGGGTTTAAATTGGGAACCCATTGAGTAGATTCAAGGCTGTAAATCACTCCGGGCTATCTTTTTATTCTGTACATAACCACACTGAACCCCTCGATTAAATTCCAAGCTGTAACTCACCCGGGGTTATCTGTTAGTCTGTATATAAACCAGCCTGAACCCCTTGTTTAGATTCCAGTCTGTCCCTCACTCTTGGGCATCTCACATGCTGTATGTAAACCACCCCGAACCCCTCGATGAGACTTCAGTCTCTCCCTCACTCCTGGGTATCTCATATGCTGTATGTAAACCACCCTGAACCCCTCGATTAGATTCCAGTCTGTCCCTCACTCTTGGGTATCTCATATGCTGTATATCAACCACCCCGAACCCCTCGGTTAGATTGCAGTCTGTCCCTCACTTCTGGCTATCTCATATGCTGTATATGAACCACCCTGAACCCCTCGATTAGATTCCAGTCTGTCCCTCACTCTTGGGTATCTCATATGCTGTATGTAAACCACCCTGAACCCCTCGGTTAGATTACAGGCTCTCCCTCACTCATGGGTGTCTCATATGCTGTATATAAACCGCCCTGAACCCCTCGATTAGATTCCAGTCTGTCCCTCACTCTTGGGTATCTCATATGCTGCACATAAACCACCCCGAACCCCTCGGTTAGATTACAATCTCTCCCTCACATCTGGGTATCTCATATGCTGTATATAAACTACCCTGAACCCCTCGATTAGATTTCAGTCTCTCCCTCCCTCCAGGTTATCTCATATGCTGCATGTAAACCACCCATAACCCCTCGATTAGATTCCAGTCTGTCCCTCAGTCTTGGGCATCTCATATGCTGTATATAAACCACCCCTAACCCCTCGATTAGATTTCAGTCTCTCCCTCACTCTTGGGTATCACATATGCTTTATGTAACCCACCCGGAACCCCTCGATTAGATTCCAGTCTCTCCCTCGCTCCTGGTTATCTCATATGCTGTATATAAACCACCCTGAACCCCTCGATTTAATTCCAGTCTGTCCCTCACTCTTGGGTATCTCATATGCTGTATGTAAACCTCCCATAACCCCTCGATTAGATTCCAGTCTGTCCCTCACTCTTGGGTATCTCATATGCTGTATATAAACCATTCCGAACCCCTCGATTAGATTTCAGTCTCTCCCTCACTCCTGGGTATCTCATATGCTCTAAATAAACCACCCTGAACCCCTCGATTAGATTCCAGTCTGTCCCTCACTCTTGGGTATCTGATATGCTGTCTGTAAACCACCCCGAACCCCTCGGTTAGATTTCAGTCTCTCCCTCACTCCTGGGTATCTCATATGCTGTATGTAAACCACCCCGAACCTATCGATTAGATTTCAGTCTCTCCCTCACTCTTGGGTATCTCATATGCTGTATGAAAACCACCCTGAACCCCTCGATTAGATTCCAGTATGTCCCTCACTCTTGGGCATCTGATATGCTATCTATAAACCACCCCCAACCTCTCGATTAGATTTCAGTATCTCCCTCACTCCTGGGTATCTCATATGCTGTATATGAACCACCCTGAACCCCTCGATTAGATTCCAGTCTGTCCCTCAGTCTTGGGCATCTCATATGCTGTATGTAAACCACCCTGAACCCCTCGGTTAAATTACAGTCTCTCCCTCACTCCTGGGTGTCTCATATGTTGTATGTAAACCACCCTGAACCCTCGATTAGATTCCAGTCTGTCCCTCATTCTTGGGTATCTCATATGCTGTATATGAACCACCCCGAACCCCTCGGTTAGATTACAGTCTCTCCCTCACATCCGGGTATCTCATAGGTTGTATATAAACCACCCTGAACCCCTCGATTAGATTCCAGTCTCTCCCTCCCTCCAAGTTATCTCATATGCAGTATGTAAACCACCCTGAACCCCTCAATTAGATTCCAGTCTATCCCTCACCCCTGGGTATCACATATGCTTTAAGTAAACCACCCTGAACCCCTCGATTAGATTCCAGTCTGTCCCTCAATCTTGGGTATCTCATATGCTGTATATCAACCACCCCGAACCCCTCGATTTAATTCCAGTCTGTCCCTCACTCCTGGGTATCTCATATGCTGTATGTAAACTACCCACAAACCCTCGATTAGATTCCAGTCTGTCCCTCACTCTTGGGTATCTCATATGGGGTATATAAACCACTCCGAACCCCTCGATTAGATTTCAGTCTCTCCCTCACTCCTGGGTATCTCATATGCTCTAAATAAACCACCCTGAACCCCTCGATTAGATTCCAGTCTGTCCCTCACTCTTGGGTATCTCATATGGTGTATATCAACCACCCCGAAACCTTCGGTTAGATTACAGTCTCTCCCTCACTCCTGGGTGTCTCATATGCTGTATATAAACCACCCTGAACCCCTCGATTAGATTCCAGTCTGTCCCTCACTCTTGGGCATCTCACATGCTGTATGTAAACCACCCCGAACCCCTCGATGAGATTTCAGTCTCTCCCTCACTCCTGGGTATCTCATATGCTGTATGTAAACCACCCCGAACCCCTCGATTAGATTCCAGTCTCTCCCTCACTCCTGGTTATCTCATATGCTGTAAATCAACCACCCCGAACCCCTCGGTTAGATTGCAGTCTGTCCCTCACTCCTGGGTATCTCATATACTGTATATAAACCACCCTGAACCCCTCGATTAGATTCCAGTCTGTCCCTCACTCTTGGGCATCTCATATGCTGTATATAAACAACCCTGAACCCCTCGATTAGATTCTAGTCTGTCCCTCACGCTTGGGTATCTCATATGCTGTATATTAACCACCCCGAACCCCTTGGTTAGATTACAGTCTCTCCCTCGCTCCTGGGTATCTCATATGCTGTATATAAACCACCCTGAACCCCTCGATTAGAATTCAGTCTCTCCCTCACTCCTGGGTATCTCATATGCTGTATATACACCCTGAACCCCTCGATTAGATTCCAGTCTGGAACTCACTCCTGGGGATGTGTTATTGGATCAGTGAAGTGATCCTTGTTGGATGTTAGACTGTAAATCAATCCGGGCTATCTTTTTATTCTGTACATAACCACACTGAACCCCTCAATTATATTTCAAGCTGTAACTCACCCGGTGCTATCTGTTAGTCTGTATATAAACCAGCCTGAACCCCTTGATTAGATTCCAGACTATAACTCACCCTGGGCTATCTGTTACTCTGTATATAAACCACTCTGAACCCCTCAATTAGATTCCATGCCTTAACTCACTAAAATAACTCCATGTTATTTTGTATATGAACCACCCATTGATTTGATTCCACTTCATGTCATGTTAAGCTCATGTTGCCAACACAATCTCATCTCAATAATGATCAATGTATCACGGGTCCTCCTTTCTGCTGGCACCACCATATGTTAACTTACTGATGTTTACGTCTCTCCCTCACTCCTGGGTATCTCATATGCTGTATATAAACCACCCTGAACCGCTCGGTAAGATTACAGGCTCTCCCTCACTCCTGGGTGTCTCATATGCTGTATATAAACCACCCTGAACCCCTCGATTAGATTCCAGTCTGTCCCTCACTCTTGGGTATCTCATATGCTGTATATAAACCAGCCCGAACCCCTCGGTTAGATTACAATCTCTCCCTCACATCTGGGTATCTTATATGCTGTATATAAACTACCCTGAACCCCTCGATTAGATTTCAGTCTCTCCCTCCCTCCAGGTTATCTCATATGCAGTATGCAAACCGCCCTGAACCCCTCAATTAGATTCCAGTTTCTCCCTCACTCCTGGGTATCTCATATGCTGCATGTAAACCACCCATAACCCCTCGATTAGATTCCAGTCTGTCCCTCAGTCTTGGGCATCTCATATGCTGTATATAAACCACCCCTAACCCCTCGATTAGATTTCAGTCTCTCCCTCACTCTTGGGTATCAAATATGCTTTATGTAACCCACCCTGAACCCCTCGATTAGATTCCAGTCTCTCCCTCGCTCCTGGTTATCTCATATGCTTTATCTAAACCACCCTGAACCCCTCGATTTAATTCCAGTCTGTCCCTCACTCTTGGGTATCTCATATGCTGTATGTAAACCACCCATAACCCCACGATTAGATTCCAGTCTGTCCCCCACTCTTGGCTATCTCATATGCTGTATATAAACCACTCCGAACCCCTCGATTATATTTCAGTCTCTCCCTCACTCCTGGGTATCTCATATGCTCTAAATAAACCACCCTGAACCCCTCGATTAGATTCCAGTCTGTCCCTCACTCTTGGGTATCTGATATGCTGTATGTAAACCACCCCGAACCCCTCGGTTAGATTTCAGTCTCTCCCTCACTCCTGGGTATCTCATATGCTGTAAGTAAACCACCCTGAACCCCTCGATTAGATTCCAGTCTGTCCCTCACTCTTGGGCATCTCATATGCTGTGAGAGAGAGAGAATGCGTGTGTGCAAGAGAGAGAAAATGCGTGTTAGAGAGAGAGAGAGAGAATGCGTGTGTGAGAGAGAGAGAATGCGTATGTGAGAGAGAATGCGTGTGTGAGAGAGAATGCGTGTGTGCAAGAGAGAGAAAATGGGTGTTAGAGAGAGAGAGAGAGAATGCGTGTGAGAGAGAGAGAGAATGCGTGTGTGAGAGAGAATGCGTGTGTGAGAGAGAATGCGTGTGAGAGAGAGAAAGAGAAAATGCGTGTGAGAGAGAGAGAGAATGTGTGTGTGTGTCTGAGAGAGAATGTGTGTGTGAGAGAGAATGTGTGAGAGAGAGAATGTGTGTGTGTGAGAGAGAGAGAATGTGTGTGTGAGAGAGAATGTGTGAGAGAGAGAACGTGTGTGTGTGTGAGAGAGAGAATGTGTGTGTGAGAGAGAATGTGTGTGTGAGAGAGAATGCGTGTGTGAGAGAGAATGTGTGTGTGAGAGAGAATGTGTGTGTGAGAGAGAGAATGTGTGTGTGTGTGAGAGAGAATGTGTGTGTGTGAGAGAGAATGTGTGTGTGAGAGAGAGAATGTGTGTGTGAGAGAGAATGTGTGAGAGAGAGAGAATGCGTGTGTGAGAGAGAGAATGTTTGTGTGCGAGATAGAATGCGTGTGCGTGTGAGAGAGAGAATGAGTGTGTGTGAGAGAGAATGCGTGTGAGAGAGAATGTGTGTGCGTGTGAGAGAGAGAATGCGTGTGTGAGAGAGAGAATGTTTGTGAGAGAGAGAGAATGTTTGTGAGAGAGAGAGAATGAGTGTGCATGTGAGAGAGAGAATGCGTGTGTGTGAGAGAGAGAATGTGTGTGTGCGAGAGAGAATGCGGGTGCGTGTGAGAGAGAGAATGAGTGTGTGTGAGAGAGAATGCGTGTGTGAGAGAGCATGTGTGTGTGAGAGAGAGAATGCGTGTGCGTGTGAGAGAGAGAATGAGTGTGTGTGAGAGAGAATGTGTGTATGAGAGAGAATGCGTGTGTGTGAGAGAGAGAGAATACGTGTGAGAGAGAGAGAATGAGTGTGTGAGAGATGAGTGTGTGTGAGAGAGAATGCGTGTGTGCGAGAGAGAGAATGCGTGTGTGCAAGAGAGAGAATGCGTGTGTGAGAGAATGCGTGTGCGTGTGAGACAGAGAATGCGTGTGTGAGAGAGTGAGAGAGAATGCGTGTGCGAGAGATAGAATGCGTGTGTGTGAGAGAGATAATGTGTGTGTGAGAGAGAGAATGTGTGTGTGAGAGAGAATGTGTGTGTGAGAGAGAGATTGTGTGTGTGTGTGAGAGAGAATGTGTGTGTGTGAGAGAGAATGTGTGTGTGAGAGAGAGAATGTGTGTGTGAGAGAGAATGTGTGAGAGAGAGAGAATGCGTGTGTGAGAGAGAGAATGTTTGTGTGCGAGATAGAATGCGTGTGCGTGTGAGAGAGAGAATGAGTGTGTGTGAGAGAGAATGCGTGTGAGAGAGAATGTGTGTGCGTGTGAGAGAGAGAATGCGTGTGTGAGAGAGAGAATGTTTGTGAGAGAGAGAGAATGTTTGTGAGAGAGAGAGAATGAGTGTGCATGTGAGAGAGAGAATGCGTGTGTGTGAGAGAGAGAATGTGTGTGTGCGAGAGAGAATGCGGGTGCGTGTGAGAGAGAGAATGAGTGTGTGTGAGAGAGAATGCGTGTGTGAGAGAGAATGTGTGTGTGAGAGAGAGAATGCGTGTGCGTGTGAGAGAGAGAATGAGTGTGTGTGAGAGAGAATGTGTGTATGAGAGAGAATGCGTGTGTGTGAGAGAGAGAGAATACGTGTGAGAGAGAGAGAATGAGTGTGTGAGAGATGAGTGTGTGTGAGAGAGAATGCGTGTGTGCGAGAGAGAGAATGCGTGTGTGCAAGAGAGAGAATGCGTGTGTGAGAGAATGCGTGTGCGTGTGAGACAGAGAATGCGTGTGTGAGAGAGTGAGAGAGAATGCGTGTGCGAGAGATAGAATGCGTGTGTGTGAGAGAGATAATGTGTGTGTGAGAGAGAGAATGTGTGTGTGAGAGAGAATGTGTGTGTGAGAGAGAGAATGTGTGTGTGTGTGAGAGAGAATGTGTGTGTGTGAGAGAGAATGTGTGTGTGAGAGAGAGAATGTGTGTGTGAGAGAGAATGTGTGAGAGAGAGAGAATGCGTGTGTGAGAGAGAGAATGTGTGTGTGCGAGATAGAATGCGTGTGCGTGTGAGAGAGAGAATGAGTGTGTGTGAGAGAGAATGCGTGTGAGAGAGAATGTGTGTGCGTGTGAGAGAGAGAATGCGTGTGTGAGAGAGAGAATGTTTGTGAGAGAGAGAGAATGTTTGTGAGAGAGAGAGAATGAGTGTGCATGTGAGAGAGAGAATGCGTGTGTGTGAGAGAGAGAATGTGTGTGTGCGAGAGAGAATGCGGGTGCGTGTGAGAGAGAGAATGAGTGTGTGTGAGAGAGAATGCGTGTGTGAGAGAGAATGTGTGTGTGTGAGAGAGAATGCGTGTGCGTGTGAGAGAGAGAATGAGTGTATGTGAGAGAGAATGTGTGTATGAGAGAGAATGCGTGTGTGTGAGAGAGAGAGAATACGTGTGAGAGAGAGAGAATGAGTGTGTGAGAGATGAGTGTGTGTGAGAGAGAATGCGTGTGTGCGAGAGAGAGAATGCGTGTGTGAGAGAGAATGTGTGTGTGAGAGAGAGAATGCGTGTGTGAGAGAGAATGTGTGTGTGAGAGAGAGAATGTGTGTGTCAGAGAGAGAATGTGTGTGTCAGAGAGAGAATGTGTGTGTGTGAGAGAGAATGCGTGTGTGAGAGAGAGAATGCGTGTGTGAGAGAGAGAATGTGTGTGAGAGAGAGAATGTGTTTGTGTGAGAGAGAATGTGTGTGTGAGAGAGAGAATGTGTGTGTCAGAGAGAGAATGTGTGTGTGAGAGAGAGAATGTGTGTGTGAGAGAGAATGTGTGTGTGAGAGAGAATGTGTGTGTGAGAGAGAGAATGTGTGTGTGAGAGAGAGATTGTGTGTGTGTGAGAGAGAATGCGTGTGTGAGAGAGAATGCGTGTGTGAGAGAGAATGTGTGTGTGAGAGAGAATGCGTGTGTCAGAGAGAGAATGTGTGTGTGAGAGAGAATGTGTGTGAGAGAGAATGTATGTGTGAGAGAGAGAATGTGTGTGTGAGAGAGAAAGCGTGTGTGTGAGAGAGAATGCGTGTGTGAGAGAGAATGTGTGTGTGAGAGAGAATGTGTGTGTCAGAGAGAGAATGTGTGTGTGAGAGAGAATGCGTGTGTGTGAGAGAGAATGTGTGTGAGAGAGAGAGAATGTGTGTGTGAGAGAGAATGCGTGAGTGAGAGAGAATGTGTGTGTGAGAGAGAATGTGTGTGTCAGAGAGAGAATGTGTGTGTGAGAGAGTGAATGCGTGTGTACAAGAGAGAGAATGCGTGTGTGAGAGAGAGAGAATGCGTGTGAGAGAGAATGCGTGTGTGTGTGAGAGAGAATGTGTGTGTGTGAGAGAGAGAGAATGTTTGTGAGAGAGAGAATGTTTGTGAGAGAGAGAGAATGCGTGTGCGTGTGAGAGAGAGAATGAGTGTGTGTGAGAGAGAATGCGTGTGTGAGAGAGAGAGAGAGAATGCGTGTGCGAGAGAGAGAATGCGTGTGTGAGAGAGAGATAATGCGTGTGTGTGAGAGAGAATGTGTGTGAGAGAGAGAGATAATGCGTGTCTGAGAGAGAGAATGTGTGTGAGAGAGAGAGATAATGCGTGTGTGAGAGAGAGAATGCATGTGTGTGTGTGTGAGAGAGAATGCGTGTGTGACAGAGAATGCGTGTGCGTGTGAGAGAGAGAGAATGCGTGTGTGAGAGAGCGAGAATGCGTGTCTGAGAGAGAGAATGTGTGTGTGAGAGAGAGACAGAATGCGTGTGTGCGAGAGAGAGAATGTGTGTGTGCGAGAGAGAGAATGTGTGTTCGAGAGAATGCGTCTGTGAGAGAGAGAGAATGTGTACGTGAGAGAGAGAACGAGTGCACAAGAGAGGGAATGCGTGCGTGAGAGAGATTGAGTGTGGGAGAGAGAGAGAGAATGCGTGCGTGTGAGAGAGAGAGAATGCGTGTGTGAGAGAGAGATAATGCATGTGTGAGAGAGAGAATGTGTGTGAGAGAGAGAATGCGTGTGCGTGTGAGAGAGAGAGAATGCGTGTGTGACAGAGAATGCGTGTGCGTGTGAGAGAGAGAGAATGCATGTGTAAGAGAGAGAATGCGTGTGTGAGAGAGAGAGAATGCGTGTGTGATAGAGAATGCGTGTGTGTGTGTGAGAGAGAGAATGCATGTGCGAGAGAGAGAATGCGTGTGTGAGAGAGAGAGAATGCGTGTCTGAGAGAGAGAATGCGTGTGTGAGTTGGAGAGAATGCGTGTGTGCGAGAGAGATTGCGTGTGAGAGAGAGAGAGAGAATGCGTGTGTGCGAGAGAGAGAATGTGTGCGTGCGAGAGAGAGAATGTGTGTTAGAGAGAATGCGTCTTTGAGAGAGAGAGAATGTGTTCGTCAGAGAGAGAATGAGTGCACGAGAGAGAGAATGCGTGCATGAGAGAGAGAATGAGTGCACGAGAGAGAGAATGCGTGCATGAGAGAGAGAATGAGTGTGGGGGAGAGAGAGAGCGAATACGTGCAAGAGAGAGAAAATGAGTGTGCAAGAGAGAATGCGTGCGTGAGAGAGAGAATGCGTGCATGAGAGAGACAATGAGTGTGCGAGAGAGAGAATGCGTGCGAGAGAGAGAACGCATGCGAGAGAGAGAATGCATGCGAGAGAGAGAGAATGAGTGTGCGAGAGAGAGAATGCGTGCATGAGAGAGAGAATGAGTGTGTGAGAGAGAGGATTCGTGTGTGTGAGAGAGAGAATGCGTGTGTGCGAGAGAGAATGCGTGTGTGAGAGAGAATGCGTGTGTGAGAGAGAGAGGATTCGTGTATGCGAGAGAGAATGCATGTGTGAGAGAGAGAATGAGTGTGGGAGAGAGAGAGCGAATGCCTGCGTGAGAGAGAGAATGAGTGTGCAAGAGAGAATGCGTGCGTGAGAGAGAGAATGCGTGCGTGAGAGAGAGAATTAGTGTGCAAGAGAGCGAATGCGTGCGTGAGAGAGAGAGAATGAGTGTGTGAGAGAGAGTGGATTAGTGTGTGAGAGAGAGAGAATGCGTGTGTGCCAGAGAGAGAGAATGTGTGTGTGTGAGAGAGAGAGAATGAGTGAGAGAGAGAATGCATGTGTGTGCGAGAATGCATGAGAGAGAGAATGCGTGCGTGTGAAAGAGAGAATGCGTGCGAGAGAGAATGCGTGTGTGAGAGAGAGAATGCGTGTGTGTGAGAGAGAGAATGAGTGTGTGAGAGAGAGAATGCGTGCGTGAGAGAGAGAATGTGTGTGTGAGAGAGAGAATGAATGTGGGAGAGAGAGAGCAAATGTGTGCGAGAGAGAGAGAATGAGTGTTCAAGAGAGAATGCGTGCGTGAGAGAGAGAATGAGGGTGCGAGAGAGAGAATGCGTGCGAGAGAGTGAATGTGTGCGTGAGAGAGTGAATTAGTGTGCAAGAGAGCGAATGCGTGTGTGAGAGAGAGAGAATGAGTGTGCGAGAGAGAGAATGTGTGCGAGAGAGAGAATGCGTGCATGCGAGAGAGAATGAGTGCGTGAGAGAGAGAATGAGTGTGGGAGAGAGAGAGCAAATGTGTGCGAGAGAGAGAGAATTAGTGTTCAAGAGAGAATGTGTGCGTGAGAGAGAGAATGCGTGCCTGAGAGAGAGAACGAGTGTGCGAGAGAGAGAATGCGTGCGAGAAAGAGAATGTGTGCGTGAGAGAGTGAATTAGTGTGCAAGAGAGCGAATGCGTGCGTGAGAGAGAGAGAATGAGTGTGTGAGAGAGAGAATGTATGCGTGAGAGAGAGGATGCGTCTGTGAAAGAGAGAGGATTCGTGTGTGAGAGAGAAAGAATGCGTGTGTGAGAGAGAAAGAATGCGTGTGTGCGAGAGGGCGTGCATGAGATAGTGTGTGCGCAAGAGAGAGAAAATGTGCGAATGTGAGTGAGAAAGAGAATGAGCGCGTGTGAGATATGATGTCCTCATGCATGAGAGTGTGTGTGAGTGCTAGAAAGAAAGTGTGAAAGTGAGAGAGGAAGTGTGTGTGTATGTGAAAGAGTGAGTGCATGCGAGAGTGTGTGTGCGCATGTGAGAGAGAGTGTGTGTACAAGTGAACGAGAGTGAGTGCGCACGTGAGAGAGAGGGCCTGTGTGAGAGACTTTGCAAGTGTGTGTGAGAGAGACAGTGTTGGAGAGAGAGAGAGTGAGTGTGTGAAAGTGAGCATATATGAGATGGTGAATGTGAGTGTGTGGGGGTGCGTGTGTCAGAAAGTGTGTATGCGAGTGTGTGTGTAAGGGTGTGTATAACTGAGAGAGTATGTGGAAGCGAGTGTGAGAGAGAGTGGAGAGAGAGAGAGAATGAATGAGTGAAAGTGTGTGTATGTCAGAGAGACAGAGAGAGAGTGTGCGCGTGTGCATGTTTGTGTGTGAGTGTGAGAGAGAGATTGTGAAAGTGCGTGTGAAAATGTTTGCAGTGTGTGAAAGGGCATGTGTGTGAGGGACTGAATGTGGTGTGTGAGGGTGTGTGTGCACACGTGTGAGAGTGTGAGGAAATGAGAGTGAGGGACAGTGTATGGTTTGTGGATCATTACTGGGACAGGGACATAAACACATGGTTTATACACAGTTACATTATGGAGGGACAGCACTGACACGGAAACTGGGCACGCCGATGGAAACACACACACCCACCCACCCACCACCCCCCCACACAGAGGCTTGGTCTCACTCTCTCTCACACACACACAGGGGTATGGTCTATCTCTCTCTCTCACACACACACACACAAGGCATGGTCTCACTATCTTTCTCACACAGAGACATTTCTGTGACGATACTTGAGCTCAGACACTCACTGACTCTCCCCCCCCCCAGACTAAATCTGTGCACAGTGCCCATGTCCTGTGTTGGGGTGTGTCTGTGTGCCGGTGCCTGTATGTATGTGTGTATGTCGGTCTGTCTCTGTATGTGTGAGTGTATGTCTGTCTGTGTGTGTGTGTGTGTGTCAGTGTCTGTGTGTGTGTCTGGGTGTGTGTGTCTCTGTGTGTATGGGGGGTGGTGAAGGCAGGGGAGCTGTGAGGGTGAAATGTGGGTGTTGAGGGGCAGGCAAATGATCTATGATTTAAATTCACAAACTCTGCCAATATTTTTGAGAAAGGGAAAGGAAATAAAAGACTCAAAATGAAGTTAGAAATGGCTGGATGTAGAGCAGGGCAGGGAGAGACAGACAGACAGAGAGAGAGAGAGAGAGACACATACAGGGACAGAAAGAGAGAGACAGAGACACAGAGAAGAGAGAGACACAGGGACAGAGAGAGAAGACAGAGAGACATAGAGAGAGAGAGAGAGAGGGACACACAGGGACAGAGAGAGAGAGAGAAACACACACACAGGAACAGAGAGAGAGAGGGACAGAGACAGAGAGAGACACACACAGAGGCAGACAGACAGGGACAGAGACAGAGATTAATTCTAGGAATCACACATACAGCAGGAAAATCCCAAGAAAACCTCAGCAAATATCCCTCTCTCCATTCCCAGCCCTGTGTGTGTGTGTGTGTGTCTCAGGAAGCCTACCTACAGTCAGGCTCTGAGACGCGAGTGTGGGAGTAATCTTTAATATTTTCAAACTGCACTGACACAGCTTCAATAAAAAGGGAGTTGTAGCAACTGGGAAAGATGACACTTTGTTGCCCCCGAATTAACATCTCCGTGGGCAGCCAGATCCCACCAGGCTCCTGTCCTGGGAATTAACATCTCAATCAGACAGAGCCCTCCCCAGGGAGCAGACTGACAGACGATGGGACGAGTCAGAGAGGGCAGGGGTGGGCTTCACCAACCCCTCACCCAGAATAAATGTGTGTAAGGAATTGGTCAGATTCATTCTCCAACCCTGTTCTCTCTCTGTGTGGGGAGTGAGCAGCTCTCCCTGTCTGCCTGTGACTGTGTGACAGTGTGTGTGTGTGTTTAATAATGTTTCCAGCCTCTGGTTAATTGCTTTCTTATGATTTGTTTGTATTTTGATGTTGCTGTGAGGTTATGAAATGCATTGGGGATGGGGGAAGGGAGTTGGTGGGATTGTGTTTAACCTGGGATCTTGCTGTGTAATTTTTGCATTACACTGCTCTCGCTCCCACCCCGCCCCCCCCCCCCCAACCAACTCATCTCTTCTTTCTTTTATCCCGAGGAACTTTTATTGGGAAAGCAGGAAAGTGAAGATCCAAAATGCCTGGGGGGTCAGGAAAGCCTTGGACCAGAACAACCTCCAGAGGGCAGGGAGCACAGGCCTGAGGCCTGTTGGCCAGGCTGCAGCCCGTGGGGCCCAGGTGAGTGGGGGGTCTGTTTCTTCCCCCCCGAGGTTTCATCTCCTCTGGGGGTGGGGGGGTGGGGGCCTGGTTTGTCGGGGCCTCTGGTTAATTGGGGCCTGTCAGATCACGGGTTCGAAGCCTGGGGTTAAAGTCACCGGGGCATCGGTGACACAAACAGGTGAGACCCCCAGGATCTGGGAGAGGGGACTCCCTCGGGAGGGAACTCTAACCCAAAATATCTGACCCTCTGGAAAGAATTGTCACCCTCTCAGAGGAAAGTGGGTCATAGAGAGGGCAGGATGACCGAATTGGACACGGAGAGAAAGAGAGTGAGAGAAAGAAATGGAGAATGGTGAGAGCAAGAGAGGGGGGGGGGGGGGGGAGGAAGGGGGCAGTGTGAGATTGGGGAATAGCTGCAATATTGGATTCTGGGGTGACAGGAAATAATTAAACTGGAAATAAAAACCATCAGATTATCGAGCTTCTGCAGCACTGTCACTTGTGGGATCTTGCTGTGCGTCAGTTGCCCTAATGCCACCGTTGCAGTCAAGTGAGTGGTTTTAATCAGCTAACCCGTCATTTCAAAAACTTTTCAACATGAAAACTCAACTCATCACCCGACGTGTTTGTGTTTGGATGTTGCTGAGAAATTGTCTGTCTCACTGAGATGGGAAAAGCTGGGATCTTGCTGTGCTATCTCCCTGTGAAAGATTTTCCTGCTCTGCCTCTTTCCTCCCAAAGGGATCTTCCTGGCCAGCTGAGGATTTGAACAGTGCATGTTTGGGAGCAGGAAACCTTCAGACAAGAGCTTCCTCCAGAGGGGGAACACAGTCCTGAGGCCTGTATGACAGGCTGCAGCCTGTGGGGGTCAGGTGAGTTTTGTCTGTGTATGACCCCGAGGTTTAATCTCCTCTCTCTGGGCAGGGGGGCTGGCTTTTACCGGGACCTCTGGTTAACCGGGTCCTGTCGGATTGGGGCCTTGTCGTTTTTGAACAGGTTTGAAGCCTGGGGTTAAGGTAACTGGGGCCTTGGGATTTGACACAAATAAGTCAACCCTTGACCAGCACCCTTGGAACAGAGAGGGGGACAGAGAGAGTGGGGGAAAGAAAAGGGGGACAGAGAGAGGAAGGATAGAGAGAGGGGGTCAGAGAGAGGGGGGATAGAGAGAGTGGACAGAGAGCAGGGGACAGAGAGAGGGAGGACAGAGAGAGGGAGGACAGAGAGAGGGAGGACAGAGAGAAGGAGGACAGAGAGGGGGGACATAGAGGGGGTACAGAGAGCGGAGACAGAGAGAGGGGGGACAAAGAGATTGGGGACAGAGAGAGGGGGGAGAGAGAAGAGGTCAGAGAGTGGGGACAGAGAGTTGGGGGACAGAGAAAGGGTGGACAGATAGGGGGTGGTGCAGAGGAGGGACAGAGAGTGGGGGACAGAGTGAGGGGGACAGAGGGGGGGACAGAGAGATTGAGGATGGGGCAGAGAGAGCGAGAGAGGGGATAGAGGGGGTGACAGAGAGAGAGGGGACAGAGAGGGGGGGCAGAGAGGACAGAGAGAGTGGGACAGAGAGAGGGGGGTACAAAGAGAGGGGGACAGAGAGAGGGGGACGGGGCAGAGAAGTGAGGATAGAGAGAGGGGGCAGAGAGAGAGGGTACAGAGAGAGAGGGGAGGACAGAGTGAGTGGGTACAGAGTGGGGGACAGAGAGATTGAGGATGGGGGCAGAGAGAGCGCGAGAGGGGATAGAGGGGGGACAGAGAGAGAGGGGACAAAGAGCGAGAGGAGACAGAGAGAGAGGGACAGAAAATGGGGGGACCGAGAGGGGAGATGGAGAGAGTGTGACAGAGAGAGGGGGTACAAAGAGAGGGGGACAAAGAGGGGGTCAGAGAGGACAGAGAGAGTGGGACAGAGAGAGGGGGGTACAAAGAGAGGGGGACAGAGAGAGGGAGACGGGACAGAGAAGTGAGGATAGAGGGAGGGGGGCAGAGAGAGGGGGCAAAGTGAGGTTAACAAAGAGAGGGGAACAGAGAGAGGGGACAGAGAGTGGGGGGCAGAGAGCGTGGGGAGATAGAAGGGGTCAGAGAGTGGGGGGAGAGAGAGGTGGAGAGAGAGAGGAGGACAGAGAGTGTGGACAGAGTAGGGGACAGAGAGAGGGGGACAGAAAGAGGGTGCCGGAGGGCAGAGAGAGGGGGGACATAGTGATGGGGACAGAGAGAGAGGGGCGACAGAGGGGGGACAGAGAGAGGGGGCAGAGATGGCGTATTAAGAGAGAAGGGGGAGAGAGAGGGGATACAGAGAGAGGTGGGCAGAAGGGCATCAGAGAGAGGAGGCAGAGAGAGGGGGAGAGAGAGGGGGGCAAAGATAGAGGGGGTAGAGAGAGGGGGACAGAGCGAGGGGTGGCAGAGAGGGGACAGAGAGAGGGAAAGAGAGGGAGGAAAAGAGAGAGGGAAGACAGAGAGAAGGGGGGCAGAGGGTGCGGACAGAGAGAGGGGGTCAGAGAGAGTGAAGGACAGAGAGATGGGGGACAAAGAGAGGGAGGACAGAGAGAGGGGGACAGAGAGAGGGGAATAGAGAGATGGGGACAGAGTGGGGGCAGATAGAGCGAGAGATGGGATAGAGAGAGTGGGGGGAGAGAGAGAACGGACAGAGAGAGGGGGATGGAAAGAGGGGGCAGAGAGAGGGGTACAGAGAAAGGGGAACAGACAGATGGGGACAGAGAGAGTGATCAGAGAGAGGGAGGACAGAGAGGTGGGGGACAGAGACAGGGGTACAGAGAGATAGGTACAGAGAAAGGGGAGCAGAAAGAGTGGTACAGAGAAAGGGGTACAGAGAGACGGGGACAGAGAGAGGGAGGACAGACAGAGAGAGGGGGGACAGAGAGAGGGGGGACAGAGAGAGGGGGGACAGACAGAGAGGGGACAGAGGGAGGGGGGGCAGAGAGAGGGGGGACAGACAGAGAGGGGACAGAGAGAGGGGGGACAGAGAGAGGGGGGACAGAGAGAGGCGGACCGAGAGGCGGGTCAATGAGAGCGGATACAGAGATAGAGGGGTTAGGGAGAGGGGGACAGCGCGAGGGATGTGAGAGGGGGGACAGAGAGAGGGAAAGAGAGGGGAAAGAGAGAGGGGGACAGAGAGAAGGGGGGCAGAGGTCACGGACAGAGAGAGGGGGGTGACAGAGAGGGAGGGGGACAGAGAGAGGAGGGTGATAGAGAGGGAGGGGGACAGAGAGAGGGGGAGATAGAGATGGAGACAGAGAGAGGGGGACAGAGAAAGGGGAACAGAGAGAGGGGGACAGAGGGAGAGGGATACAGAGAGATGCGGGACAAAGAGAGGGGCGACGAGGGGCAGAGAGAGGGGAACAGAGAGAGTGGGGCAGAGAGAGTGGGGCAGAGAGAGAGGGGGGATAGAGAGAGGGATACAGAGAGTGGGGCCAGAGGGGGGACAGAGAGAGTGGGGGACAGAGAGGGTGGACAGGGAGATGGGGCCCAGCAGAGCAGGGACAGAGAGTGGGGGACAGAGAGATGAGGTTCAGAGAGGAAGACAGAGAGAGGGAGACAGACAAAGGGGGGACAGAGAGAGGGGGACGGGGGCAGAGAAGTGGGGACAGAGACAGGCGGGCAGAGACAGGGGGGCAAAGAGAGGTTAACAAAGAGAGGGGAACAGAGAGAGGGGACAGAGAGTAGGGATAGAGAGTGGGGATAGAGAGCGCGGGGAGATAGAAGGGGTCAGAGAGTGGGGGCACAGAGTGAGGTGGAGAGAGAGAGAGAGAGAGGACAGAGAGAGTGGACAGAGTAGGGGACAAAAGGGGGGAACGAGGGAGGGGGAGAGAGAGAGGGGGCAACAGAGAGGGACAGAAAGGGGGGTCTCGGATGGCAGAGAGAGGGGGGAACATAGTGATGAGGTACAGAGAAAGGGGCGACAGAGTGGAGACAGAGAGAGGAGGCAGAAGTGGGGTGTAAAGAGAGGAGGGGGAGAGAGAGAGGGGGTAGAGAGAGGGGGACAGAGCGAGGGCTGCCAGAGAGGTGACAGAGAGGGGGGAACAGAGGGAGGAAAAGAGAGGGGCAAAAAGAGAGAGGGAAGACAGAGAGAAGGAGGGCAGAGGGCGCGGACAGAGAGAGAGGGACAGAGAGAGTGAAGGACAGAGAGAGGGGGGACAGAGAGAGGGGGGACAGAGAGAGGGAGGACAGAGAGAGAGTGAGGGACAGAGAGAAGGGAATAGAGAGACGGGGACAGATGGGGGGGCAGAAAGAGCGAAAGATGGGATAGAGAGAGTGGGGGGAGAGAGAGAACGGACAGAGAGAGGGGGACGGAAAGAGGGGGCAGAGAGAGGGGTACAGAGAAAGGGGAACAGACAGATGGGACACAGAGAGGGGGTCAAAGAGAGGGAAGACAGAGGGAGGGGTACAGAGATATAGGTACAGAGAAAGGGGTACAGAGAGATGGGGACAGAGAGAGGGGGAACAGACAGAGAGGGGACAGACAGAGAGGGGACAGAGAGAAGGGGGACAGAGAGAAGGGGGACAGAGAGGGGGGGCAGTGAGAGGGGATACAGAGATAGAGGGGGTAGAGAGCGGGGGACATTGCGAGGGGTGTCAGAGGGGGGACAGAGAGAGGGAACAGAAAGAGGCAAAGAGAGGGGGAAAGAGAGAGGGAAGACAGAGAGAAAGGGGGACAGAGAGCGGGGGGACAGAGTTAGGGAGGACAGAGAGAGGGAGGATAGAAGAGGGGGACAGAGAGAGGGGGACAGAGAGACGGGGACAGAGAGACGGGGACAGAGAGTGGGGGCAGAGATAGCGAGAGAGGAGATAGAGAGAGTGGGGGGTGAGAGAGAGAACGGACAGAGAGGGAGGGGGACTGAGATGGGGGAGGTAGAGAGGGAGACAGAGAGAGGGAACAGAGACGGGTACAGAGAGATGGGAACAGAGAGAGAGGGACGGAAAGCGGGGGCAGAGAGAGGGATACAGAGAAAGGGGAACAGAGAGCGGGGGACAGAGAGAGGGAGGACAGAGAGAGGGGGGACAGAGAGGGGGGGCAGAGAGAGGGGGGACAGAGAGACGGGAGGACAGAGAGAGGGGGGACAGAGAGAGGGAGGATGGGGTGCAGAGAGAGTGAGAGGGGGGACAGCGAGAGAGGGGGACAGAGAGTGAGAGGGGACAGAGAGAGAGAGAGAGGATGGGGTGCAGAGAGAGTGAGAGGGGGACAGCGAGAGAGGGGGACAGAGAGTGAGAGGGGACAGAGAGAAAGAGGGGGACAGAAAGCGAGGGGACAGAGAGAGGGGGACAGAGAGAGGCCGTACAAAGGCAGGGGGACAGAGAGAGGGGGACGGGGGCAGAGAAATGGGGACAAAGACAGGGGGGCAGAGAGAAGGGGGCAAAGAGAGGTTAACAAAGAGAGGGGAACAGAGAGAGGGGTTGGAGAGCACGGGGAGATAGAAGGGGTCAGAGAGTGGGGGCACAGAGAGAGGTGGAGAGAGAGAGAGGGGACAGAGAGAGTGGACAGAGTAGGGGATAGAGAGGGGGAACGAGAGAGAGGGAGAGATAGAGGGGGCGACAGAGAGGGACATAAAGGGGGGTCGGAGGGCAGAGAGAGGGGGACATAGTAATGGGGGATAGAGAGTGGGGGATAGAGAGAGGGGAACATAGTAATGGGGGACAGAGAAAGGGGGCAGAGATGGGGTGTAAAGAGAGGGGGGGAGAGAGAGGGGGGTACAGAGAGAGGGGGACAGAGAGAGGGGGACGGGGGGCAGAGATAGAGGGGGTAGAGAGAGGGAGACAGAGCGAGGGGTGCCAGAGAGGTGACAGAGAGGGGGGACAAAGAGAGGGGCGAAAAGAGAGAGGGAAGACAGTGAGAAGGGGGACAGACGGCGCGGACAGAGAGAGGGGGACAGAGAGAGTGAGGGACACAGAGAGGGGAATAGAGAGACGGGGACAGAGAGTGGGGGCAGAGAGAGCGAGAGATGGGATAGAGAGAGTGGAGGGAGAGAGAGAATGAACAGAGAGGGAGGCGGGGACAGAGAGAGTGGTAGATAAAGAGGGAGAGAGAGAGAGGGAAGGGAGAGAGGGGGGACAGAGAGACGGGGACAGAGAGGGGGTCAGAGAGTAGGGGACAGAGAGAGGGAGGACAGAGAGGGTGACGGAAAGAGGGGGCAGATGGAGGGGTACAGAAAATGGGGACAGAGAGTGGGGGACAGAGAGTGGGGGACAGAGAGAGGGAGGACAGAGAGTGGGGGGAAGAGAGAGAGTGGGAGAGTGAGGGAGGGGAGGGGGAGAGCGCGGGGAGAGAGTGGGGGACAGAGAGAGGGAGGACAGAGAGAGGGAGGACAGAGAGAGGGGGGACAGAGAGACGGGGACAGAGAGAGGGGGTAGAGAGAGGGGGATAAAGCGAGGGGGACAGAGAGAGGGGACAGAGAGTGCAGGGAGATAGAAAGTGCAGGGAGATAGAAGGGGGTCAGAGAGTCTGGGGACAGAGAGTGGGGGACATAGTGGGGGGACAGAGAGAAGGGGTGGGAGAGGGGGGTACAGAGTGGGGAACAGAGGGAAGATCGGTGCAGAGGGAGGGACAGAGAGAGGGGGACAGAGGGGACAGGACAGAGAGAAAGGGCACAGAGAGTGGGCTGACAGAGAGATTGGGGACAGAGAAAGGCGGTGACAGAGAAATGGGTGCACAGGGAGAGGGGGCAGAAAGCGGGGCAATGAGAGGGGGACAGAGAGAGGGTCCCCCTCTGGAGGAAGCCCCACGCATTTCTTCCCCCCCCCACACCATCCCTCCCCCAACACGCCTTCTCCCCCCCACCACCCACGCCTTTCCTTCCCCGCCCCCCCCCTTCAGACAAGAGCTTCCTCCAGAGGGGGGAACACAGTCCTGAGGCCTGTATGACAGGCTGCAGCCTGTGGGGGCCAGGTGAGTTTTGTCTGTGTATGACCCCGAGGTTTAATCTCCTCTCTCTGGGCAGGGGGGCTGACTTTTACCGGGACCTCTGGTTAACCGGGTCCTGTCGGATTGGGGCCTTGTCATTTTGGAACAGGTTTGAAGCCTGGGGCTAAGGTAACTGGGGCCTTGGGATTTGACACAAATAAGTCAACCCTTGACCAGCATCACCCACGATGTGTGTGGGGTTAGATTGCTGCTTGTGGGATCTCGCTGTGCGTACGTGTGTATTAATGTTTCAAGCTTCTGCAATAATGACACTGACCCAGGGCCACGTGGGAGATTGGGGAAGGCAGAGAGAGCTGTGGGATCGTGCTGTGCGTTTGGTACCACTGTTGTATTTTATTTCAAATTGATTGTTTTTTATTTCTCACTGTGTTTCCCCCCCCCCCCCCCCCCCCCCCCCCGCTAACCCTGGGGGTGAGCAGGGGATTGGATCCAGGAGCTGAAGCTCGGGACGATACAGAGACAGAGAGAATTAAATCACATCTGCCGCGAGGAATCATCACACACAGAATAATCAGAAATTGTCCTGTCTCCTTGTCGTTCATTTACACACACACACGGGGACAAGAATGGTGGGGTTCAGGCTGTCTCTAGGAATTTTACCACAAGGCGGTGTGTTCTGGTCTGGACTGGGGGAGACAAAAGGGGGGCGGGGAAAGATGTGGAGGGGGAGCTGCTGCACAGACTGATCCCACAGGTGTCACTGCCTCCCTCTCTCACTCCAGCTTCAGGGACTGAGGGAGGGGTGGACGGAGAATGGGGGTGTGAAGGGGGTCAGACAGACAGACAGACAGAGAGAGAGAAGTGAAAGAGAGCACTGACTATCCCAGTGGAAGGTTCGTTGGTTTAAAATGGATTTGAGGACTGGGGTTAAAGGACCCGGGGCCTTGGGATTGTGACACAAACTGGTTACACCCCCAGGGTCTGGGAGGAAGGACTCCCGGAGGAGGGAATGAATACCTTAACTCTCCAAAGCCCCATTCTAATGTCAGAGTCATGTGCATAGGCCAGGGGGCTAAAATGTGAGAAATCTGAGAGACAGAAAGATCTTCGAGATGGAGACAGTGGGAGGGGGGTGGGGGGAACACAGAGGAAGAGATTTCTGAGATAGAGGGAGAGAGGGGAGGAACAGAGACATCTCAGAGATGGAGACAGTAAGAGGGGGAACAGAGAGAGGGGGGAACAGAGAGAAAGAGAGATCTCAGATGGAGAGAGCACAAGACGGGGATCAGAGTGCGCAGGGCACAGAGAAGGAAGGGGGAAATGTTTGGAATTTGTACAACAGGAGGATTGCACCCTCTTGTCCAGGAGACAGCATCAAACCCTTAACCAGCATCAGGGACACACACCATCTGTCTGCGGTTACCCGGCTGCTCGTGGGATTTTGCTGTGTGTGTGTTTCAAGCGAGCATCTGGTTAAAAGCTCAATGGTGATCTTTATATTTCGATGATGGAGATGCCGGTGTTGGACTGGGACAACACCAGGTTATAGTGTAACCGGATTCTCCAAAAGCTAGTGTTGTGTGATGTTTAATGTTATATATCGATATATATAGAAGACAGAGGGAGGGGAGGAGGGGCATGTGTGTTTTGGGGGGGCGTTTGAGGGAGGGTCCTGTTGGATTGGGGGGGGAAGTCGAGGGGAAAAGCTGGGATCTTACTGTGCTATCTCCCTGTGAAAGATTTTCCTGCTCAGCCTTCCCACAAATGCCTCCCAAAGGGATCTTCCTGGCCAGCTGAGGATTTGAAAAGTGTGTGTTTGGGAGGGGGGAACGCAGTCCTGAGGCCTGTATGATTGGGGAAGGCAGAGAGAGCTGTGGGATCTTGCTGTGCTTTGGTGCCACTGTTGTATTTTATTTCAAATTGATTGGTTTTTATTTCTCAGTGTGTTTCCCCATCCACCCCCCCGTAACCCTGGGGGCGAGCAGGAGATTGGATCCTGGAGCTGGGGTGGCGGGGA
Organism: Chiloscyllium plagiosum; assembly: GCF_037043375.1. Lineage (NCBI taxonomy): Eukaryota > Metazoa > Chordata > Chondrichthyes > Orectolobiformes > Hemiscylliidae > Chiloscyllium > Chiloscyllium plagiosum. Next base: position 107,420,566 of record NW_028270177.1, read on the forward strand.
AGGAAAGGCAGGGGGGGGAGGAGAGGCGTGGGGGGGAAAGGCGTGGGTGGCGGGGAGAAGGCTTGGTGGGGGGGGAGCAATGCGTGGGGGGGGGGAGAAGAAATGCGTGGGGCTTCCTCCAGAGGGGGAACGCAGTCCTGAGGCCTGTATGACAGGCTGCAGCCTGTGGGGCCCAGGTGAGTTTTGTCTGTGTATGACCCCGAGGTTTAATCTCCTCTCTCTGGGGAGGGGGGCTGGCTTTTACCGGGACCACTGGTTAACCGGGTCCTGTCGGGTTGGGGTCTTGTCGTTTTTGAACAGGTTTGAAGCTTGGGACTAAGGTAACTGGGGCCTTGGGATTTGACACAAATAAGTCAACCCTTGACCAGCATCACCCACGATGTGTGCGGGGTTAGATTGCTGCTTGTGGGATCTCACTGTGCGTACGTGTTTATTAATGTTTCAAGCCTCTGGTCAACTGCTCTGCGGTGATGTCTGTGTAGTTCAATGTCACTGGGATTGTCAGCAATTCATTCATTCATTCTGCAATAATGACACTGACCCAGGGTCACGTGGGAGATTGGGGAAGGCAGAGAGAGCTGTGGGATCGTGCTGTGCTTTTGGTGCCATTGTTGTATTTTATTTCAAATTGATTTGTTTTTATTTCTCAGTGTGTTTCCCCAACCCTCCGTAACCCTGGGGGTGAGCAGGAGATTGGTTTGGGGGGGACAAGGCAGGAGGGGGGGGGACAAGGCGGGGGTGGGAAAAGGCATGGGTGGGGAAGAAGGCGTGGGGGGGGTGAAAGAGAGAGCAATGTGTGTGGGGGTGGGTGGGGAGAATGCGCGGGGCTTCCTCCAGAGGGGGGAACGCAGTCCTGAGGCGTGTATGACAGGCTGCAGCTTGTTGGGCCCAGGTGAGTTTTGTCTGTGTATGACCCCGAGGTTTAATCTCCTCTCTCTGGGGAGGGGGGCTGGCTTTTACCGGGACCTCTGGTTAACCGGGTCCTGTCGGATTGGGGCCTTGTCGTTTTGGAACAGGTTTGAAGCCTGGGGCTAAGGTAACTGGGGCCTTGGGATCTGACACAAATACGTCAACCCTTGACCAGCATCACCCACGATGTGTGCGGGGTTAGATTGCTGCTTGTGGGATCTCGCTGTGCGTACGTGTTTATTAATGTTTCAAGCCTCTGGTCAACTGCCCTGCGGTGATGTCTGTGTAGTTCAATGTCACTGGGATGGTCAGCAATTCATTCATTCATTCTGCAATAATGACACTGACCCAGGGTCACGTGGGAGATTGGGGAAGGCAGAGAGAGCTGTGGGATCGTGCTGTGCTTTGGTGCCATTGTTGTATTTTATTTCAAATTGATTGTTTTTTTTTTATTTCTCTGTGTATCCTGGGGGGGGGGAAACAAGGCTGGGGGGGTTGGAATAAGGCGGGGGGGGGAACAAGGCGGGGGGGGAACAAGGCGGGGGGGAACAAGGCAGGGGGGAACAAGGCGGGGGGGGAACAAGGCGGGGGGGTGGAACAAGGCGGGGGGGGAACAAGGCGGGGGTGGGAACTAGGCGGGGGGGAACAAGGCGGGGGGGAACAAGGTGGGGGGGAACAAGGCGGGGGGGAACAAGGCGGGGGGGAACAAGGCGGGGGGGGAACAAGGCGGGGGTTGGAACAAGGCGGGGGGGAACAAGGCGGGGGGGAACAAGGCGGGGGGGGAACAAGGCGGGGGGTGGGGAACAAGGCGGGGGGTGGGGAACAAGGCGGGGGGGGAACAAGGCGGGGATCAGTCCTCAGCAGAGGTCTCACCTTCGTTCCCACACGTTCTCGGGTCAATGAATTCAAAACACGGAGTGACATCGAACAATTCTTCCGCCGCCTTCGCCTCCGTGCCTTCTTCTTCAATCATGACTCCCGCCCACCCTCTGACGACCCCTTCTCCCACCTCCAACACACCCCGTCCACCTGGACACCCCGTACTGGCCTCCTACCTGCCCTCGACCTCTTCATAGCAAACTGCCGCCGCGATATTAACCGCTACCTGAACTCCCACACCCCTCCCACCCACTCCAACCTCTCATCCTCGGAACGCGCAGCCCTCCACTCCCTCCGTTCCAACCCCAACCTCACCATCAAACCAGCTGACAAGGGAGGCGCAGTAGTAGTTTGGCGCACTGACCTTTACACCGCTGAGGCCAAACGCCAGCTCGCAGATACCTCCTCCTACCATCCCCTTGACCATGACCCCACCCCCCCACCACCAAACCATCATCTCCCAGACCATCCATAACCTCATCACCTCAGGGGACCTCCCATCCACCGCCTCCAACCTCATAGTCCCACAACCCCGCACCGCCCGTTTCTACCTCCTGCCCAAAATCCACAAACCTGACTGCCCCGGACGACCCATCGTCTCAGCCTGCTCCTGCCCAACCGAACTCATCTCGGCATACCTCGACACGGTCCTGTCCCCATTAGTCCAAGAACTCCCCACCTACGTTCGTGACACCACCCACGCCCTCCACCTCCTCCAGGATTTCCGCTTCCCCGGTCCCCAACGCCTCATCTTCACCATGGACATCCAGTCCCTGTACACCTCCATCCCCCATCGCGAAGGACTCAAAACACTCCGCTTCTTCCTTTCCCGCCGTACCACCCAGTACCCTTCCACCGACACCCTCCTTCGACTGACCGAACTGGTCCTCACCCTGAACAACTTTTCTTTCCAATCCTCCCACTTTCTCCAAACAAAAGGAGTAGCCATGGGCACCCGCATGGGCCCCAGCTATGCCTGCCTCTTCGTAGGGCACGTGGAACAATCCATCTTCCGCAACTACACTGGCCCCACCCCCCATCTTTTCCTTCGCTACATAGATGACTGTATCGGCGCTACCTCGTGCTCCCACGAGGAGGTTGAACAGTTCATCCACTACACTAACACCTTCCACCCCGACCTCAAATTCACCTGGACAGTCTCGGACTCCTCCCTCCCCTTCCTAGACCTTTCTGTTTCTATCTCAGGCGACCGAATCAACACGGACATCTACTACAAACCAACCGACTCCCACAGCTACCTGGACTACATCTCCTCCCATCCTGCCCCCTGTAAAAACGCCATCCCATTCTCCCAATTCCTTCGTCGCCGCCGCATCTGCTCCCAGGAGGACCAGTTCAAAATACGTACAACACAGATGGCCTCCTTCTTCAAGTACCGCAATTTACCCCCGACGTGGTCGACGATGCCCTCCACCGCATCTTTTCCACTTCCCGATCCTCCGCCCTTGAACCCCGCCCCTCCAACCGCCACCAGGACAGAACCCCACTGGTCCTCACCTACCACCCCACCAATCTCCATGTACAGCGCATCATCCGCCGTCATTTCCGCCACCTCCAAACGGACCCCACCACCAAGGATATATTTCCCTCCCCTCCCCTATCAGCATTCCGTAAAGACCACTCCCTCCGTGACTCCCTCGTCAGGTCCACACCCCCCACCAACACAACCTCCACTCCCGGCACTTTCCCCTGCAACCGCAGGAGGTGCACGACTTGCGCCCACACCTCCCGCCTCACCTCTCTCCAAGGCCCTAAAGGAAACTTCCATATCCGCCACAGATTCACCTGCACCTCCACACACATCATCTATTGCATCCTCTGCACCCGATGTGGCCTCCTCTATATTGGGGAGACATGCCGGCTACTTGCAGAGCATTTCAGAGAACACCTCTGGGACACCCGGACCAACCAACCCAATCACCCTGTGGCTCAACACTTCAACTCCCCTTCCCACTCCACCAAGGATATGCAGGTCTTTGGATTCCTCCATCGCCAGACCACAACAACACGACGATTGGAGGAAGAGCGGCTCATCTTCCGCCTAGGAACCCTCCAACCACAAGGGATGAACTCGGATTTCACCAGTTTCCTCATTTCCCCTCCCCCCACCTTTTCTCAGTCAGATCCATCGAATTCAGCACCGCCTTCCTAACCTGCAATCTTCTTCCTGACCTCTCCGCCCCCACCCCAGTCTGACCTATCACCCTCACCTTGACCTCTTTCCACCTATCACATTTCCGACGTCCCTCCCCCAAGTCCCTCCTCCCTACCTTTTATCTTAGCCTGCTGGACAAACTTTCCTCATTCCTGAAGAAGGGCTTATGCCCGAAACGTCGATTCTCCTGTTCCCTGGATGCTGCCTGACCTGCTGCGCTTTTCCAGCTCTGATCGCTGGCATCTGCATTCCTCACTTTCTCCTGAATTAGCCATGGGTAATGCGGGGATAATGTTAGCAGTCACACGATGCAATGTTTTATTCCAGTAGGTTTATTTGAAATCACAAGCCAGAGGGCTGTTCTTTCTTCAGGTGAAATATATGGGATAGAGTGTGGGGATAGGTCTGGTTATGATGCTCTTCAGAGTGACCCTACAGACTCGATTGGGTGAATTGTACTTTCTGCCTTGTAGAGAATCTGTGATTCTATCAGAGAGGACACCGCCAGCGTTTACTGGGGAGCTAAGACATTAGAGACGATGCTGACGGCGTTGGGGATGGGATTTTATTTATTTGTGTGTTGGAAAATTTAGAACTGAACCAAGGAAAACCGAATGGAAGTTTTCCAGAGTATGTGAGGTTTGGAGGGAGGAAATAGGTGGTAAATTCACTCTTTCAAGTTACTAAATTTCTGAACGTCAGGTATTCAAAACCACTGATGTAGGACAAAGAAATGATGGGAGCAGAATTTCTGTCACTCAGAGAATCCGTTTCCAAAATATTTGGGAAGGCACATTTAGAGACACACACGCAGTGAGTTTCACCAGGAGAGAGAGACAGCCCGTGGCTGGGTAAAAGTCTAAATGTGGGGTGTGGGGGATGGAAGGTGCGAGGAAACAATGTCTAATTTGGATGAATTGAAATGTAAAGAAATATCAGAAACGTATGCAGCCGAATAAGAGTCAGCAAAAAATGCAGAATTTTGAAAGATTTGCATTAATATTCCACATTAAACATTATAAATGGAACTGAGCAGATTTTATAGTTTGTCAAGGAAAGATATTCCATAATGAATAGGAAGTGACACGTCGCTTGGAGGGCGATTTTCTGCTTTAATCCCATGCCTTAAAGATGGGAGGACAATCGCCATGATGTTGGGTTCATTAGATACCCACTGAAATCTGCCAAAGTAACTGAGCATCAAAACTGGCTTTTTCTTTGTAGTTAAACTTTCAGTTTTCCTCATCAGTATTTTCTTTAAGCTGAAATAAATTCGGATCAAAAATTGAATACAATATTAAACATTCCAATGATACAAATCCAATTCACTTCCGATCATTGCAATGAGCAGAGTGAAGTTACAGCAAAATTAATAAAATGAAGCGAACAAAATTGCATTTCCGGGAATTTGACCCAGTTCAGGTTCAGCCATATGAGAAAAGCCATCGAGCTAAACCATCACCTTCACTTCTCTCTCCATATATACATCCTCACGTGAGGGAGAAACTGTCTGTAGAAATTATGAGTCAAGAGTAAATATGCGTGTGAATGTGATGGGAATTTCTTGTTCGCTGGTTCATTCTGAGACAGTTCCGACTCGGAATGAATCAAGGACAGCTACTCCTTCCAAGGATGGTGTCAATTCCTTGGTTTTTGCTGATATTATCGTTCCGCTGAAAGCAGAAACATAATGGTGTGGATTCGATTCCGCTCAAGGAATTTCTCATCCCCTATTAGCACCGTATGTAATCTTAACAGGGTCACATTGAGCTCCTTTGTTCTGCGAGGAAATGGCCCCGAGGTTATGGCGACGGGTTAGTAATTCATTGTTCACACGTGGGTTCAAATCCTACTCTGGTTGTTACTTTTATTAAACGCAGCTGTGGTTTTCCTTTGTGACTCGCTTCTTTAGGAGACATTAGATGGAGAATCTTGCTCTTGCACTTCATTGCACCGGAGATTTGCGATAATTTGATACCACATCAAAGTCGAAACAAACCAATTAGATTCTGTTGTAAGTTGAATTGGGATAATGAAAAGGAGTGCGACTTTTGTTTCGTCCCTTCATTCCAACTTGACTTTATATGAATATACATCGAATGAAAGAGAAACAAATATATTACGAGAGATCGAGAGCAATTGTGAATGAGTATTTTGATGTAACACTCCACCCAAAGGTCTGATCAGTATTTCAAACAGTCAATTGGAACTGGAACTGCAGAAAACCTCTCCAATGAAACAAACCTTTCATTCTTTCACAAGCTATTGCTGTGTGAATCACACTGCAATCCATCATCCAGCATGATTACCAAGTTGCCAACAGCATTAGATTCACCAATTTTCTTTAGCAATCACAACTTCTGCACATACCCATCTGTGGTGTGCCCATTGCCATTTGTTGTCTCCAGGTCACTGCACATTTCTTGTGCATGGGTTTATCAGCCTTGTACCTGATCTTTCTGATAAGTTTGAGAAGCCTTTTCTATCACTTCATCCCATCCCCTCAGAATTCCAAACTTATCAATAGAATAATACGTTCGACCAAATGATGTACGATTGGAAGTCTGCCATTCAGCCCATCGAGTCTGCTCCACCACTCAACGAACGCATGGCTGATCTGATAATCCTCAACTCCATTCTCCAGCCTTTCATCGACAGAACTTCATCGTCTTTCTGGTTAAACATCTGTCTGGAACATTTTGAAAATACACAATAACTCAGCCTAAACAAAAGTTTCTGGAAAGGGTTCCACAGAATCACTGGACCCTGAGCAAAGAAATTACTCCTCATTTCTGAATTAAATTGGCAATAACTAATTGTGACTTCATGTCCTCTGGTGCTCTCCTCATACCAAAGGACAAACTATCTGCCCGTAACTACCCTGTTAAGATCCCATGAATATTGAACGTTTATAAATGTTATTATGTGATAATAGAGCTCCCCTCCACCTCCTTTGTTTCAAGGAGAATAATCCCAGCCTAACCAATCATTCCACGAAGGTCCAGTTTATCCAATGTTGACAACATCTTCGCAAATCTCTGCTGTCCCCTGCAGCGTCCTTTCATATCATTGAGGCAAGTAGAGAAATTTATGTGAAGGAACGATTGAAATTTCAAGCACAGATGTGAAATGGAACTTGAAATCAGACAGCGACTGGAATCAGATCGGTCCACACAAGGACGGAATACAGTAATGATAACTCTGACAAATGAGAATCTAATCATATACCACTGACATTCAATGGCTTTACTGTAAACAAACTACCCCATGTAATCGTCCACAGAGCTGGTATTTAGGGAAACAAGGATTTGAACTGGCTATATAAACACTTTGACAACAAAAACATGTCCTTTGGTAGTCATTTTTTGATTATAAACTCAAGTCGTGCCACCGTGAATCCTACATGGTTTGCAACGCACAAATGAGACGTGGAACGCGACTCTCCCCATTTGCTCAGATGGGTGTAACTTCAATAACACTTAAGGAACTGGATACCATTTACGACAATGCAGTGACTTGATAGTTCCCTCTTCAATACCTGCAATATTCATTCTCTTCACCGCGAAGGCACAATTCAGCAGAGTGCACCAACTACAAGATGCACTGGAGTAAGTATTCTGGGCATTTTGACAGAACGTTCAAAGCTCAACAGCTGTACTGACTATAAGGACAATGTTGGAAGATGCAATGAAACGTCACCATTTGCAAGTTACCCTCCAAGGCGCATAGCACCCTGACTTGGAAAGTAATCAGTGATAAACTCATTGAGTGGTGAAACAGTCTTGATGGGCAATATTGCATATTTAAGCCTTCCATCTTTTATCTTACAATTATATGCGGTGACCAGATTTGTGCTCAGTCCTTTAGCTGTTCCCTAAACTGATGGTTGTTAAAGAGCTGCTATCATCCACAGCCTGTGGTCAACAATAGAAAATATCCGAAAACCCTTTCAATCAACTGATTCCCCATAAGATTAGAGTGGTGTTGGAGAAGCACAACAGGTCCGGCAGCATCTGAGGAGCAGGAAAAATGGACGTTTAAGGCAAAAGCCCTTCATCAGGAATGAGACTGGAAGCATATGGAATGGAGAGATAACTGGAAGGGGGTGGGACTTTGGAGAAGGTAGCTGAGAGCGCAGTATGTGGATGGAGGTGGGGGGTGAACGTGATATGTCAGAGAAGAAGGTGGAGTGGTTAGGTGGGAATGTGGATGCATAATTGGGACAGGTCAGGAGGACGGTGTTGAGCTGGAAGTTGGGTACTGGGGAAAGTTAGCGGAGGGGAAACGAGGAAACTGGTGAAGTCGAAATTAATGCCATGGCGTTGAAGGGTCGCATGGTGAAGGATGAGGCTTTCTTCCTCCAGGCATCGGGTGGTGAGGCAGTGGCGGTGGAGGAGGCCCAGGACTTGCATGTCCTCGGGAGAGTGGGAGGGGGAGTTGAAATGTTTGGCCAAGGCGCACTGGGGTTGAATCTTGCGGGTGTCCTCGAGATATTTTCTGAAGTACTCTGCGAGAAGACATCCAGTCTCCCCAGTTTAAAGGAGACCACATCGGGAGCAACAGATACAATAATTGACACGTATGGAAGTGCAGGTGAACCTTTTATGGATGTGGAAGCCTCCATTGGAGCCTTGGACGGAGGTGAGGGGGTAGATGTGGGTGCACATTTTGCAGTTCCTGCAGTGACAGGGGAAGGTACTCAGAGGAAAGGGTGTATCATTGGAGGGTGTGGACTTGACGAGATAGTTGACGACTGACTCAACACGGACGTTTACTATAAACCGACTGACTCCCACAGCTACCTAGATTACACCTCCTCCCACCCCGCCCCATGTAAAAACGCCATCCCATATTCCCAATTCCTTCGCCTTTGCCGCACCTGCTCACAGGAGGACCAATTCCAATACTGAACAACCCAGATGGCCTCCTTCTTCAAAGACTGCAATTTCCCCTCAGACGTGATTGACGGTGCTCTCGACCGCATCTCCTCCACTTCCCACTCCTCCGGCCTTGAACCCTGCCCCTCCAATCGCCACCAGGACAGAACCCCACTGGTCCTCACCTACCACCCCACCAACCTCCAGATCCATCGTAACATCCTTCGTCATTTCCACCACCTCCAAACGGACCCCACCACCAAGGATATATTACCCCCCCCCCCCCCACCACTATCAGCGTTCCGAAAAGACGACTCCCTCTGCGACACCCTCCGCGACTCCCTCATCAACTGCACACTCCCCACCAACCCAACCACCACTCCCGGCACCTTCCCCTGCAACTGCAAGAAATGCAGAACTTGCGCCCACACCTCCCTCTCATTTCCCTCAGGCCGCAAGGGATCCTTATATATCCATCAGAAATTCACCTGCACCTCCACACACATCATTTACTGTATCCGTTGCACCCGATGTGGTCTCCTCTACATTGGGGAGACAGGCCGCCTACTTGCAGAATGGTTGAGAGAACACCTCTGGGACACCCGCACCAACAAACCCAACCGCCCCGTCGCTGAACACTTTAACTCCCCCTCCCACTCCACCAAGGACATGCAGATCCTTGGCCTCCTCCATCGCCAGACCATGGCAACAGGATGCCTGGAAGAAGAGCGCCTCACCTTCCGCCTAGGAAACCTCCAACCACAAGGGATGAATGCAGATTCCTCCAGCTTCCTCATTTCCCCTCCCTCCACCTTGTCTCAGTCAAATCCCTCGAACTCAGCACCGCCTTGCTAACCTGCAATATTCTTCCTGACCTCTCCGGCCCCACCCCCACTCCGGCCTATCACCCTCACCTTAACCTCCTTCCACCTATCGCATTTCCATCGCCTCTCCCACTTTTATCTTCGCCTGCTTGGCACACCCTCCTCATTCCTGAAGAAAGGCTCATGCCCGAAACGTCTATTCTCCTTCTCCTTGGATGCTACCTGACCTGCTGCGCTTTTCCAGCACCACATTTTTAAGTTCTGATCTCCAGCATCTGCAATCCTCACTTTTTCCACCGCCACTTCCAGTTTGGTATTCACGGCTGTGCCACAAAGTTTGACTGATTCTGGTTCCAGGAACTGGAGTTATGTGACTGACTGCAGCAATGGGTACTTCCTTGTTTGGGGAAGTTGGTGAAGAAACTGTTATTAACACATAGTTAATAACACATTGTTATTGAAGTATACATTGCACCAATATCCCGCACCATCCCCTGAACCTTTTTTTTCTAGAAATCTATCAAACTCAGTCTCCAACATGCAGTATTCAATGGAACCACCACAGCGTCTGGTGATATCGAATTTAAAGATTCAGCTAATTCTGAATTCCCACATGTCCGCAGTCGCTCACGTAATATTCCTGCTGTGTATCTGCTTCTCTTCCTAACGCATCCTCTGTCACTATAATGATTGCTGTTTTTAAACGCGGGTCTTTGCATGACTCAGTGGTGGTTTGAATGTTAAAACATTCTGCATTGCGGCCGCAGAAAGATCGTTCGAATCGAGTCACTGCATTTTACTCCTTGTGATTAATGCTGAAGAAACACAAAAAGGAATCAGTTGATTTTACATGAAAGCATTCTTTGAGATTACATTTTTTCCATCAAACCCCTCTCTCTCACACATCTCTGCGAGTCATAAACAGGATCCAGACTCACCATTCTCGGAGAATTCCCTCCCTCCCGCAAACACATACCTCCTTTAAGTTCCCCCTCCCATTTCCCTTACAATCACTTTTACATTGATCGCGTTAGGCCTGTGCTGCTGCGTTCACTGTTGCTGTATGACCATGCCCTAGTCTTACCATCGGGACGTTCAAACTAGTTGATCCATTTCGATACCGCAGTTGTGAGCTCAATCCACATGGCGCAGCTTTTACTGCCATGGACCAGCGATTATAGAAACATCAGGCTCAGGAAAAGGGTACAGAGAAGCATTGAGGAAAATAAACTTTATTCAAAAAACACCAGTTTCTGTCGACTTTCGCATCATTTATTTCACTTGTTCATTCGGCTCTAGCGAGACTATTGTGTGTAGTTATGCAGAGGAGATTTGCCAGGATATTGTCTGGCTGAAGAAAGAGAGATTGGACAAACTGGAGTTGTTTTTCTTAGAGAAGAGGAGATTGAGAGGGGCATGATTAACATATATACTGAGGTTTATGAATAGCATAGACTGAAATATATATGTTTCGCTTTGATGGAGATTTCAATCACGGTAGGCCATCGATTTAAGGTCAGAGGCGGAAAGATTAGAGTGAATGCGTGGAAAAACATTTTCAAACAGTGGGTCGTTGAAATGGGGAACACAGTGTATGCAAGGGTCGGAGAGGCAGAAATCCACATAACTTTCCGAAGTATTCAAATGAAAATTTATGATGCCAAGACATACAGGGATGTGGGTCAAGTGATTTGAAAAGGATTTAGGATAGTTAAGCAATTGTTATTGAGCAATACAGACACTCCGTTCCAAGTACGGATTATTGATACCTGTCCTTACATTCTCGAAGGGACATGTCACAGGAAGAACTGTGCTGTCTGAATCAGCGTGGGGGTGTACTACTGCTCCCGGGGAGACAGGGTGACAGTGACAGAGCAAACACGTAACTTCTCAAGCTGTACCTGGTGCTGTTGTTGAAATGAAAATCATTTGATACTTTTGCTCCGGAGTGAGGTGTTTACTTACAGCAGGTATCTCAGGAAGATATACATTCTACTGCCCTTTCCCCACTGGCCCACACCACTGAATACCGGCACTATGCAGGACAATTGCTCTCTGTACACCATCGTCTAATCCTCCTTGACCCCCAGCACTTCCCCATTTGGCACCATTACACGAAATCCCAGAAGGTGTAATGCTGCTCGTTTATGATTTCTCCCCTCACTGTGTCAGGTTCCACTGATTTATTTGCCCATCACTGCATTTCCTGCTCAGAATGTGGTCTCATCGAGACTGTGGAGAGAAAATCAAAGCGGGTGATAAACATGAGTACACCTACGTTCTGTCGGCAAGCAAACTAAGACCCTGAGCTTCCAGGTTCCTGTCACTGCAACATCCCACTGTGTTCCCATGCCTCCATGTCTATTTGCAGTGCTGCAGAGCTCCCACATAGCACAGCGCGAGTTGCAAGAGCAGCACGTCATTTCCTACTGAGGGACCGTGCAATCTTCAGTGCCCAACATTGAGTTCAATCATTTTAGACCCTGCCCCACCTACACATACCATTCGTTCCAAAGACGGATCGTTTGGCTCGAAAATCTCTCCCCAGATCCACTAGACCAGCTGATTTTGTTCAGATATTTCTGCTTTTCTTTGGATAATTTTGTTCTGTTCTGATCGCCAGGCTTCAGGAAACGTGTGATTGCACGGGAGGGTGGTCGGAGTAGATTTACCAAGGTGGTGTCTGAGCTCGACCATTCCCCCTGCGAAGATAAGCGAGAGTGACGGCTGCAGGTGCTGGAGCTCAGAGTCGACAGTGAAGAGCACAGCACGTCAGACAGCATCTGAGGAGCAGGAGATTCGATGCTTTAGGCACAAGCCACTGCCATTCCATTACCAGCCGATGCCTGGAGGACGAACGTCTCATATTCCACCTTAGGACCCTACAACTACACGGGATAAATGTGTATTTCAACAGCTTCCTAATTTCACCTCCCCCCACATTATCCCAGTCCAAAGCCTTCAACTACGCACTGCTCTATGGACCCGGCCAACAATCCCCCTCTGACTACCACCTTCTCCCTCACCTTCATCCACCCATCTCTTTCCCAGCTACCTGACCACTAACCCCATTTCCCCCTCCCCCCTCAAACCCCACACAAAAATCTCATTCTTGACGAATGGCTTATGCCCGAAACATCGATTCTCCTGCTCCTCGGATGCTGCCTGACCGGCTGTGCTTTTTTAAAGCACTACACTCTCGTCACTGCAAAGATAGATGAGCTCGATTGGGGCTCTTAATCTGAGACCGGAGAAATCGGAGAGAGGAATTGATTAACGTGCACAGAAAGGGAATAGATACGTGCGACAGGAATAAAATTCTAATGGGAAGGGTTAATAACCAGGGATACAGATGAAACGCTAGAGAGAGGATATTCAGAGAAGATTTAGGAAGAACGTATGCATCCTGAGAGTGTTGTTTATCTGGAACTCACTGTGTGAACGTATGGTAAATCTAAGAGTCCTCAGAACTCTTCAGGAGTATTTAGCCGAACACTTGAGGAGCTCGAGCATGTACGGATAAGGACCAGGTACTGGAAAGTGGGGCGAGGATAAATAGATGTTTGATGAAAGACTTAAACACCGTAACGTTGGGTGCAGTAAAATGTAGGCTTGCTCACCTCTGTGGCACAATGAAAGTCGTGTTGGACTTCTACTGCATTGTTAAGAATATGATTCAAAGTTTGTGGGTTTGAGTCCCAGCAGAATCGGAGTTTAGTTCAAATTTCAGCTGAATCAATGATTGTTCAGCTGACTCATCATCAGTTTCCATCGTCCGTAGTTCTCGTCCCCGCGACTGAGCGGAGAAGATTCCTCACCTTCTTGGTGGTGAGTTTTGAGGGAATCGTATCGTTTGAAACATGATCAGTCCAGAATACGCTGCTCATTCACAAAAACCAACTGCTGAAGCCCACTGTCTCGAAACACATTTCCCTCCCATGGTTGCACAGTGTTTCGGTATATTCAGTGTCTGTTCGCCTTTGGGCGACAGGTTGATGTGGATGGGCTGGGAAAAGACATTGACGTGTTCGGTCAGCCATGATGATATCAAATGGGTGGGTAGCGCTGGCGGGTGAAATCGCCCCCGCTTATTCCTCTCTGTCTGTGCTGTTTCTGACAGAGGGTTTTAAACAATAACATGATGAAGACCCTGTGAATATTCACCACGGAATACCAAGGTCCTCCCCTTTCACCCACTGCTCTTACTGCTGGAATACACAGCTCCTGTTGTAGCTTTAGATCTGATAGTGGAGGGTTCTCCCAGGCTGCTCTGTCAGACTGCATGCTCCTTCACACAGGTTTCCAACTGGGCACCTGGAGCGAACGGCCGTGTGGATATCGGGGATTCAGGGCCAGATTTCCCCTTTGCCTGGCTAGAGTTCTGGCCACGGTAATAATCATGAATTTCGGGCATTCTGGATCTTACTCTGGATTTTATCACTTTACAATTTAAACTGAAATTCAATTTACTCTTGCATAACATTCTGATATCTTCAGTATTCATGAAAACTGTGCAACATGTCCTTGGATGTAACCATGTTGAATATTGATGATGAGTGCAGTATATTTCTTGTCGTCTGTAGGAACATGCAGAAGGAAGTTAGTGAAGTGTCGTTGAATCGAATTCTGTGCTAAATTGAACCCGACCGAATGAGACGTCCTGTGACAGTGATAATACAACATTGTCTATAAACAACGCAGCGACCCACAGAAACCCAGTTTTCAATCAAGTCTATTTTGCACAACGTTTTTCTATGTCACATTTCCTGAACCTGATGCTCGAAAAGTCACCGAATCTGGTAATGTCATGACAAATAGTTTTGATGCTGTGTGGAATAAAGAGTTCAAACAGGAATAAGGATGAGCCTTGTCGCTGGATTTTTCGGACGGAGATGAGTGTGTATTAAAAGGAATCAGTCCCGTTACTGGTCATTGTGACCAAATGTTCAAGGCAACAGATGGCAATGATAATGATGCTTGACATCGACAGGTCCGTTCCTACTCACTGGAGTCACCATTGTATTACAGCTCACGTGAGCGGAGGCGATGATCCTTATAGCAACCTGAGACAGTGCGACATTTATTCCCACGTTGTTAGTCTCACTCTATACCATAAACCAGGTATCCAGCGGACTGAGCTAACCGGCTTCCATTTAATGCAAAGCTAAAACAAACAGCTCAGCACATTAACAATCTGTAGTAGTTCACGGAGAACCAGCTGCTACACCTTTCAACACCACCAGATCTTCTTACACGTAACATGTTCAGTTGCAGGTATTTAGCAATTTCTTTCCGATGAACGCTGAACAATTTGTGAGTGCGTCCATTGTGCCTCCCCATTCAGGCAGCTCAGAATCCCTGTCGCTGTTAAATTCGCTCCTTTTGTGTCTGCATGT
The DNA here is from genome assembly GCF_037043375.1 of Chiloscyllium plagiosum. Classification (NCBI taxonomy): domain Eukaryota; kingdom Metazoa; phylum Chordata; class Chondrichthyes; order Orectolobiformes; family Hemiscylliidae; genus Chiloscyllium; species Chiloscyllium plagiosum. The sequence goes on from NW_028270177.1 coordinate 107,435,627, forward strand.
GACCTTTCAAATATGCTGGAATCATCTTCTAACATGTTTTGTTCTGCTGAAAACTCATCTCCGATTTCAATAACTCTCAGATTAAAACGTACCTGCTGTAAACTTCTTTGTCCTTCCTCACTGATATTGAAGCTCTAACCTTTAGTTATACATTCACCTGATTGAGCGAATTTCACTCCTATTTATCCTTTCCAACCTCACATCAGCTGGAAAAGCTGCATTTGGACACAAATCAGTCATGCCTAATTTGTGTCGCGTGATTCTTCGTCTATTCCACCATCCCATTGAATCCCTTCTTTTCTTTTCTCGTGGCTTTATCTCCCAGTAAACCTCATTTCCGTCATCTCTAACGATTTTGTCTCAAGGGAACTCTGGCCACATCCTTTTTTAATTATATTCCACACCCCAACCCCCGTCTATTTCATCATCTCTTTATATCCCAGTAAATTTTGTCCTGAGAAATGATGCTGGGTCTAATTCAATTCATTAAAACTTACCACTATGCTATGCAATCTCATTACTGGCACAGGAAAGGTGTGGGCTATTTTACTTGCAGCTGAATCGGTTGGCTTCAGCAACATTGGGTCAAATCGCAGTCACACGGGTGACTGTTGTTCTCATTTTTATTTCTTCTCAACGGGTGTTGAAGTAACACGGTGAGGAATCAATTAATATTGTAAGACATACATAATCGGGTGTGTTAAATCTAAGGTTATGAGAATAGGGCAGTTTTAATTAACATAGACCAGAGATTCTTCAAATCTCAGGCACATGAGATTGACAGTTAGCGATGTTGAGCAAAATAGACTGTCTTGGCAAATGCCATTGTTATGAAGTTGTGGGTGTAATGTACTTTTAATGGTGCTGAAATGTCTTGCTAGCACAAGGAGTCCAGAACAGGGTAACAACATAACATTAGGTCGAAACAACTAACAGCTATGTTACATGGATACAAAAACAAATTCGAATTCGGCCAATCTGTTTCAGTTATGCCCCAATCAAGTTTGAATGTGGTATTTTTACAATGTTAAAACCAATGAAACGATCCGACGTTTTGTGGGACAAATATCGGCCATTTTGAACAGTTACACAGAGCGGCAAAGAACAGCAAAGAGAACAGCTAAAAGACCAACAGATGTAGAATGTTAGTAAAATCTCCAAGAGGTGCCTATCTGGAGAAATAGATTGCACAAAAAAGAAGCATCAACACCGACCTGGAGAAAAAAATCTACAGAGAAAGATACGAAGAGAAGATTCGACAACAAGCTGGTTTGTAAATTGATTTTATTTTTGTAAATGTTAATGGGGTCGGGGTTGGGGAAGGTATTGTATCGCACAAGGTTTAGAGAAATGAGTTGTAAGCAGTTATAAGTTGATTATTCTCTGTCAAATGTTAAAAAAAACAATAAAGTTGTTATTTTTAAGTTTAAATAGTGATTTTTGGAATAGTTCTTTGCCTCTTCAATTTTAACAGAATACAGTACGGGGTGATTCCTTTCTGTTTTGTCGGTTTACATTTGCAGAGGGGTTTACCCCATCACGTAACACCAATTTCTATGGTTGCTTTGTTGTTTCATTTGCGAATTTTGCCGCATTAACGATTTTGAAGTTGCCCCTCTGCAGAAAAGGTCCGTGCTTTTGCACCATTGTACAAAAGGTGCAGGGTGTCTAATCGACAGGGCTCCCTACAATGACATCCGACGCTGTTTCAATCTATCTATCCTGATATCGACCCATGGAAACAGCACTGCGCAGTCTCCCCGAGTCTGGAAAACAATCCCTTCACAGATAATGTTACATCCCGCTCTCAAGCGACTTTTCATTCCATCGCTTTCAATTCCTCACAGAATCCGTTTCAACGGAATTTGTCACTGAGTCATTTGTTTGTGTTCAAATCCTGTGAGCAGAGGGTCACAGTTGGAGAGTGCTGAGCCCATAACCCAGAGGGCTGACCATACTCTGTGAACTGTACTCTGCTGTTCATCATTTCACTAACAGCAGGTAGATGTGTCTATGCTCTGCAAATTTTCACGCCTGGTTTTAGAAGCAAGATAAACATTTCCTGGTACCTGCTCTTGTTGTCACACAGACAACAACAACAGCACTAGTCGAGATTGTCTGCACTCCGACATCCGTTTTCTTCCAAGGGGTTAAAGATGATGGTCTAAAACGATTTCTTCTATTCCCTGTCAATCTGGGATGATGTGAGCTGTGAAATTTATTCTCTGATCTTGGGGTAACGTGATAAAGCTTATACATATCAGGTGCAGTGCGCCTGACCGACAGGGTGTGCTGCGGTTCAATCCCATGCTGATTCAGACACCAGAACCCTCGCTGTAACTTCGAGGAGGATACAAACACAGTTCCCGATGACTGGGAGAGGTTCTATCTTTCCCTGCAGTTCTGCTTCAGAATATTTCATCTGTTTCAGATGGCGTTATTTGCACAAGGTTTCCAAAAGAAGATGGGTTCCTGTGGATGTGCAATCTCCCTTTTGTACAGCTTTACAGAATTTGCATAACTCCCACTCCCACTAGCCGCCTCCCCGATCCCTAAACCCGTGTTTGATATGGAGCTGACGAGCGCGTTCACGTTTCTCTCCCACGACACTGATTGCCATTCCACACGCCAGACGAAAAGCTGAAGACTGCGGGAAACTGCTGTGGTCAGCGCTAACAGAGCGGCCCAGCGGGAGCGTATTGGGCTCATAACCCCGAAATTAATGGATTGAAAACATCCTCTGCTTGTTGACAATTCCAGGTTTCAGTGTGTACTGTCCCCGCTAGTAATCCTATATAACATATCTCCATTCTACGTATTGCATGTTGTTTCACTTTCCGCTTCCTTTCACTCAATGTATCTGAAATGAATATTTCGTACTGATACACCCGCCAAATTTACACAGGTGAGGAAACACACTTGTGAAGGTCTGGAAGCTCTTTTCCTGTTCTCTGTCGTTCTGCTCTGCTCTGATTCGCAAAATCATTTGCCAGAGCTGGGAATAAACTGGTGAAGTTGAGGTATATCAGTTGTAGAATGCTCTATGCGCATGACGCCCTGCAGTTATTCTCTATGCTGGTTCGAACAGCAATGTCCTCCCCGTGAAATGAAAAGCCGTGAGTGACAATTGGATCAACTTGTTGGAGACAGCATTATGACACTGACACAGTTCCGCATTATTATAACATAGATCGCCAATTATGAATAACTGCAGAGATATACAAGCTGCAGAATGTCGCCATGCACTCGATGGGCTGAACAGCTTTTGTCGGCGCGTGAGTGACGCCACACGTTGATACTGTCCCTCCTCCTGTCCTGGGACAGAGTGGCTGATGGTGAAACAATGTTTCATTTTAACCCTCCCTTCCGCGTTAGACTGTCTGCAGCCCCGCAGCTCAGGGATGACTCTCAGTGACTGAGGGTTTCATTCGCATTCTCTTCATCTGGTACAGGTGTTAACTGCTGCCCGATTGCAGCATAGAAACCGATGTCCCTGTTACAAAAGCATTTCTGCAGGATTGCTCTGAACAGCAAACAGGCTGCACAAAAATGCCCTCACATGAATTTACCTAGGGTAGAGAATCCGGAACACATTCTGTCTTTCCCAACAGACAACTCTCAGATAAATGATATTTTCCGGAAGTTCCCAAACAAACTTGCTGATTTCCAGCAACTTGATGGAACTGGCTGTGCCGATAGAGCGAGCTTGAGAGCACATCCACGCGCTTGCCTCTCCTCAGACTGCCTGCCATTGGAGGGAAATAGCTGAATACTCAGCCGATGGAGTCCAAGCGGAAGGGATAAACAGCACTGTCCCGTGAACAAGGAGACGGAATAAGAAGGCGATATTCTTGAAACTCTTTGGAGCTTTGAAATCCGAGAGCAAAGTGTAATGTAGTTAGATCTGAGCGACTTTGAGCTGGTTTGGTGTTGGAAACGTAAGAATGTCACTTGTCTCAGGGCACGATCGTCGCTTAGTAGCTTGAGTGAATACTTACATGTGAGAATGTCTCACTTCAGGTCGCCATCGAGCCTTGGTTGTTTGATTTCACTTTGCTCAGTCGCCCTATCAACTATTTGATAAAATCAAGGTGTTAATCATGAAGTTGCCCCCCTTGAATTCAGGGGTAAGTACCACATGCAGTGAAAGTGAAACAAGTGTTTCAGGATGTTCATCCACACCATGGATTCCGAATGTAGCCCCTCTGTCAAATGTACCCCCAAGTCCTCTCTGACAGGCCTCATTTGGAAGCTGTCTGCCGTTATTCAACGTGCGAGAATTAGCACCAGGAGTCCTGAATCATGTTTTTGCACGTTCGCGGCTCATTCCGTCAGCAACAGCAATGAATGAATTTACACTCTCAGAGGAACGTCTGAACTTGTGCTGTCATAGCGTCGCTAATATTAAGGTGTGCCCCGAGATCTAAGCCAAGTTGGAAGTGGGAATTCGGAAATAACAGCCAGGCTACCGAATGGCATTGCATCCATTTGTTTTTTTTTAAATCCTAGATGAGCAGGAAAACGTAAACGAGGAGGGGGAGGGGAGGGGGGAAGCGGGATAACAAAGTGAGGCAGTTGCAGCTCTGGTGAAACTCTTTCTTTGTGATTCACTCAACAACCAGAGATCTGAAGGTGACTCAGGCATGAAAGCTCTTCAAATCGAGAACAAAAAGCACTCAAGTGCAGTTAGCACCTCTTTGACAGCTTGTGGGGTGGGGATGGGTGGGATAATCTCATTTTGACTTCGGTAAATATGTTCAGAAACTGTCTTTTTCGTTGACGTGAACAGAAACTGCATCTCCAATAAGCATAAATTTTGTGAAATTTACTGAGTCGCTTCCCATCGATTCCCACACAGGTTTCCAACTCCGTTGGCAGCCATGTCGCTCATGTCCAGGTGGAGACATCTCTGCAGCAAGTTGCATGGTTAATGTAACAGACAAGAAAAGTGCCAACTCATACTGGCACCGAGGTATGAGCATGCTGACATTGTGATCTGTCTTCTCGGATTGTACTGCTACCGCGACTTTTCAGAGAACATTCTTTGTGACGCTAATTCTGCAAAACAGACACAGTGACTGAAACTATCCTGCATGGTATGATGTGGAATACGGCCTGCTCAGCTTTGTGCATTTTCCCTGTAGTACGGTGTGTTTCATGTTCTGTGTAAACGTGAAAGTTGATCTGTTTCGACCAATGGGCGAAATCATTTACTAAAGCAAGAATCGACATTCCAGTAATGTCATGGTTATTTTATCGAATCATGACGGAACATACATTCTCACACTCGCATATACATTTGTAGCTGAAAAGAGTCTCAGAAGATAGATTCAACTTTCTATTGATTTTTGTGTGGATTGATGGGCTACCTTTATCTGTTGCGAAATTGATCTTGTAGTCGGGCATATCCCAGCTGCGATGCGGGCAGGACAGGGATCACGGAGCACAATTGAAAATGTATGAAAATAGATGACACGCTTTCGGGTGTTACCGTGGCCGACCGGTCTAAGGCGCTGGAACCAGGTTCCAATCTCTAAGGGAGCGTCGCTTCCAATCCCACCACTGCCATTTCTGTGGGCCAACCACAAAGCTGCAGCGTGTTTAAGTGCCGTGTTCAAAGCAAACAAAAAAAAACAGAACTGGTGGGTTTGCTACTTGGAGAATTAACTGCGGTGTGGGAGAGTGCAGACTCTCTCAAAGGGATCAGTGTCTAATATCTGGAGTGCGATCTTTCCTATGTCCTCAAAGCACTGTCCATGGAGCAATTGGCTGTCATCGCCCAGATTCCCCTACCTGTCACAAACAGGCAGCTGCAAGTGTTTCTGTGGCTGGTAAACTACTGCAGGCCCTGGATTCCTGTCCATTGTGCTATTGATGCACCTCTGTGGGAGGCAGCTTCCCCTGAACAGCCAGCCAGAGTGAAGTGGACAACCGAAATGCATCGGGCATTCACTAACTGAAACAACAACTAATCTTCACTCCTGCTCTGGGAGTCCAAGATTACTCACAGCCCTTCTCTCTTTATGTAACCAAGTCGGAAGGCTTCGCATCTGGCATTTTAACACAGCTTCATGGGGATCTCCGTCGCCCAGTTGCGTTTTATAATGCTTAGTTACCATCTGTTATGAGCAGAATGCCGGCATGTTTGTGCAGGGTAGAAGCAGCCACAATAACAGCGGATAAGGCCACCTCCATTGTGCTAGATCACCCGTGTACTGTTTTGGTCCCACTGTCTCTCTCCCTGCTGCTTAATTCAGCAGCAATCCAACATTTTACTACAACTCAGAGAACTGGTCATGAAGTTGAATTGTGATCTCGACATACCTTTCCCTTCACCGCGCCCTAACTTTGAACCCCGCCACTCTAATTCCGCTCACCTAACATGATTCTGCAGACAACCTTAAGTTCTTGGACCTGGTTCAGCATTCCTGACAAAGGGATCCTACCAGAAACGTTCATTTTCCTGCTTTTCAGAAGCTGTCTTAACTGCTGTGTTTTTCAGCACCTTTCTCATCTTGACTCTAATCTCCGGCATCTGCAGTCCTCACTTTCGCCTGGTTCAGCAGGTGTCCTGACCAGTCTGAGAAAACCCGGACCAGATTCTTTTCACCAGCGGCTCTTCCTTCCGGCCATCAGACAAATACACAATAGCAGGCCAAGCCATTTGCACCCCATCACCACTCTCGAATCAGCTGCATTGACAGATGGGGTATCCACACAGGCGGCAGAGTTCTTTGCTCTCGCCAGAGCCTGCCTCCTGGCACAGGGCAGGACAGCCAATATCTACACAGACTCCAGATGTGCCTTTGGAGTCGTTCAGGACTTTGGTACAATATGGAAACAGAGGATGTTTATCAGCTTTGCAGGGAGACCACTCCAACATGCTGCACTCATTGCCAACATCCAACAAGCAGGCCTGCTACCTCCCGCTGTCGCATTATAAAATGTGACGCCAATAACTCTGCCACCGATCCCGTCAACCAAGCAAATGCCTCAGCTGATGCAGCCACCCGGGAATCTGCACTACTCCTTGCCACTTATGTCCTGCAGACCCCCACGGTGGTGAAACCTCCAGAGTCCCCCTCCTCTCTCGATGCAGTCCCAACAGCACAGCAAACCGCCACGCCAGAAGAGAGGGCCGCATGGACCCGCATTGGTGCCGTACAATCACTGTTCTTACATGTTCTTACCCACCGCTGCATCATTTAACTGAAAGCCCACCTGCACTTATTGGCCCTGGTGGTACACGTAATTGAACACACAGGTAAGATGCTGTCCGCCATTCCTGGTATGCAGCGGGAGTCGCTGAAGCTGCCTTAGCTCTGCTGTCACAGTGCCTCATCTCTCGACCAAAAAATGCAGGGAAGCCGATGGCCAAACGTGACTACATTCCAGTTCCTGATGGTCCATTCACCCACCTTCGAATTGACCTTGCCCTCACGCCTCAGAAGGAGGAATAAAAATTTGACCTAGTTATTGTCGACATGTTTTCAAAATGGGTGGAGCCATTCCCCATCAAAAAAAAAGACGCCAGAGCAATGATAAAGTGTATCCAGCAGGACGTTATTACAAGAGTTTTCTATCCCCAGGCGCATAGAAACATACGGGGGATGGTGCCAATTTCTCCGCGAAGCTCATTACTGCTGACTGTGACGCCCTCGGAATACCCAGGAGATACCACATTCTGTACCGCCCCCCAGTCGTCAGGAATATTGGAGAGAATGAACAGCACCCTCAAAACCACCTTCCCCCAAATCACTCGGGACACAGGACTGGCTTGGCCAGACGGCCGGCCACTGGTGCTTCACACAGGAAGTGGACAGCGAAACCGAGTGACGGAAATTACACTATTTGAAGTGCTAATGGAACGACCCATGCCCACAGCCTCCGGACCCCCAGAACTCACCAATGACACAGCGCTGCTCTTAACACAGGAAATTCTCTTTGATTACATTCAAGCCATTAGTAGAAAGATCACTTTAAACCAATATTTGCTAAAACCTGCGATGTACTTGGGTGCTTCTTATCTTCCTGCTGGTGGAAACGGAATAAAGATTCGTGCACCTTCAATCTTTCACTGTGTATCAAACATGCACACACACAACATGGGTGCTGGGGAAAAAAATAAGCACTACCGCAGTGTGGGGGAACAACAAAAGAAAAGCAAACAAAAAAAAGCTGCCGTGTCCACCCCACGGCAGGAACGACTTCACCAGTTTAAACTGGGCACGATGTAAGGAGACAGTCCCTGCCGAAAGATTCTGTCTCCCCGAGATGGAAAGGACCACTCTTGGTCTGTCTCACGACCACAACATCAGTCAGTCTCCAAGTGAGACCAGAATGCGACCCAGTGAAAGACGGCTCCGCCTCCACAGAAGGACAACCAAGCAGAACAGGATACAGCTCCAGACACCACAGAGGGATCCAGCTGCTCGCTGCAACCATCGTGACCTGCACATCACCACTGATCAGTAACAGGGCACATAGAACAGAACACTTAATCCACCGTGAGCCGTGGGTGAGCATTTTCCTTGACATGACCCACATTTGTGCCCAAAGGTAAACCAGACCAGCTGCCGGGTCTGTGCCCGTATCCCTGGACATTCCCACAGCGGCAGTCCCCAGGGCGCAGTCCATTTTAGGAGGAATGTGAAACATTGGTCCGAAACCCTAAAATTGCTCCGTTGTCTCACAGAGCAACGTGAGATATAACTTCACTCCGAGCTGGGGATTTGTCCACGTGTTAGACTCTCAAAACCTCCAGTATTGTCTCAGTCCCTAGATGAAACTGATCAAGAACCTCTCAGTGCGTCTTCCTGCATTCTGTACAGATGTCTTCCCACAAGAGGACTATTCGCCAGCTGAATGTGTAAAGTGATTCATCCAGTTATTCTATTTACAATTATACACAACTGTACTGTCACACTGGAGGGAACACATTCACGCATTTTAACTGGAAAACGCTGTTTTCAGCCTTTGCGCCTATAAACTGTTTAGCTTTGATACCCAATGGCACATTGTTACAGTGAGAAAGCGTTTTCTATCTGAAAAAAAAACTGTCACTTGATTACACCTCCTGCGTGGACTCCAATCCGTTCACATCTGACACGAGGGTTGCTTTTCTCTCTGCTGTTCATCACATCCAGGAGAGAACTGTGGCAGAAATGATTGCTGTTTTCATCGACCTCAGAAGTTCATGCCGATTGCTCACCTTGTATTCAGAACTACACACAAGAGAACTTTTCAACAGGAACAACGTTCTGTATTCTGTGCAGGAGATCATTGCACAAGCACAGTATCTCTCTTCTACCAGGCCATGCACAGTCATTCTTCCTCGAACATTCACAGTATCCAACTCTAACCAGACCAAAACCAGATGGTGCTGGAAAAACTCAGCATCTAAAAAAAGAAATCCGAGTTAACATTTCGATTCCAGTGGCCATTCCTCTGAATTGACGACAGCTTGGAAAATGTTGGTCTATCTGCAGAAGAAATAGTGGGGGTTGGGGGGGGGGGGTGGGGGGGAAGGTGTAAGCGATAGGTAGGGATAGAGTTCAAATAGAGGAAAGAACAGTTGGACAAAGGAATGAATGATTATCTGGCTGGCAAGGTGAATACCTGTTAATGGAGACTGTTAGTGGCGAACCATATGTAGAGGACTGTTACTGTAACAATGTGATATTGGGTATCAAAGCTAAACAGTTTATAGGCGCAAAGGCTGAAAACAGCGTTTTCCAGTTAAAATGCGTGAATGTGTTATGGAAGGCCATGTGACAACAAGGCATGGCGTTTGGGATAGGGGGATAGGACAAGGGAGAGTTCAGGCTCTAAAAAAATAAATTGATATGCGGCCTGGAAGGCTGCAGACTCCCCAAATAGAAACTGAGGTGGTGTGCTTCCAGCACGCGCTGAGAGTCGCTGTAACTCTTCGTGAAGACAGAACTTAGATGTTCTGCAGTGTGGTGACCCAGTCCAAACTCCGTTTCCCAAAATAGTGGAAACCACATTGCTAGCAGTGATTGCAATAGAGTGGATTGCGTAAAGTGCAGTTCATGTGTTGCTTCACCTGGAAGACGTGTTGGGCCATTGGAAATAGAGGAGAGAAGACGTCAATGGATAGGTGAGGACAGACAACAAGCCAAAGGAGATATTATTACAGAAATCATAAGGACAAGAAACCTAACAAAAAGGCACTTCACCTGAATGTTCGTCGTATTTGTAACATGGTTGAAGAGCTAATAGCACAAATCAACACGAATGAAAATGACTTAATAGACATTAGAGAGACACGTCAAAAGGATGGCCACGACTGCAAATTCAATATCCAGGAGTACGAGATTACTTGGAAGGTCAGACAGCAGTGTAAAGAAGATGGTGTCTCTCGGTTATACAAGGCCGACATCAGGGCAGTGTGGAGAGACGCTATAAGTTCGATGGAGAATGAGTTTGAATTAATTTGCGTGGAAAGTAGAAATTCTCTGAAGAAAAAGTCACTGATAGGTGCAGTCTGTAGGCCAGTAAATAATAGCATCACATTGTTGAAGGCAATAAACAAAGAAATCAGCATTGCCTGTAAAAATGGGTCGGCTATTATCATTAGGGATTTTCATCTACATGGAGCTTGGTCGTAGCAGCTCAGTCACAGTACCTTTGAGGAGGAGTTCTTTGAGTGTACCCGTGATAGCTTCCTTGAACAGAATGCAATGGAACCGACGAGAGATTAAGCAACCCTCGATCTGGTACTGCGTATTGTAACAGAAATAATTAATGATCTCATAGTTTGGGATCCTCTTGGAACGAGTGATCACAGTATGGCAGAACTTAGAATTCAGATGGGGAGTGTGAAGAGAAGAACCAATACCAGGGTCCTGTGCATGTGCAGGGGCACAACAATAGAACGAGAGAGCACCTGGCTGAAGTAGACTGGAAACAAAGGTTATATGGTGGGACAGATATCGAGCAGTGGAGGACTTCCATCAAAGATGTTTTTGTGGAATTGCTCAGTGAAAAGGAAGGACTGTAAGACCAGGGGTAATCTGCCCTGCGTGTCTGAGGAAATAAGGGAGGCTATCAAAGTGAAAGAGAAGGCATACCAAATGGCCAAGAGCAGCATGAAACTGGAAGATTGGGAAAACATTAAAGATGAGGAAAAATAACTAGTAAAGAATACAAAGACAGATACCAAAAGTTCCTATATAGATATAAAACGAAAAAAGAGTGGCTAAACTAAAGGTTGGTAATTTTGAGGATGAGAAGTGGCACTTAGTTATGTGATGTGATGAAATGGCCGAGGCAATGATCAGGTATTTTGTGTCAGTCTTCACAGTGCAGGATACTAATAACATGCCAGTAAGTGACAACGAGACAAATGTAGGTGAGGACCTGGAAGCAAACATGATGACAGAAGAGGTAGTATTCGGCAAGCTAATGGAGCTGAGGATGGATAAGTCTCCTGGCCGTGATGGAATGCATCTCAGGGTATTAAAGGAGATGGCGGGAGAAAGAGCAAGTGCACTAGTGGCAATTTTCAAATTCACTCGACTGCGTGGCAGTCCCAGCAGATTGGAAAACAGCTAGTGTGACTCCACCGTTTAAAAATGGAGATGGATAAAACATTGGGAATTTTTGATCAGTTAGCTTAAGTTCTGCAGTGGGGAAGATGCTTGAGTGTATTATCAAGGAAGAAATAGCAGGGCATCGCGATAGAAATGGGACAGTTGTAACGTAGGTTCTTAAAGGTTCAAACAGAGGTGTTATGTTGCAGCTGTACAAGATGCTGGTGAGGCTATACTTGGTGTACTGTGTGCACTTTTGGTCCCCTTACTTGAGAACGAACTTATTGACACTGGTGGGGGAAGGGGTGCACAGGAGTTTCACTGGGTTGATTCCGGAGTTGAGGGGGTTAGCCTATAAAGAGAGACTGCATGCATTAGGATTATTTTCTTTGGAATTTAGAAAAATGAGTGGGCAATCTTACTGCAACATAAAACATTGAACAGAACAGATTAGAGAGAATTATAAATGGTGCTTCCACTTGTGGGTGAAATTCAGACAGGAGGGCATAGCCACAGGATGAGAGGGAGCAGATTTAGGACTGAGTTCAGAAGGACCTTCTTCACCCAGACATATGTTCATATATGGAATACCTTACCCAGCGAAGAAGTTGACGCTAGTGCAACAACTTTTTAAGAGCGATCCTTCTTTTGAACAATAAATGAAATAAGGGATACAGTGAGAGGGCGCATAAGCGTATTTGAGTCTTTAGAAAGATCGGCAATGATGTCATTGAAAAGCGGAGTTCGCTTGAAGGGTCGGACAGCCTATTCCTGCTCGGGTTTTTAGGCTCTATGCATTTATGTGTCATAAAATCAGCAATGCAGAGGGAAGACTCCATGGGGCCAGTTGGTTCAGGTGGTGGGAGTGAAGGCAGAGTGCAACAGAGTTTCCTGCAGGGAATGGTCCCTGTGGATGGTGGACAGGGACTGAAGAGGGATATATGTCTGATGATGGTATCTCGCTCCAGTTGTTCGAAATTTTAAAAAAAAAATCGATGATCACTTGAATCACCACTGCGAATACATTAGCCAACTTTTACAGGTGCGCCATTGAGATGCTTCTGTCTGGATGTATCAGTACCTGGTATGGCACCTGTACCATTCAAGATCGAAGATGTCTACAGCGAGTGGTGAACTCGGCCCGGACAATCACAAAGGCCAACCTAGTATATGATTACATATTATTTATACATCTATGCTACTTAACACTGAGATCTGTTTGTATTGATCGCAAGATAAAGCTTTTCACTGTGCCTCACTACACGTGACAATAAATTCAATTCAATTCAATTGTGGAATGTCGACGCAATGGATTTTTGGAGCAGCTTGTGGTGTAGCCAAGTAGGGAACAGGCAATACTGGATTTAGAGTTGTGCAATGAGGCAGACGTGACAAGGGAGCTGAAGATGAAGGAACCCTTAGGAAGCAGTGATGATAACATGATTGAATTTATACTGTAATTCGAGAGGGAGCATATACAATCAGAAGTAACGGTACTAAAGTTGAATAAAGGCAATTGCAGAGGCATGAGGTAGAAGCTGGATGAAATTGGTGAGAAAGGACCCTCGCAAGAAAGCAGGAAAGTGGAAGTGCAATGGCAGGACTGTCTGAGAGTAATTTAGCAGACACATCAGAGACACATCCTGTGGAAATTGAGGTATGGTGCAGGGTGGTTGAGGCAACCATGACTGACTCAGGATGTCATCGATAGCATAAAAGCAAAAGAGAAAATATATAATGTGGCGAAGGGCATATATAATGTGAGTAATCAGAGCATTGGGAAGCTCACACAGACCCACAAAGGGCAATAACAAAACAAATGAGTAGGAAGAAGATTAAATGTAAGCTAACTACTAATATAAAGGAAGACTGCAGTTGTTTCTTTATTCATATAAACGCAAAAGTGGACAATAGGCCACTGGAAAATGACACTTGACAGATAGCAGTGGGGAACAAGGAAATATTTGAGGAACTGAATAATTACATTGTGCCAGTCTTCATAGTGGAAGACATGAGTTATACCCAAACATACAAGAGAATGGAGGAACAGATGTGAGTCTAGTGGCCATCATTGAGAAAGTGCAAGAAACACTGAATGGCCTGAAGGTGCATAAATCGTCTGGATCAAATGGAGTACCCTCCAGAGTTATAAGGTAGACAACTGAAGAAATAGTGGATACGTTTGTGGAGAACTTTCAGGAATAGGTAGAATCAGGAAGGGTGCTACAGGACCAAAAAATCACAAACGTGACACCCCATTTTAAAAAGAAACCACACAAAAGCTGGAAAATTACACACCAATCAGCTGAATCTTGGTTGTGGATAAGGTCCTGGAATCCATTGCGTTGAAAGAAATTTCTGAATACTTGTAAGTGTCTGTCAAAATAACGCAAAGTCAGCATTGTTTCATCAAGGGGAAGACATGCTTGACAAATCTGGAAGATTTCCTCTTTGAAGAAGTAACAAGGAAGGTAGACCAAGGAGAGCCTATGGATGTTATGTGTCTGGACTTTATGAAGGCCTTTGATATTTGCCGCACAGGAGACGACTGAATAAGATAAGGGCCCATGATGTCAGTGGCAAGGCGCGCTCATAGGACACAATGCAGTGATAAGGAACAAAAGAATCCTTCTCAAGTTTGCAGCTGGTGACAAGTGGCGTTCCTCAAGGCTGTGTTGGGACCACAGCTTTTCATTTTCTCCATTAGCGATCTAGATAAAATACCCGAGGGCAATGTGTGTCAATTTGCAGACAATACAAAGACAGAAGGACAGGTAGCATGAGAAGGCGGGGATGCTGCAGAAGGATATGGACATGTAGGGCGAGTCGAATTTACATGGCAGATGGAGCAAACTGTGGGAAAGTGTGATGCTATGCACTTTGGCAGGAAGAATAAAGATACGGACTATTGTCAAAATGGGGCGAAAGTTCACATGTCTGGAGTGCAAAGATACTTGAGAGTCTTAGCCCAGGATTCTCTCAAGGTGAACTTGCAGGTTGAATCTGTAGTTAGGAAGATAATTGCAATGATTACATTTATTTTTGGAATATTTGAATATAAAAAAATGGATGCACTTCCGAGGCTCTATAAGGGTCTAGTCAGACCACATCTGGATTACTGTGCGCACGTTTGGTCCTCATATTTCAGGAAGGATGCACTGGTCCTGGGGTGTGTTCAGAGGTGATTCACGATTATGGCCCCAGGAATGAAAAGCTTGACACATGAGGAACGTTTGAGGACTCCGGGTCTATACCCACGAAGTTTAGAAGGATAAGAGAAAGTCTAATTGGTACTTATAGAATCGTGAATGGCCTGGACAGAGTGGATGCTGGGAAGGTGTTTCCATTTTTAGTAGAGACTAGAACCGAAAGGCACGGCCTTGGAGAAAAGGGAAGACATTTGAGAGCAGTAATAAGAGGCACTTATTCAGGCAGAAAGTGGTGAATGTATGTAATTCATTGTCAGATAAGGCCGTGGAAGCCAGGTCTTTGATTATATGTAAGACTGAGATATGTAGCAGCGTGGTTGTCTAGGGTATCAAGGTTTATGGGGCGCAAGCAGGAGAATTGGGTGTAGAAAGATATCTGTCTAGATTTAATGGCAGTGCAGACTCACTGCGCTGAATGGTTTAATTCCTGCTCCTATTGTCTAATGGACATATGCATCGAATGACCTCCATCTGTAAGTTCCCCTCCAAGGAACGTGCTAGCCTGACTGGGAGCATTGTCAGCGAAGGTCTGATTGAGTGCTGATACAGACTTGATGGGTCAAATGGTCTATTTCAGCCCTCCATCCTTTATTTTATCATTCCTCCGAAAAAAAAGATTAATGCAATGACCAGACTTGTGGCCGGTCCTCTGACTCTTCTCTGAACAGGCAGTTGCTAAATTTCCAGCATCACTTCCTTGCACTTATATTCCCACTTACGGTCAAGAACAGAATGTATCTCTAAGCCCTCGAGACCACTTGATCCCTTGTGCAATCACCTTCAAAAATTCGTGAAAGCCTACTCCAATTTCACTTTTTGAGATCGGGCGTTGCATAGTGTTGTGGAACACGGTGGCCGGAGATGCAGGTACATAATTCTTTTTCGTTTGTTTCACATTTAGACAGAGTGGTTAAAAAAAATGTCATCTTGCCTTCGTTGCTCAGTCCTTTGAGCGTAGGAGTTGGTACATTATGTTGAAATTGAATAGGACATTGGGTGAGGCGTCTTCTGGAATACTGCGTCCAATTTTCTCGCCCAGTAATCGCAAGGAAATTGTTCAGCTGGAGTAGGTTTAGAAGAGGTATACCAGCATATTGCTAGTGGGGAAGGTTTGAGATATAATGAAAGGCTAGATAGGCTGAGAATATTTTCTCTAGAACACGGGAGCTTGAAAGGTGACCTGATAGAAAGATATAGACAATGAAGAGTTCGGATAGAGTTAACTGTAGCTGTCTTTTCTCCAAGGAAGTGGACTTTTAGACGAGAGGGCAAATGTTTAAGGTGAAAAGAGAGAGATTTAAAATAAGGCATGAGAGGCTTTTTAAACAGAGGATGGTTCATGTGTGCAATTCACTTCCTGAGGCAGAATTGAATGAAAGGAAATCTACAACATTTACAGAATATTTAGATCGATAAATGAATTGGAAAGTTTCAGTGGGATTAAAAAAGCCATTCATTCATGCCCAGTCCATTATTTATTGCCCATAGAGCAGTTCAGAATCAACCACGATTTTTTGGATCTGGAATCGCATCCCAGCCAGACTAGATAAGTATGGCAGTTTTCTTCGCTAACAGGCATCAGTGAATCAGATCTAAAACAGCTGATTCAACATCATCATTATACTCTTCAGCTCTAAGTATTTATTGAAATAAAATTCCAGCATCTGCCATGCCAGGATTTGAACCCGTGTCCACAGAGTTATATCTGGACATTCGTATTAAGAATGCAGTAGTAATATCACGAGGGCATTATTAAGCCTCAGCAGTTACAGGAGCCGTCAGATGCGACTCTTTTAGTTTGGCATGATGTTCAGCATGAGCTGGTAGGAGTGAAAGGCCTGTTTCCATGCTGCATGAGTCTATGACGATGAGTCTATGGAAATGGCAGCTGGTTGTGATAAACAGCAGCATTGACAGTTTAGTTGATCTCTTTCTCGGATATGTAATCTTGCTGGTTACTCCGGAAGTTCGTTTGCTTACTGAGCCCTTTCCACACACGGGACTGTTGAACAGTCTGTCCCCAGTTTGACTGAATAAATGAGTTTCCACTTCAGCAGTCAATTGAATCTCGCATTGCGCTGGTTTCTCTGTGATATCGGTGTCCTTGTATCTACCCAAGGGGGAACGATTGGTTCAAATCATGTCCACGCAGACGCAAGTCCCGTTTGTGTTTTTATTCTTCCTGATATACCCACAGGGTGTAGATGTCACTGATCAGGACAGCATTTGTTGTTCTTCCTGATTCGCTGATGTCTTGCTGTATGGGAGACATGGATTTTATCCCAGTCTCGTGTGACTGTGTGCAAATTCTCTCCTTGCTTGTGTGAGTTTCCTCCCACAGTCTGAAGATGTGCAGGTTACTGGGATCAGCCATGAGAAATGAAGGGGGAAAGGAATAGGTATGCAGTGTGGGTCTGATAGGATGTGCTTCGGAGGGATGGTGTCGACTGGAAGGGCCGAATGGCCTGCTTCGCCACACGATAAGCATTCTCGGATTAAGGGTCAGCTATGTTGTTCTGGACCTGGAGCCACAAGTAGGCAGGATTGGGGAAAGACACGAGCATCCCCTGCTTAAGGGACATGCATG
The DNA here is from genome assembly GCF_037043375.1 of Chiloscyllium plagiosum. Classification (NCBI taxonomy): domain Eukaryota; kingdom Metazoa; phylum Chordata; class Chondrichthyes; order Orectolobiformes; family Hemiscylliidae; genus Chiloscyllium; species Chiloscyllium plagiosum. The sequence continues at coordinate 107,452,978 of NW_028270177.1, forward strand.
AATGCGATTGCAGGAAATTAAAGGCATATTCTCTGTTCCTGAGGTCAGGCTTTAATTCCAGGTTTTATTCGTCGAACTTTAGCATTACCAGTTCCGTGTCTGAGACCCCAAGGATGACTAATTTTTTATATAACCACTACACCACCTTCTCCAGGTTGCAATATTTACTGGGAACAAGAAGCTGATTCTGAGCTGATGCGAGCAAAAGCAGCTGCTACTGCCAATGTCAAAAACACTGATCCAAATAGGAAAATGAATTTTCGAACCTTGCCACCTCAAAGTTAAAGTCTCAACACGCTTTAGATGCGCCAATCGGCTGTCTCAGCAACATGTACTACTTATGGCTATAATATTATAAATGTTGGCAAGTATTCCGTTCCTTCGCGCTTTTGACCAGGAGAAATCTCACCCTCGGAAATACACGCGCCTCTCTCCTGTCATTCCATCCCAATTTCCCATTGGATCTTCGTGTCAGCTTCAACCGTTTCTACGATTCCGGGTCTGGAACTCGAATTATGTGTGATTGCCTGCAGCAGTTGGTAGTGCCTTGTGTGGGCAAAGTGATGAAGTAGCCGATGTTACACTATAATGCTACTGAAACATACGTTTCAATAATATTCTGCGCTGTCCCAGGAGTTTGGAAAATGTCATTAATCCCATTCTCCAATACTCTCATTTATGGAATCTTCATCGTCTCTGAGGACGTTAAAGTTAAAGATTCAGCCAATTCTGAGTTCCCACACGCCTGTCGCTAAGGCCTGATATTGTACGTTCTCCCTGACATTTCCACTGCTACAATTCTGGTGGCAGTTTGCAAAAGTGCTCTGTTGGAGTGCTGTAACTATTTATTAGTTCGTATTCTGCGTTGTGATTGCAGCGTCCTCGTCTCTAATCCACGACATGGCTGTTAGTTCTCTCAAAGTTTTACTTTTGGTGAAACACGGTAAGAAATTAATCGTTTTTACATGATAATATTCTCCGAGGTGTTTTTCATCGAATCACCTTCTCTGATGTTTCTGCGTTTCATGTATCAGGATTTAAACCCAAAAGTTCTGGAAGATGTCTCCCCCTCCCACTCTCCCGAACTCTCTTTTCCGTCCCACATCCCATTTTGCTGAGGCATTGCACAATCTAACATATACTTCCACATTGATAACGTCAAGTCTGTGCCGTTGCCGTCACTGTTACTGGTTGCGACAATTAAGAATATGCTAAATGCATTGTCTGAAAAACCGATCTGTTTCACTACGTCCTTAACTGGTCTGACTCCAGACCGCAATGCAATAAATGCTGCAGAGCCACCCCGCATGCTGTTACAGAATGAAAAAAAAGGTTCATTCGGCTCGACCTAGACTATTGTCTGCAATTCCAGGAATGTGATCGCAGTGGGAAAGGTGGAGGAGACATTCACTCGGATAGCGTCTGGGCTGAAGAGTTTCAGTCATGAAGAGAGACAGGACAGGTTGGGATTGTTTGTCACCGTGCAGGGGAGTTTGTGAGAAGGCATTGTACAGATGTACAAAATAATGAGGGGTATGGATAAGGTAGACTGAAAGAAGCGTTTCCCATCCACGGAGAGATCGATCACAGGGGGCCAGAAATTTAATGAGAAAGACAGAAAGATTTAAGTCGATGCGTGGAAAATCGGTATAGGCTGCCGGGTGTTGGAATTTGGAACACACTGTCTGTTAGGGTCAGAGAGGCAGAAATATTCAGATGTGAATATGTTCTGCCAATACTTATAAGTCTGTGGGTTAAACGATTCGGGTCGTGAAGCAGATGTTTTTGACAAATGGAGCCACAACGGACTGAGGGGTCTCCTTTGCAACTGTTGTCCTCGGTAGTACAGTGGTTAGTGTCGAAACATGTTATGCGGGAGATAGAAGCTCAATTCCTCGCTAGGGCAGTGTAAATGTTTTAAAACTGTCGCTCCGTTCCCAAGTGAAGCATATTAATGCCTGTCCTTCCATTCTCCATGGGACATGTCACAGGAAGTACAGTGCTATCTGAATCAGCGTGGGGAAGGACTGCAGCTCCTGCTGAGACAGTGAAAGTACAAACACATGACTTCTGCAACATGCACCTTGTGTCTGTACTGGAATCTAAACCATTTAATTAGAAAGAAGAAGGAACTTTTTGAAGATTAACAGGGTAAAGTAATTCAGATGTGAGTACAGAAACATTTTCCGCAGCATTTTGAGGAGAACTGACAAACGGCTCTGAGAAAGAGTTTGTCTTTCAGAAGTGTTAGTGCACAGAGATGTTTTGTTCCACTTAAGCACTTAAGAAATTGAATAACAATTTAACTGAAGTCTTGGAATGTTAGAACACACCAGGCGATGAGTCACGTACTGGAACCTGTGTTTATAAATTAGATGTTTGATGACTGATACTGATGCAATTGGCTGAAGGGCCTCTCGCCACGCTTTTAAAAACTCAATGACTGTCATTTTTCAACTGAACCAAAAAGGCAAAAACAAAGTCACCAAGAAAAATTGTAAGCATTGCATATGTCTTCCTTGGTGCGCAAGTGCTGAAATTCAGCTGTCTCAATGCTATTTCCCAATGTTGATTTCCAGTCAGGGAAAAAAGATTTGTTGCTCCTTATGAAAATCTTAAATTGAACATGAATTCCTGACATACAAAACAGGAAATATAGCAGTTCTGTCAGAGTCAGTGAGAATTTCATATCGGAGATGAAATCAAATGGGAAGAAACGCTGAAATCAGTTGCTTTTGCCTGCTCAGACTCAGTACTACAAAAATGATCCTTATTGAAACATACAGGTTTTTTCAAGGATTTAAAAAGTTGGATGCAGAAAGTTTGGTTCTGTGACCAGAGCGCCTCGTATCGAATGACTTGGAGAGACCAGTTTTGGACTGGGGTGAGCAAATTTGAAAATTACACAACACCAGGCTACAGTCCAACAGGTTTAATTGGATGTACGAGCTTTCCGACTGGTGCTCATTCGTCAGGTGGTTGTGGAGTACACTGTTATAAAGCACAGAATTTATAGCACAAATTTGCAGTGTGATGTAACTGAAATTATACATTGAAAATTACCATGATAGTTTGCTAAGTCTCCTATCTGTTAGAATAACCATGTTAGCTTCACTTCACTTCTTTCATTTTATTTTAAAGTTACATTCTCAGGTGAACTTGAACAATTTGTGTAAGCCCCCCTTGTGCTGCTGTCTTTTCCATAAGGTTTAGACTGATTCTAATTTTAATAAATGATTTAACAGGGGCTGACATGGATTCATGTAGTTTTTGAGCAAAGTACAATGTAACTGTGCAAGTACAAATTCACCCCACAAACGTATATATGCGTGTGTGTGTGTGTGTGTGTGTGTATGTGTGTGTGTGTGTGTAGGAGGGTCTCTGTGTGCAGATAGAGCAATGCGATCACCTGCACTGTGACATGAATCCAAGGTCCCGGTTGAGGTCATCCTCATGGGTACCGAACTTAGCTATCAGCTTCTGCTCGGGCACTTTTAGCTGCTGCCTGCTCCGAATTCCGCCTTGGTGGATTGTCAGCCCAAAGCCCGAGGTGGAACGTCCTGGACCACTGATGTGCTCTCCAACCGGGAAGGGTCACACCTGTCTGTTGATAGATGTATAGTGCCCATTCATCCGTTGCTGTAGCCTCTGCTCGGTTTCACCAATGTACCATGCCTCAAAGCATCCTTGCCTGCAGCATTTTTTTAGATTAGCGTCAGTCTAAACATTATGGCATGGACACAGCACACAGGAACTAACAACTTCAACATATTATCTGGACTGACACTAATTGTTAAAGTTTACCTAAGAATGTAACTATTAAAAGAAAGTTTTGCGAATCACATAACAAAGAAGTGAACCTAACATAGTCATTTTAACAGATGGAAGACTTAACAAATAATCAAGGTATTTTTCAATATACAATTTCAGTTACATCGCACTGTAAACATTTGCTATAAATTCTGTTTCTTACAACTGTGAACTCCACAAACACCTGATGAAGGAGCAGCTCTCCAAAAGCTAATGCTTCCAATTAAACCTGTTGGACTATGACCTGGTGTTGTGTGATATTTAACTTCGTATTATAATACGGATCTCACAATTAAAACAGAGATGAGGAAGCATTTATTCTCTCAGACAGTTCTGCATCCGTGGACTTCCTTTACAAGAAAGCTGTTGAGGAAGGGTCATTCGGTGTCATGAGGCTGAGATCGGCAGATCTTCAAACAGCAAAGACATCAAGCGTTATGGGGAAAGGCAAGAAAGTGCAGTTCAAGGTTATCAGATCTGGCATGAAACCATTCAATACAGGAACAGACTTGATGGTCTGAATGATGTCTTTCTGTTCATAAACTTGTTTGCCTAAATATGAAGCTGCAAAACCGACCTTAGTAAAATGTGCCATATTAAAAATGCATGGACCCCTGGAACACTGAACCGAGATGAAATGTACAAAGAACATCACAGAAAGGGCAGACAATGTGGGTAATTGATCCGGAGTGGTCAGTATACCAAGGTAAACAGGAAAGCCAATATTCATTATCTACATTAAACCTGGCTCCACTAGGCATGCAGTTAACTCTCACAAACCACCACTCCCCTTCCATTTTAAAAACGCCCTCTCCGTTCTTGATTTAAACTGATTGAACGTCAGGCAATTGCAGCTGACATTGCTGATGTGGACCTGTAACATGCAGGGAAGCGATTCGGAATGCTGCACAACATCATCCTGCTTCGAAAGATCAGGCAGAATTTCATATTGATTACTGTAAACGTTAACCTTTAACAAGCCAAGACAGTGAAATTATTGAATCCGCATCACTAGACTACCAGGGACGATTTCTGTTAACACCACCCTGGACACCATGAGATTCGTCATTCTATTCTGCCATCCTTCTGTGCATGGTCGCATCGGCTCCATTCCGGCCTTGTTGGTTGTTTTACAATACTGAGGCTATCTAATCATCTGTTGTATTTCAGTTTCTGATGTATGAGACCTTCTCTCTGAGCTGGCAATGTGCTGGCTCAGTGGTGATAACACTGGTCTTGTAAACGAGAAAAGCGCTTGTAATAGCCCATTCCTGTTTTTAATTCCAATAACTTGAGGAAAACGTTTCGTCAGGATAGGAAAAAACGGGCGTGAGCAGTGATCCAGTTTGCCAGCAAGAACGAGGTGAGAAAGTATATACGAGAGAGAGATGGGGAAAGAATGGGCAAGGAACACTGGGACGGGAGGCGCTGAATGCTTCCTTTCTTTGCTGGTGTTGAAGTCTGAAATGGGACAATATCAGGCCAAGTGGGTGAAATGTTACTTTCTGCTTGTTTCTCCCGAGACCTGTGTCATTCTTGGGGAAATGTGTCTCCGTGCTTCCATCTATGCGTAAAAATGGGATTCAGCTCCCCGACTGGGTGTGAACACACTTTTTCCATCTCAAACTTCAATCCAATTTATTGTGTCTTACGAGAGTAAAACGTTCCAAAGAAATTAGCATTGAAATGAACACGTGAAACGTCAGCGTTTACAAGGTTACAGACCAAGTGCTGGAAGTGAGATGATGGGACCCATTTCTGTGCTGTAAGCACTCGATAATTCAATCATTTTTGAGGGCAAATGTATCTGCAGTGACATAATTCCAAAAAACCGCGTTATGAAGAAACTGTGCAACTGCTTCTGCCCTCATCCCTGGTGGTCTAGTAGTTAGTATTCGGCGCTTTGACTGAGTGGCCTGGTTTCATTACCGTTCAGGAAATCAGGAGTTCTTGTTCCTGATGCAGAGAGCGCAGCTCTGCCAGGAATCTGTTTAATGCCTCAAATCAGTCAATACCCCAGACCTTGAATGAAGGTAAAAGTGCCTTCCCTCTCTCTACACAGTCGGACAGTTCATCCTTCATTCTCCTCTGATTCCACTTCCCAAAGAGTTTCAAAGAACTGTCAAAACTGAGTCTCAGCTATTTCTTTTCTGTGCTTTTCATATACAGGATTGAGTGGGTTGGTTTCTGAAAATGAAACGTACCTATGAGCAATGTGTGAGGCTATTCCAGGATTGCCTTCTCTGACAGCGCTGCGACATGACTGATGTTCTCTATGATATGGAAGTGCGAGTATTTGAGTTGGGTAGACAAAGTTAAAAATTATACAACATCAGGACATAGTCCAGCAGGTTTATTTGGAAACACTAGCTTTCAGAGAGCCGCTCCTTCATCAGGTAGGTGTCTTTCTGCAGAAACTTGATGCGTGTGTCAATATGCGCGATGTTGTGGAAGATCACCTGGACTTTAACCGACCGTTCGTGGTGTCGATAGTACCCATGACTTGGGTGTTTGGTATTGGACTGGGGTGGACAAATTTAAAAATTTCACAAAGCCATATTAGAGTCCAACAGTTCACAACCACCTAATGAAGAAACAGTGCATGGAACAGTGGTGCTTCCAAATATGCGAGTTCGATACAATCTGATGCCATGTGATTTTTAACTTTGATAACCCTTGGTAATGTTTAACTGATCATAGACAGTAAAAGTATTTTCGCTCCTGGAGATGAAAATTTCAAACATTATCCACCTCAGTGTAACAAAAAAGATTAGTTTCGATGTGTGCTGAATCTCCACAATGTAATTGCGCCAAGCAAAAGTCGAACCTGCACCCGCCTGATCCGTAGCCAGCTATACGAATGGCTGTACCACTGGCCAGATGCACAGCTGAGATTTTACACGCGACAGAGCTGTGATGCTAACAGTGACAGGAGCAATAAAAGTAACAGTCACAAGGTGAGCGAAGAACAAAGAGAATCACCATCAATGATTCACTTCACATTGTCCTAAAACATTGATCAGCCAATCAATGAGGTCACTGCTGATTAAAGAAATTGCAACTTACTTTGCTACGTTTTCACCATAATTAGAGATAAACTCCAGCCTAATCACAACATTGCATATTCCCATTAATTTTCAGATTTAGATTATGTTAATGACCTGTCCGTATTTGCAGGAAACTGAATGACATGAAATGAGTGAAAACGTCCTTCTGGTGATGTAATCTAGTGCAGAGTCGGCCAGAAAAGAAAAGTCAAAGACTTGAAACATCATTCCCATTTCTCTCTGTACCAATGCGTTTTCCTGAGTTGAATATTTGCAGGACTTGTCTTTAATATCTAATGAATTACTTATTTTCCCATGACAGAATCTTCATAAATCAGTTAACACCTGAGGTGTTGAAACCTATTTTACTTCAGATTAAAATAGTTGAATACCCTTTCCTCCAGCCTAATGTCCCAATACTCTCTCCTCTTCCATGCAAATACAAGCTGCTCGAAGAGAGGTTGGAGCTCCCAACCTGACGTTCCAATGTTCCTTGCTGCTCCATGTCAATACAAGCTACTCTAGTTGAAGTTGCAGCTCCCAGTCTGATGTCCCAATGCTCCCTGCTCCATGTCAATAGAAAACGTCCAGTTGCTGTTGGCTCTACCAGTCTGATGTCCCAATGTTCCCTGCTGTGTCATGTCATTAAAAGCAGCTCAAGGTGAGAGTGGAGCTCCCAGACTGATCTCGCAAAGCGCCTGCTCCATGTCAACTGAAGCTGCTCCAAATGAGGTTGGATCTCGCAGTTTGATGTCCCAATGCTCCCTGCTGCTTCATGTCAATAGAAGCTGCTCCAGGTGAGGTTCGAACTCCCAGCCTGCTGCCCCAATGCTCCCTGCTGCTCCATGTCAATAAAAGCTGCTCCAGGTTTGGTTGGAACTCCCAGTCTGATGTCACAATGCTCCCTGGTCCATGTAAACAGACGCTGCTCCAGATGAAATGGGAGCTCCCATCCCTGGCTCTCGTTGACGTTGTAGCTCCCAGTCTGATGTCTCAATGCTCCCTGCTCCATGTCAATAGAAGCGGTCCAGTTGAAGTTGGATCTACCAGTCTGATGTCCCAATGCTCCCTGCGGCTTCATGTCAATAAAAGTTTCTCCAGGTGTGCTTTGAACTCCCAGACTGATGTCACAATACTCCCTGGTCCATGCCAACAGACGCTGCTCCAGATGAGGTGGGAGCTCCCATCCCTGGCAGATCACACACCTCTATACCATCATAGAAATACTGCCCACTGACCATTTCCACCACGAGAGCCATTGATGCAATATCCACATCATGAGAGCCTAATCTTACTTTTAATCACCACCGACTCATTATTTCCAAAGGACTTCTTTCTTCGAACTTATTTTGCATGTGCATATTGCAGTCAATCCGAAGTAAGATAATCGTGCTAATTGACGTATGCTCACTAGAAATCACATTCTATTTTTCATGTTGAGTAACTGCTACTTAGCAAGGACAATGTTTGTAATGGAATCACTTTTTATTTCACGTGAGGGAATTTGGTTTGTATTATTTAAATTAAACTTGGTCACTGTGTCAAATGATCAAATAGATCTCAATTTCTGAACAAAATTGGTAATGTTGTCATCCACCTTGAAATGTGGTGTCTACTTCTTTCAGCCACACGGGTATTAGAACGAACCGTCTGTTAATGACATGCGTATAAAGACATTTCAAATCAGTTTTCATGTTTAAGCTGCATAAATCTGTGGTTATTGATACACAGTTTAGATTCAGTCCCTGCAGTTAACTTGCTGACTTCTCCAGGTGTTCATAGTTCAATATGATGCATCAAGTGTGTGCATAACGAGAGGGAGTTTGCTTCCCACATCTTGTGTTTATATGTGTCTTATGTCCAGCATTCATCAATGGCGAGAGCAAGGGGAAAGGATAAGACCAATGTGTAAGTCTGTCCGTGCCCATGCACGGCACCCACATCGGTAATTCTCTACTGTGCATTTACAGCCAGTTCTCGGGTGCCCCTACACCCATCCCCTGCCACTTTTGAAACATCTCCATTGTTTCGTGCTGTCTCTCTGTATTCTTTTTACCAAGATGAATCACTTCTACCCAACTGCGACAAATTTCATCTGACAAAACACTCATTAAGAATCGCATGCATCAACATGCACTTCGCATCTCTCGTTATTTGGTTCTCCTGGATCTCTTTCATACGATAAATGTTCACAGCAACTTGACTTGGAAAAGACAATCGCGTTCCTTTTCATTGTCCCAATTCAATCTACATTTCACTGCAGTTTAGGCAACAGACTCAAATTATTCTTTGAGATTTTATTATAGCGTCGATGCATATAAACAGACAGCTGTGATCATGCAAAAATAGCAAAATTGAAAAACGTTGATAACAACGACGAGAGTGGGATTCGAACCCACGCGTGCAGAACACAATGGATTAGCAGTCCATCGCCTTAACCTCTCGGCCACCTCGTCACAGAAGTCACGGGCACATTTGACATTATGAATAAGTGAATTGCGTAAATTATGCTGAGCAGCAGATATTTCTCCCTGGTATTGGTGAAATGATAAATAGTACAGGACGGTCCCAAGAGTATCGTCTTACCACTCCCACTGTGACACTCTGCTCACAGTGATCTGAACAAAAATGAAGAAATGACGATGTAACAAGGTCTGTTGAATTCTGTGAAGATTTGAAGTCAACGGAATGAAGAGCCCGTGACAGCAGGAGGTGTAAAGTTGTCTGTGAGGAATTGTTTTCCAGACTGGAGGAGAGTGCATAGTGCTCAATGTCATTATTCAGAACACCTTTCTTCCACTCAGATATTTTTGACACGCACTTGTGTACAGGACAGGCAATTTTGAAACCCTAAATAAGGCTAAACTGACAATTGAATTCAACAATGCAAAACCCTTGATCTGTATCATTTTCCTGGGCGGTGTGACACCAAGTCACTGTATGTTCACAGCAACACAGTGAGCAAGTGTCAGAAGGAAAATGAGTGCAGTGCCAGAGCGAATGCTAGGAGCAGCAGTTGACACACGGGAAGTGCATTCCCCTGAACAGGAAAACTTCCCAAACAGTGGACTGCGGTGGAAGAATTCAGAGGGGGTTTACATTTTGGAATTTGATGCCAGAGACACAATGGAGATCTGTTATTGAGTCTGTTCAAGATGAAGGTTTTAAGATTTCTACAGATGAAAAACAAAATAAAAGGCTCATGGGTTAGTGAAGGCAAAAGATGAAGTTGCACATTTTTACATCTATGCAATGAGTAGCTCACCACTTGCCTCACATGGGGTCAGAAGCACTGGTGAAGATGATCGTATAATCGCAGTGACCAGCCATGGAATCAGAGATACTCGGTTTCCCAACCGTTAATGTACAACCAGGAATGTGGAGGTAAGAATTAATGTGTTGCTCCAGTGCTGCTGGTGACCAGTGCACGGTATCTCTGTGCCAGTATAGTGGGCTGCGCTCAGCCGAAGTTTTAAGTTTGAGCCTCACATGGAGCAGCTCAAATTTGTCGTGTTGAGGGGTACGGGTAGAAGGTGATATTGAGCAATGTCACGTTTATGGGAAAGTACCAGTTTGTGTGGATTGAGAAACGACCTTTTCAGGATAATGACACCTTGATCAACAAACATACTGCAAATACTTAAAACGTGAAGAGACATGTGTGGAGGGAGAGCCGAAGGTGATTTTTCAGCAGACGGATGAAGTTTCCCATGTGCACTGCGTTAAATTCCGGGAAAATAGATGTTGATCTGTTTTCATGTTATGCAGTTTGTTGCAAACTCGCAATGGCCATTGTAATAATAATAATAAAAAGACTAATCGCATAGGACCGTCTGAATATTGTATTCATTTTTAGTCTGAGCATCTTTCAGCTGGAATGGTGTTCTCTCTTTCCCTTATGGTTCCCCATTTAATATACTGTATTTTATCAGTATATCTAACTTTTTCAACAAGTCAAACCATCTCGCTCCTGATTACCAAATCGAGAGAATGCCATAATTTTGTTAATTTATCTGCAGTGCAGCTGTAGGGCGCAGTGATCAAGTGGAAAGGCATTGGTCACGTGAACCAAGTAGCAGTAGCCGGCTTTTGAAATCTGGCTATTCTATCGCAGTCATATTCAAAATATTCAACATAATCTTAAGCCAAATCATATTGGTAGAAAATAAGAAAAAAAAACGAAAGAACCGCCGGTGTTGAAAATCAAACAAATACAGAAGTTGCTGGAAAAGTTCAGTATTTCTGACAGATCTGTGGAGGAACGGACCAATGGATCAGAAACTGGATTCGTGATGGAAGAGCACAGCAGTTCAAGCAGCATCCAAGGAGCAGTAAAATCAACGTTTCGGGCAAAAGCCCTTCATCAGGAATAAAAGCAGAGAGCCTGAAGAATGGAGAGATAAGCTAGAGGAGGGTGGGGATTGGGAGAAAGCAGCATAGAGTACAATAGGAAGTGGGGGAGGGGATGAAGGTGATAGGTCGGGGGAGCGGGGAGGGTGGAGTGGGTAGGTGGAAAAGAAGATAGACAGGTAGGACAAGTCAGGACAAGTTGCGGGGACAGTGCTGAGCTGGAGGTTTGGGACTGGGGTGAGGTGGGGGGAAGGGGAAATGAGGAAATTGTTGAAGTCCACATTGATGCTCTGGGGTTGAAGTGTTCAGAGGCGGAAGATGTGGCGTTCTTTCTCCAGGCATCTGGTGGTGAGGGAGCGGCGGTGAAGGAGGCCCAAGACTCCATGTCCTCGGCAGAATGGGAGGGAGAGTTGAAATGTTCGGCCACAGGGCGGTGAGTTGATTGGTGTGGGTGTCCCGGAGATGGTCCCTAAAGCGCTCTGTTAGGAGGCGTCCAGTCTCCCCAATGTAGAGGAGACCGCATTGGGACCAACGGATACAATAAATGATATTGGTAGATGTGCAGGTAAAACTTTGATGGATGTGGAAGGCTCCTTTAGGGCCTTGGATAGAAGTGAGGGAGGATGTGTTGGCGCAGGTTTTGCAGTTCCTGCGGTGGCAGGACAAGGTGCCAGGATGGGAGGGTGGTTTGTAGGGGGTCGTGGACCTGAACAGGTTGTCACGAAGTGAACGGTCTTTGCGGAAGGCGGAAAGGGGTGGGGAGGGAAATATATCCCTGGTGGTGGGGTCTGTTTGGAGGTGGTGGAAATGTCGGCGGATGATTTGGTTTATGTGAAGGTTGGTGCGGTGGAAGGTGAGCACCAGGGGCGTTCTGTCCTTGTTACAGTTGGAGGGGTGGGGTCTGAGGGCGAAGGTGCGGGATGTAGACGAGATGCGTTGGAGGGCATCTTTAACCACGTGGGAAGGGAAATTGCAGTCTCAAAAGAAGGAGGTCATCTGGTGTGTCCGGTGGTGGAATGGTACTCCTGGGAGCAGATACGGCTGAGGCGGAGGAATTGGGAATACGGGATGGCATTTTTGCAAGAGGTAGGGTGGGAAGAGGTGTAATCCAGGTAGCTGTGGGAGTCGGTCGGTTTGTAAAAATATCAGTGTCACGTCGGTCATCATTAATGGAGATGGAGAGGTCCAGGAAGGGGAGGGAGGTGTCAGAGATGGTCCGGGTAAATTTAAGGTCAGGGTGGAATGCGTTGGTGAAGTTGATGAATTGCTCAACCTCCTCACGGGAGCACGAGGTGGCGCCAAAGCAGTCATCGATGTAGCGGAGGAAGAGGTGGGGAGTGGTGCCGGTGTAATGACGGAAGGTCGACTGTTCTCCATAGCCAACAAAGAGACAAGCATGGCTGGGGCCCATGCGTGTGCCAATGGCTACCCCTATGATCTGGAGGAAATGGGAGGATTCGAAGGAGAAATCGTTAAGGGTAAGGACCAGTTCGGCCAAACGAATGAGAGTGTCGGTGGAAGGGTACTGTTGGAGACGTCAGGAGAGGAAGAACCGGAGGGCTTGGAGGCCCTGGTCATGGTGGAAGGAGGTGTAGAGGGATTGGATATCCATGGTGAAGATGAGGCGTTGGTGGCCAGGGAAACGGAAGTCTTGGAGGAGGTGGAGGGCGTGGGTGGTGTCTCGAACGTATGTGGGGCGTTCCTGGACTGGGGGGATAGGACAGTTTCGAGGCAGGTAGAGATGAGTTCAGTGGGGCAGGAGCATGCTGAGATAATGGGTCGGCCAGGGTGGTCAGGCATGTGGATCCTGGGAAGGAGGTAGAACGGGGCAATGCGGTGTTCCCGGACAATAAGGTTGAAAGATGTGTTTGGGAGATGTCTGGAAGATGATGGTTTGGTGATGGAGGTGGGGCCATGGTCGAGGGGGCGGTAGGAAGAGGTGTCGTCGAGTTGGTATTTGGCTTCAGTGGTGTAGAGGTCAGTGCGCCAGACTACCACTGCGCCCCCATATCTGCTGTCTTGATGGTGAGGTTGGGATTGGTCCTTCCCCTCACTGAGGACGAACGATCAGTCCTCAGCAAAGGAATCACCTTCATCCCCCTCCGTCCATGCATCAATGAATTTAATACACGCCGTGACGTCGAACCCTTCTTCTGCTGCCTCCACCTCCGAGCTTACTTTCACAATCAGGACTCCCGCCCACCTTCCAAGGACTCCTTCGCCCACCTCCAACACACTGCATAAACCTGGACACCCAGCGCTGGCCTATTACCTGCCCTCGAACTCTTCATTTCCAACTGCCACCGGGACATTAACCGCCTCAACCTGTCTACCCCCTCCCCCACCTCAACATCTCACCGTCACAACGCGCAGCACTCCAATCCCCCTGCTCCAATCCCAACCTCACCATCAAGCCAGCAGATATAGGGGGCGCAGTGGTAGTCTGCGCACTGACCTCTACACCGCTGAAGCCAAATACCAACTCGAGAACACCTCTTCCTATCGCCAGATGCTGCCAGATCTGCTGAGGTTTAACAGCAATTTCTGTTTTTGTTTGAGATTGGCAGATGTTGTGCAAGGTTATGAGAACAATGCTTTCTAGAAGCAAACAGGCTGCACGCACCTGGCTGTGTGAAATGAAAGCGGAATAATGAATGAGTCGACAGTGTGATGCTGGAGAAGCACAGCAGGTCAGGCAGCATCCGAGAAGCAGGAGAATCGAATTTTCGGGCATAAGCCCTTCATCAGGAATGGCATGAGACGGCCTGAGGTACACTGCTGAAGACAGGTGCCAACTCGCTGATACCTCTTCCTACTGCGCCCGATCACAGCCACACCTCCCATCATCTCCCAGACAATAACAATCTCATCACCTCTGGGGAATCTCCCACCCACTGCCTACAACGGCGGCACGGTGGCACAGTGGTTAGCACTGCTGCCTCACAGCGCCAGAGACCCGGGTTCAATTCCCGCCTCAGGTGACTGACTGTGTGGAGTTTGCACGTTCTCCCCGTGTCTGCGTGGGTTTCCTCCGAGTGCTCCGGTTTCCTCCCACAGCACAAAAGTTGGAAACTTCACCATCCCGTGACTGAACACTTCAACTCCTCCTCCCATTCCGTCAAAGACGTAAAGGTCTTGGGCCTCGTTTACCACCAAACCACAACCACCCAATGCCGAGTGGAGGAACGCCAAATATTCCGCCTTGGGACTCTTTCACCGCACAGGATAAGTATCAATTTGAACAGTTTCCTCATTTCCCTTCCCCCAAGTTCCAAGCCTCAAACTTGGAACCGCGCTCTGGACCCATTCCATCTCTGCTCCTTCTGAACTATCATCTTCTCCCTCATCTTCATCCAACTATCGCTTTCCCAGTTTCATCCCCCAAACCCCACAACCCTAACATTTATCTCTCAGTCCCGACTCACAAGCATTATTCCTGTTGAAGGGTTTATGACTGAAACGTGGATTCTCCTGTTCCTCGGATGCTGACTGACCTGCTGTGCTTTTCCAGCACCACACTCCCGACTCTGATCTCCAGCATCTGCAGTCCCAACTTTCTCCTAGGAATAATCAATGACCTCGGAGTGAAGATTTAGCGGATTGCAGTGATCACAGTGGGTCTGAGTTTTGCATTTATTTTGGGTGAGGGTAGGCTGGATCTGAGACGAGCGCTTAACACCTAAACAACGGAAATGGTATCCTGTAGCGAAGTTAGGGCAGGCTGAAGTGAAGTGGAAAATTCTGTCAGAGGTTGGATCAGTTTTACTGCATCATATCACCCAGAATGGAAAAGACATGCGGAAGGAGCAAATCACTTCAGTGCAGGCACAAAAACAGGTAAACTGGAAAGAAGACAATACAACACAATGAGATGGAACGGACTTGTTTATGAGAAAGGATTAAATATTTAAGCTATTTTACATACAGACTGTCATCACATTGGAAAAAGGAACTTACAGCAGTTTAACGGTGATATTTGCCTATGACATGACAATTCCAAGAGACATTGACATATTATCTTCTGCTGCAGCGTGGCCAAGTGAAAGTATGATCAGCCCATCAACCAGAATTCAATACTTCAAAGCTCTCCTCTGCGATGTGCAACCTATTTGCTGCTCCTGTAGTCAGATCCCAATCGATTCACGGTCTATCTTTTTCTGCTTCCTGTCTCACGTGAACACTTGAAACCTGATCAAATCCCGAGTTTCTGCTTTAACCCATATTTTATAACTCCCGAGCTGACGCAGGTACGAGTGACCAATTGGCCTTTTCGAGCGCTCTCACTCTGTATGATCTGAATGATAAAGTGCACTGTATCTGATCCGCAGGACACACTGCAGAAATTATCCCATCCTAGCGGACTGAGCTGCCTCCATTGATAGAGCTGTCTCCATTGGTAGAGTGTCACACAGTCACAGCGAACATCTTTTGATGTCATGCTCGAAGGTACTTGCTACAAAAAAGGTGAAGACGGCTGGAAACTGCTGTCGTCAGTGCGATATACAGAGGCCTCGCGGGAGCCTAGTGGGCCTATAAACCAGAAATCAATAATAAAAGTATTCTTCTTTTTAGAAGAATCCGATTCAGACCATCATCTTAACACTTCCTGGGGAGAAAACGGATGTGGGAGAGCGGAGAGTCACAATTGGTTCCAGCATTTACAACCTTGGTCCGTGTGACAACAAAAGCAGAAACCTGGAACTGTTTACCTTGCTTCTGAAAAACAGGTTAGTAAATTTTGAAGAGCATAGATATTTCTTCATGGTGTTCATGAAATGATCAAGAGCAGAGTACGGTTCCCTGAGTATGGTCTGACTTCTGGGTTATGGACTGTGATATTCTGCTCACATGATCTGAACACAAATGACTCAGTGACAAGATCTGCTTAATCGGATTCCGTGAAGAACAGAAGCCGATGTAATGAAAAGAACAATAAGAGCGGGAATGCAGCAAATTATTTTCCAGTCTCGAGGAGAATGCACAGTGCTGTTTCCAGGGTTCAATATCTGTGCAAGCAGTTTTGGGTGTTATTGTACTGCATCTTTGGTATAATGGTGCAAAAGCACGGAACGTTTGTATAGAGGGGATAACTTCAAAATCCCCAAAGAGGCAAAACACACAAATGAGGTAAACAACAAAGTAACCACACAATATGGTGTTACATCATGCGGTAAACTTCCCTGCTCAAATTTCGTTCAAAATCGCTCTTTGTATAATTCCTAAGCCTGATATTCGAACAGTGAATGGAATGTCAATACAAACTGCTCTGATCTCACAACTTCAGCATTTCATATGTCCCCTTGTGTATGTCTGGCAATAGTAATTGATCCCTCACTGTGTTACTTCAGCACACGTAGAGAGGAAATAACTATAAGAACAACAGTCAAGTATGTGACTGGGGTTTGACACGATTCTGTTGCAACCAATCCATTAAGCTGTAATTGAAATTGCTTCCACCTTTCCTATGTCGGTAATAAGATTGCACAGCTTAGTGGTGAGTTTTCGTGCATGGAAGTAGACCCAACATCCTTTCTCAGGTTGAAATATACAGGGATATAAAGACATAATGATAGACCCGGGCAGTATTTACTGGACTATAAAGACGTTAGGAATGACACGGCCATGATACCGTGTCGTTAGAAATGATGGAAATGAGGTGTACTGGGAGATAAATCCACTAGAAACGAAAAGAGGGGGTTTAATGGGATGGTGGCATAGATAAGGAATAATGCGGGAGAAATCAGGAAAGACTGAGTTGTGTCCGAAAAGAAGTTATCCATCTGATGTGAAGTTGTTAAGAGTAAATACGAGGGAAATTTCCTCGTTTAGGTGAGTGGAAACTAAAGGTTAGAACTTCAAACCCATCGGAGCACGATAAAGAAGTTTGGAGTAGGCATTTTTTATTCGGAGATGAATTTTCAGAAATAGAATCATTTTAGGAGCGGATTCAAGAATATTTGAAAAGCGAGTGCAGGCAGACAAGGAGTGAATTAGATTGGATTAGATTCGATTAGATTACTTACAGTTTGGAAACAGGCCCTTCAGCCCAACAAGTCCAAACCGACCCGCTGAAGCGCAATCCACCCAAAACCATTCCGCTACATTTACCCCTGCCCCTAACACTACGGGCAATTTAACACAGCCAATTCACCTAACCTGCACATGTTTGGACTGTGGGAGGAAACCGGAGCACCCGGAGGAAACCCACGCAGACACGAGGAGAATTAAACAGCGACAGTCATTCTGGGCTGCCTGGATGGGGATGCAAAATGGAAACGTTCCTGAATTCGTTCATATTCATGTGAAAAAAGTTGCATGACACCTGCAACAGAAAATGTTAAGTATAAGAAGAGCTAGTGGAGTTGGAAGGTGCAGCAACTCATTCAACATGAAATATTATATACTGTGAATGCACTGAGCTGTTTGGTTTCGCTCTGCATTGAATGGAAGCCTGTCAGCTCAGTCCGCTGACAAACTGGTTTATGAGAAAAGTGAGACAAACAGTGTGGGACTAATTCTCTCACTGTCTCAGGTTTCCAAAAGGATCATCATCTCCCCCGCTCTCCTGATCTGTAATACTGTGGTGCCTCCAGTGAGCAAGATTTGGTCTGTCGATGTAAAACATCATTATCATTGCCATGTATTGTCTTGAAAATTTGATCAAAATCAAGGGAAAGGGGAGTGAGTCTATTTAATACACTTTTATCTCCGCTTGAAAAATCCTGCGTCAAGACTCAAACTTATTCCAGTTTGACCCTTTATTCCTCCCAACAGCAAAACTACTTGCCCAGATCCTTTACCAGGTTTACTGACAACAGTCAAACTCTTCAAAGAGATAAATCTAATACTTTCGATTTTATGAATGAACTGTGCAGCTTGCAGGAAATTGAATGATATGAAACGATTTTTACAGACTTTCCCAGGATGTAATCCAACGCTGGGTCAGCGATTTGAGGAAGGCCATCAAGCTAAAACTTCACCTCTCTTTCTCTGTCCACCGATGACTATTCACGTGGGGAATACTTGCAGATTTTCTGTTCATAATTGGCATGTTTAACAAAGGCAAAACTTTTCCCTCCGTCAGAAACTGGAGTATTCAAATAAATGCTACATTATTCAACATTGTTTTCAACTGCGCTTCAGTCTGATCTTCAATAATCCCTGGTCAATGTCAGTAACAACATCTTTAGATAAGCATTGAACTTACAGCCTTGGCATGTTATGCACTTTTAAGTATTCAGCGCTGACCAACTGCGTGACGAGAGCCGCAGACAGCGAACCATTCACGTGACCAATACGTACCTTGGGAACTTTAACTCAACTGTTCTACTTTTGCTGTGATTATTAGATTCCTTACAGTATGGAAACAGACCTTTCGGACCCAAAAGTCCACACCAACCCTCCGAAGAGTAACCCAATCAGAAACATTTCCCCTCTGATTAAATGCACGATGGGCAATTTAGAATGACCAACTCATCTGACCTGCACAATCTTTGGACTGTGGGAGGAAACTGGAACACCCGGAGAAAACCCACGCAGAAACGGGGAGAATGTGCAAGCTCGACACAGACAGTCCACCGAGGCTGGAATCGAACTTTGGACCCCGTTGAGGCAGCAGTACTAACCACTGAACCACAACACTGTGGGATCTTTGGTGGTGATGTGCTACCCCACTGGTACCTCAGTCACTCAACCTACTTCATTTCCCTGAACCGTCTGGTTCTGAAATTACAGCTAATGCAGTCAAGGTGAAACTGACATGAGCATGTGATTATTGAAGCATCAAGTTCACGATAAGGATACAAAAGGGACACAAAAAATGTGACAAAATAGACGACATTGAAAAATGGGTTTTCTTTGGTTCCTGCGTTGTTTACAGACAACGTTACATTGCCGCTGTCGCAGGGCTTTTCCTTCGATCAGCTCCAATCGGCACAGAATTCGAATCAATGAAATTTCGCCGACTTCCTTCTGAAAGTTTATACAGGTAACATGAAACATTTTGCGTTCATTAAAAATCTTCACCATTCCTACATCCAAGAACACGTTGCACAGTTTGCATGAATGTTGAAGATGTTAGAATGTTATGCAATAATAAAAATTCAATTACAGTTTAAATCTTCAAGTAGGTAGAATGCACAGAAAGTCTCAGCATGTCAGAAATTCATGTGGCTAGAACTGCAGCCCAGCAGATTGGATACCTGTCCCTGAATCCCAATATCCACACGTTTGCTTGCTCCATGTACCCAGTTGGAAACCTGTGTGAAGGAGCATGTAGTCTGACAGAGCGCCTGAGAGAATCCATCACTATCTGATTTAAATCAGCAATAGGAGCTATCTGTCCTGGCTGTGAGAGCGGTAGTGTAAAGGGGAGGACTTTGATATTCCGTAGTGTCGATTCACATTGCTCTCATCATGTTAATTTTGAAAACACTCTGTAAGAAACAGCACAGAAAGAGAGGTACAGGAGGGGGCTATTCCAAATACCTGTACTACCCGCCGTTTGACATCATCATGGCTGACCAAACACGTCAATGTCTTTCCACAGCTCATCCACAACAACCTGTCACACAACGGGATAAAGACATTTAAGCAATCGAACATTTCTGTGCAAATTTGGGAGGGAAATGTGTTTAGAGACAGTGGGTTTCTGCACGAAATTTGCAGGTTTTGCGGGTGAGCATCTGATTCTGGTCTGAACATGATTCCGTAAAAACTCACAACCAAGAAGGTGAGGAATTTCCTCTGGTCAGTAGCACGGACGAGAACTCGAGACGACAGAAATTGGCGATGAATCAGCACAACAATCAATGATTCAGCTGACAACTGAACTAAACTCCAATTCTGATGCGGTTCAAACTCACAAACTTTGAATAGCAAAGTTACCAAATTTGTAGAAATCTAACACACTTTTTATTGCACTACAGAGCTGCACTCGCCACAATTTTACTGCACCCAAAGTTGCGGTTGTCGGAGAGAAAATGTCAACAATCACCAGGAGATGCGGAGAGTTTTTCAAGAAGTATATCTTTTATTTGCAAACAAAAACAGTGACATTCAGAAAATAAATTCTTGAATCCCCCGAAACTTAAGGTTCTTGGCATAGAGTCATAGAGTCATTGAGATATGCAGCATGGAAACAGAACCTGCTGTCCAACTTGCCCATGCCGACCAGATATCCCAACCCAATCTAGTCCCACCTGCCAGCAACTGGCCCATATTCCTCCAAACCCTTCCAATTCACAAGACTCTTAAATGTTGCAATTGTACCAGCCTCCACCACATCATCTGGCAACTCATTCCATTCACGTACCACACTCTGTGAAAAAGTTGCCCCTTAGGTCTCTTTTTTATCTTTCCCCTCTCAAACTAAACCTATGCCCTCTAGTTCTGAATTCCCCGACCCAGGTAAAGGACTTTGTCTATTTATGATATCCATGCTCCTCATAATTTTGTAAACCTCTATAAGGTCACCCCTCAGCCTTCGACGCTACAGGGAAAACAGCCCCAGCCTGTTCAGCCTCTTCCTATAGCTCAAATCCTCAAACCCTGGAAACGTTCTTGTAAATCTTTCTGAACCCTTCCAAGTTTCATAACCTCTTTCTGATAGGAAGGAGACCAGAATTGCACGCAATATTCAAATAGTGGCCTAACCAATGTCCTGAACAGCCGTAACATAGCCTCCCAACTCCTGTACTCAACACTCTGACCAAAAAAGGAAAGCATGCCAAACGCCTTCTTCACTATCTTATCTACCTGCGACTCCACTTTCAAGGAGCTATGAACCTGCACTCTTAGGTCTCTTTGTTCAGACACACTGCCTCGGACCTTTCCATTCAGTATATAAGTCCTGCTAAGATTTGCTTTCCCAAAGTGCAGCACGTCGCATGTATATGAATTAAACTCCTTCACTTTATGCCTTGTAATTAATTATGTTTTGTTAGCTTATCAGAATGCCCAACTGTGTTTGTCAGAATTACCTCACTCCAGCTATACAATAAACCAATGGTTTTAGTTCCCATTGTCGTTCTACTTCTGCCACTATGGTTTTTCATAATTCTACTTAATATTATTCTACTGTCACTATTAGGTATTCTACTGCCACCTGTGCTACAATGACCTTCCATCCCAGACTAACCTGTCATGATTAGATATTTAGCTACCCCATCTATCACAATGTTTTCCTGTCCCAAGCTTACTCGACTAACTACTGATGAGATATTTAGTGTCATATCTTTCCGTCTACAAGCGTCTCAAGCAGGCTGACTGTACTATCAATTATTTATTTAAAGTCATGCCCGAAGTATGTATTATCAAGACTTGTCCCAAACTGCCATGATGATATTGAGTAGGCAAGGGTGACTTTACTAATTGGTTTTATCTCCGTCTGCCATTGTAACCTTTCAGCCCAGTCTGACTCTGCTAATTTGTGTATGAGCATTCTACTATTCTTATCCTATCCTGACACACTGGCCCCATCCTGCCCCAGGGACCTTTTGACGAATGTAGCATTCTGCAGACCCCCTTGTAACAGATCGCCAGTAGTTTCCATTTCTTTATCCTTCCCATGCTTTCGTGCTCTGTATTTTCTGTGCAGTGTTCTGTTCTTTCATCGGACATCTGTTTAACTTCACCACACTTTCCAATACATGGTCCTTATCTATGTGTGCTCTAGCTTCTCAAGTTTTCGGCTAAATACTCCTGACACATAGCTTTACCACACATTCAAACAGTGAATTCCAAATAAACAACACACTCAGAGTGAAAACGTTCTTCCTATATCTCCTCTGAACATCGTCTCACTTGCGTTTGACGGAGATCACTAGTTATTAACTCTTCCCATAAGAAGTATATTCCTATCACACATACCGATCCCTTTAATGTGCACCTTAATCACTTCCTCACTCAGCCTTCTCCGTTCTCAGATAACGAGACTGAGCTGATCTCTTCTATCTTCAACATGGCGATAGTGTCGTGCTGAAAAAGAACAGCAGGTCAGGCAGCATCCGAGGAGCGGGAGAATCGACATTTCTGGCATAAGTCTTTCATCAGGAATGAGTCTTGTGGGTGGGGGCTGGGAGATAAATGGGAGGTGTTTGGAGTCGGTTGCAAGGTAGCTGGGAAAGCGAATGGTGGATCGAGGCAGGGGAGGAGGTGATATATCAGAGGGGGAGAGATGTATGGGTCCGAAAGGTGGTGTTGAGTTTGATGCTTCAGACTGTAATAATGTAGGGGGAGGGGAAATGAGGAAGCCGTGGAAATCCACATTTATCCCGTGTGGTTTCAGGGTCCCAAGGCAGAATATGAGGCGTTCATCTTCCAGGCATCAGATGGTAACGGTTTGGTGGTAGCTTATGCCCGAAACGTCGATTGTCCTGCTCTGCACTTCACATGACAGGAGAGATGTGAAAAGCAAAGATTAAAAATACGACAAAGACTTATAGATGCAAAGTTAATGGAATTAGACACAGTGCAGACAGAAACCTTTTGGTCCGTTGAGTCTGCACTATGTCATGGAAGAGATTCACACTGCCCACTGTATCTTTCTAAATCCGCATTTATGATCCACCTACTAAAATAGAAATTGTTCCAAAAGCTCAGCGAGTCAGGCAGCATCAGTAGAGAGGAATCAGAGTGAACATTGCGAATTTAAAACAGTTCCGAGGAAGGGTCTGTTGACCCGAAATGGTCATTCTGTTTCCCCTGAGCTGCAATTCTGACTTTTGTCTCTGATTTACAACACTTACAGTCCATTTAGATTTTGTTTGCCATTGACCTGAATTGCACATCTTTGCACTGTGGGAAGGAATCGGAGCAGCCAGAGGAAACTCACACGGGAGAGAGAGAGGAGTGTTCAAATTCCACGCAGTCAGTCACACAAGTCTGGAATCGAATGCAGGTTTCTGGCGCAGAAAGGCACAGTTCCACCCACTGAGCCCTACCAATATGCAAGCATATGTCCTGGAAGCGAATTGAACCGGTGGTCACGCAGCGACAGGCGGTGGTAATATCTAGGAATTTTATGCAAAAAGAAGCCTATTTGGTATTACTGGAAATTAACATTCGCTTAACTGTCCTAACACTTTTTTAAATCACTTGGCCTATAGCCTCGTCTGTCTTGGCATCACAAGATTCATATCTGAATACTTCTGAAAGTTATGAGGATTTCTGCCTCTCCAACTTTTGCATGCACTGAGTTCCAGATTTCAACCAACCGCTGTTTCAAAACATTTGTCTGCGCATTCACTCAAATCGTTCCTCTTCTATCCTTAAGTGTATGCCACCCTGCCTTTCACCCGTGATCGATCTCACCATCAAAGCGAAACGTTATTTCAGTCTACACCATCCATATTCTTGATTATTTTGTACATCTCAATCATGTCTCCTCTCAATTTCTTCTGCTGCAAGAAAAACACCTCCAGACACCTCCATAATTGAAACTCTTCTACCCAGACAATATCCTGATAAATCTGTCCTGCATCATTTCCAGTGCTATCATATCCGTGGGTATCATGTGAATTGCTGAACTGCACACAATAGACTAGATAGAGCCAAATGAGCAAGTGAAATACTTGATGTAGAATTCCACAGGAAGAGGTACTTTCAAATAAAATTTCTTTTCCTCATTGCTTCCAATTGTCCTTTTTCCTGAGCCTGATGTTCCAATAATCTATGCTCCATGTTGTAAAAGCTGCGACATAAGAAATGATCTCACAACCACGGTATCGAAATGGAATGATTGGTTTGAAAGTGAGGACGTGGTTCTTCTATGATGGTACAGAGGCGCATGGAATGCCAAAGCTGGGAGTGTTCCCGGTCAAAGGCGGGGCGGAAGGGCATATTTGTCTCCATTCATTAGATCATTAAGATACAATAGCAGCATTAACCCGCACTTCAGATTGGCTCAGCTGAAGCGTGATGGAGCCTTAAGCGAGAGGTCGATTAATTGAAAGCATTCTCTGAAATTTTCCTTAACAATGCGCTGTTTTGTTACTTTGACAGTAAGAGCTGTTTTTGATCACATCGTCTCCACATCAGCCTCTTGCTCCCAGTAAACACTCCAAGCCAGTGTACATCACTTGCATTCCGACACAGCCCCATGTCATATTCTCATTCCCTCTGTGATAATGGAATTGACAATGTCCTTCTCTGAGATGTAGCAATGTAGCATGAAGTTGATCGTGTAGTGAACACAGAAGAACAGAGAACACAGAAAATTTACAGCCCAAGAACAGACCCTTTCGATGTCGAAGCCTGAGCTGATCCACTGTCTAAACCTATCACCCAATTCCAAACAAACTGTATCCTTCTGCATCCTTCTGCACTACTCATGCATCTGTCCAGACGCACCTGAAATGAATCTTCCGTGCTTGCCTCTACTACCTCTGCTGGCAACACTCTCCAAGTACCTACCACCCTCTGTGAAAAATACTTCTAACGTCGACCTCTCTTAAACTTTTCACCTCTCACCTTGAACGCGTGACATCTCATTATTGAATCCCTCACCTTGGGAAAAAAGCTTATCTCTGTCCACCCTAGCTATACCCTTCATGATTTTGTAGATGTCAATCAGGTCCCCCTCAATCTCGTTTTCTTTAATGAAAACAAACATTATCTACCCATCGTCTCTTCAGAGCTAGCATCTTCCATACCAGGCAACATTCTCATTAACTTTTTCATAAACGTGCACATCGTTTTGGTAATTCGGCGACCAGAACAGTACACAGCATTCTAAATGCGGTTGAACCAAAATTTTGCACAATTTTAGCATGACCTGCCAGCTCTTATACTCAATGCCCCGTCCGGTGAAGGCAAGCATGCCATATGGCTTCTTGTCCACTCGATCCACCTGTGCAGCTACATTCAGGGTACAAAGGACATGACTTCCCAGATCGTTATGCTTATCAACTTTGCACAAGGCTCTTCCATTTACTCGAGAATTAGACATCCCAAAATGCATTACCTAACATTTGCCTGGATTCAACTCCATCTGCCAATTCTCCACTCAACTCTCCTATCTATTTATATTCTCCTTCATTCTTTGACAGTCCCCTATGCTTTCTGCTTCTCCACCAATCTTCGTGTCATCTGCAAATGTAATGGCGATATTTGGGCCAGCAACCCTTGGAGAATGGAGCATGGCAGCTGGTCGTAATTAGATTTGATGAATAAAATCTGGAATATAAAGCCGCTTAGAGGAAGAGTGACAAAACGTTTTAATTTGCTGAAAACCCATTCATTCATTTCCCTTCACCCATAAATTCCCTCCGACTCAGGTCAAGGAGAGTTAAGGATGAACAACAAGTGCTGTTCAGACTATGATGGTCACACTCCGTGGGAGAATGAGGAAGGATAAAAAAGATACATGGATGATGGGGATAATTGGGAGACGTCTCAGGGTGGACTCAAATGCAACTGCTTATCCAAACTAAACAGACACAAGGCTACCCACGCCGCAATGAAGGCATGTCCATGCGGGCGGCGTCTGCAGGAAGGGATTCAATTGCCCGCTGAAGTGTAAACTCACTTGCTCAGTCACAAAGTGGACAGGTCATTCACCACTCCCATATGTGATTAGGAATCAGTCTGGCGATCAACCTGCAGAGTCACCATCAGGTTTACAAATGACAACAAGGGTCCGTTTCTGCTGTTCTTGCAGGTGTTTATCCCATCCAAAATGAACCATGTTTGGATGCCTGTTTCCAGTGGAGTGCCACTGTTTCCTGACGTAGATCAATAATTCAAACTTAGTTGTAGGAGTCATGGTTTAGAAGGTTACAGAAGATATAACAATTGGTTGTGTATTTGACGATGATGAATAATTTCAGGGGCCCCAGGGATATAACAATCAGGTAGAAAGGAAACATTTGCGAATGTAATTGAATCCAGACCAAGAAGTGGTAATGAATTTGGGGAGTTGAAACAGTAACAGTGAGGATTCTGAGTGGTGTATAGGAACAAAGAGATCTTGGAGTGAACATTTACAGATCTCTGAAGATTGTTAGACAGGGAGATCAGTTGTTCGAGAGGGTTTTTGGATATGTTCTATTGTTGACTACAGGTTGAGGATGATACTCTATCTTTAGCAAGCGCCAGTTTAGGAAACAACCAAAGGAGTGAGCACAAGTCTGGTCAATGCAATAATCAACATTTTAAAAAATTGTATGATAAAAGATGGAGGGCTGGAGTATAACTCTTTGCCCATCAAGACCGCTTCATCACTCAATGAATTTACCACTGATTCCTCTCCAAGTCATATTGCATGTGCCTTGGAGGGCAATTTGCAAATGGTGACGTTTCAGTGCATCTTCAACCTTGTATCATAGTCAGTAAAGCTTTTGAACATTGAAGGTTCTGTCAACAAAACCTGGGTGATATACTCCAGGTTTCTAGGTGGTGCACTCTGCTGTAATTGTGACTTAGCAATTAAGGGAATAAATATTCAGGTATTGAAGAATGTACAGTTTAGTAACTGCATTGTCGTGGAAGGTGTCCTGTTCCTTCAGCACGATTGAAGCTGCACTCCCCCTAGGCAAATGGAGAGGGTTCTGTTAAAATCTAATTTGTGCGTTGCGGACAACGTAGGCCTCACGGAGACGAGAATTGAGTTACTAATCAAACAAAGTCGACGGACGGACACGTTACTGCAGTCAACTTCTTTATATGGGCGGTCAGGTTCTATTTCTCCTAAATACTAGCTGTCAGGACGATTACACGGAGGAATTCAGTTACAATGAAGCCATTGAATGTCAATCTAATATGATTAGATTCTCATTTGTCAGAGTTATCATTGCTGCATTTGGTCCTTCTGTGGATCAATCCGATTTCAATCGCTTTCTGATTTCAAGATCCAATTCCCAGCTGCGCCTGAACTTTCAACCCGTTTCCTCGCCGAAATTTCTCCACCTGTCTTATAACTTCGTAAGGACGCTGTAAGAGCCAGCAGAGATTTACAAACATGTTGTTAACTCTCTATCAAATGGAGTTTCGTGGAATGATTGGTTAGGCTGGGATTATTCTCCTTGAAACAAAGGAGGTGGAGGGGAGCTCTATATTCACATAATAACAATTATAAACGTTCAATATTCACTGGATCTTGACAGGGTAGATAAAGGCAGGTGGCTTGCCCTATGCTGTGAGGAGAGCACCAATCGACATGAACACAGAATTAGGTATTGCCTATTTATTTCAGAAATGATGAGTAGTTTCTTTGCTCAGGGACCAGAAAGTCTGTGGCATTTTTGTAGCACCCACTGTTGAGGTTGAGTTGTTGGGTATTTTCAAACTCTGCCAGATAGTTAATCAGAAAGATGATGGAACTTTGTCGAGGTAAGTAAGCAGAATCGAGTTGAAGATTATTAGATCAACCATGAGTTCATTGAAAGTTGGGGCAGACTCGATGGGCTGAGGGGCATACTTCCACTTTATTTAACATTTGGTCTAACGCCTTATTTTATGCATAAGTTCAGAATTGTGAGGGGATGGGCTGAAGTGATAGGAAACGTTTATGAAATAGATCAGACAGATCAGGAACAAGGCTCATAAACTCAGGAAGAAGAAATGTGCTGTGCCCTGGGGTCAATAAATGACACTGGGCCCAGCACAGGTGGCTGTGTCCAGAAGCTGTGATTGCTGAAGAAATTTGGTAGACCTTGTACAGTTGGTAAGTCAGTGATCACGCTGGATGATGGATCGTTGTATGATTCACACACAGCAGAAATTTGTGGAAGAATGAAAGGTTCATTTCATTGGAGAAGATTTCTGCGGTTCCGATTCCGAGTGACTGTTTGAAGTACTGATCAGATCATTGTGTGAAGTGTTTGGTTAAAATACTCCTGAACAACCCCACTGGATAAACTTGTGCTCCCGATCTCTTGTTATCTGTTTCTCTTTCTTTTGATGTAACTCCACAGAAAGGCAAGATGGAATGTGGGGCAGAAAGAAAAATGCGTTCTTTCTTATTACAACAATTTAATGTACAATTGAATAGAATGATTGTTCTCGCTCTTCATTTCGACTTTAATGTGGTATCGATTGCTGGTGAATCTCCCGTGCAGTTAACGGCAAGTAGAAGATTCTCTAACCAGTGTATACCAGAGTGTGAGATGCAAAGAAAAACTGCTGGAGCGGTTTGGGAAGTTAGCAACCAGAGAGTGACTCGAATCTGTGAATGTGGAGCACAACAGTATAATAACTCACCACCATAATCGCTCGGTCTCCTCAGCACATTTTGTAAAGCGGTGACATGTGACCTCATCACGGTTACATGCAGTGAAAGTCTTGGATGACAAATTTCCAGAGCGGAACCGAATCCACGCCAATGTGTTTCTGCTTTCACCAGTATTATAAAGACAGCAAATTCTAATAAAGAGCCATGCTGGTCAGAATGAATAGCTGTTATTGATACATTCTGAGTCAGAACTGTTTCAGAATCAAACAGAGAACAAGACTTTTACGTCATATTCTCATCTTCATTTGACTCATAATTTCTTCAGTCACTTTCTCTCTCACGTGAAGAAGCAGCCATGGAGAGGGAAATAAAGGCGATGTTGTGGCTCAATGGCCTTGCTCATATGGCTGAACCTGAATTGGATTAAACCACAAGAAACGCTGTTTGTTCGTTTCATTTTAATGTTGCTGCAACCTGACAATGTTCATTGTAATATCGCAAGTGAATTAGATTTATCTCAATGGAACGATTAATGTTGTATACAAATTTGCTCCGACTTTATTTCAGCTTAAGGAGAATACTTCTTAGAAAAGCAGAGGGTTAAAGTGCAGTTTTGTTGCTCGTTACTTTGGCAGATTTCACCGAGTATTAAATGGAGCAAACATCATGGTGATTGTCCTCACATCTTTAACGCATGTGATTAAAGCACGAAGTCGATCTCCAAGCAACTGGTCACTTCCTATTCATTATGAAATATCTTCCCAACGCAATAAAAAAATCCGCTCAGTTCCATTTACAATGCTTTAAGTGGAATATTATGCCAAAGCTTTCAAAATTTAGAGTTTTGGAATTGAATCTTATTCAGCTGCACATCTTCACGAAATGTCTTTACATTTAAAGTCTACCAAATTAGACATTGTTTCCCCGCAACATCCGAACGACTACACCCCACCCCTATCCATACCTCGCCACACGCTGTCGCTCTCCTTGTGAAATTGATTCCTTGTATGTCACCAAATGTGCCTTTTCAAATATTTTGAAAAACAGATTCTCGGAGTGACACCGATTCTGTTCTCATCATTTCTTGCCCTTCAAAGGTTTTATCAATGCCTGACATCTAGATATTTACTTACTTGAAAGAGGGAATTTTCCACCCATCTACTCTGTCCAAACATGTCATAACCGGAAAAAAACCCCACTAAGTCTTCCTTGGTTCAGGGATAACTGTTCTCAATTTTCCAAGAAGACAAGTGAATAAAATCTCATCCTCAGTACACTTCGCCAGTATCGTCTCTATCGCTTTACACCCCAGTAAATACCGTCATTATCCTCTCTGATAGAATCACAGAATCCTACAGTGTAGAAAGAGCATTTCGGTCAATCGAGCCGGTGTCGACTCTGTGAAGGTCATCTCACTCAGACAAAGCTCCCCTCACTATTCCCGTATATTTCACCTGAGGAAGAGTGAGCACTCCCCCTTATGATTTCAAATAAACCTGTTGGACTATAACCTGTCATCCTGTGACTTCTGACATTGTCCCCGCGTTACCCATGGCTAATTCACCTAACTTACTTAATTCACTCCCTGGACACAAGAGGGCAATTCAACTTTGCCAATCAACCTAACCCTCCGACCGAACAGCAGTGCGAATTACTGACACAATGTTCCATCATAGTGAGCAATTGCTGTATCATTTTTTTAATGGCTTTATACCCTGGTAACTCAGCCTCATCAAAGCAAATCAACCCAAATTCAATGTATCGAAACACTACTCTGTCTATTACAATTTCATTCGTGCTGAGGGAAATGTTTCTGCAATCATATTTGAATGTTTTTACGCTGTTTCTTCCTCATCGTCCTGCTTCCAGTAAACACTTCAATCCAGTCCAAGTCTGTCATATTCTTTCCATTCCAACACAGATACAATGTACAGTTTGCTGAAGTCACGTGTTTGCACCCTCACTGACACTCTGCCTCCCTGAGAGCTGTAGCCCCTCCCCACACTGATTCAGGCAGCACTATCCTTCCTGTGAGATGAATCATCGAGAATGGAAGGAAAGGTATCAATGCCCGAATTTGGGAATGGAGTGACAGTTTTAAAAAAAAAACGCACTGTCCCCAGCGGAGAATTGAGCCCGGTGACAGGCGGGGACACTAACCATTATACTACAGAGGACAGTAGTGTCAAAGGAGGCCCTTCAGCCAATTGTGGCCACACTTGTCAAAAACAACTGCCTAATGAAGTGAATCGCATTTCTCAATGTTTATCCCACAGCCTTTTCTGTCTTGGCATCACAAGTTCACATCTGTATATTTATTCAGGTTATAAGGGTTTTTGCCGCTCTGAACAATGCAGGCAGTGTATTCTAAATTCCAACCACCCATTGGCTGATAAAGTTTTTTGCACATTTTCTCAAATCTTTTTGCCTTTCTCCTTAAGTCTCTGGCCCCTGCTGATCGATCCCTCCATCAATGGGAAACTCGTTCAGTCAAATCTGTCCATACCCGAACTCATTCATGACTTATCGACATCTCCTTTGCAATGCGACAAACAGTCCACTCTGTCCTCTCTTTCTTCACAACTGAAACTCCTCATCCCAAACAACATCCCGGTAAATATCTCCTGCAATGTTCTCAGTGTGATGACATCCCTACTATAATGTGACTCGCAAAACTGTACACAACACTCTTGCTTGAGCCTAATGAACATTTGTTTTAAAATTTCTGGATTAGTATGAGGGCGATTCTGGCTAAGCAGAACTTATTACCTATTCCGAATTGCCCAGAGGGCAGTTGAGACTCAACAATATTGCTATGAGTCTGAAGTCACATGCAGGCCAGAAAAAGTAAGGATAGTAGATTCCATCCTGAAATGACATCAGTAAACCAGATATATATTTTTCAACAATTGTCAATGGATCTATAGTAGTCATTGTATACTTCATTGCAGATATTTGCTGCATCCAAATTTTACAATCTCGCATGGAGGGACTCAAGCCCGAGTTCCCAGCCAATTACCTAGGTCTCTGGATTGTCAGTCTTATGAAATTATTACAAGACCAACGCAGAAAGCCATGAAAGCTGATCTTTTCCAATAAAATGTTTTTTCACCAAAACTGCCCTGGCTGTTTTCCATGAGCCTGACGCTCCAATTGTCTCTGGCCTATGTCAGTAAAAGCTGCTACATGGGGATTGATTTCACAACCGCGGTATCCAAATGGATCGACATGTTTGGAGGTCCCGATTGTGGTATTGGGGCACGTTCGCCCAGCAACAGTGACCGCAGCAGCAGCACAGACAGAACAGTATGAATGTGAAAGAGAGTGATAGATTGTGCATTGCCCCAGAGAAATGAGGGGAGGGACGGAAATGAGGTTTAATGATCGTGGGAAGGAGAGAAATCTCCGACAACGGGTGTGTTTGAATCCTGATATATGGAACGCAGAGATGTGAGAGAGCTGAATTTGAACGTAAAACAATTAATTTCTTAGCATGTGTCACAAAAAGGACAACGGAGAGAACACTTAGTGCCGTGATTTGCTTTCAAATCGAGGTTGCTGTGGTCACAATGCAAAATACCGACAACCACGATCACAGTAACCACAGAACAGGATGCTTGCAAGCAACAATAAGTATACTAGCAGAGGAAATGTTCGGAAGAACAGCAAATGTACAATATCACTACTCAGCGAACAGTGACAGACATGCGGGAACTGAGAATGAGCTGAATCTTTAAGTTCGATGTCCTCAGAGGCTGTGGAGATCCCTTGAAAGAGAATGTTGAAAAATGAGATTGATCGATTTCGACAAAACATCAAAGACTCGGGGGAGAGTACAGGATATTATTGAAATGTATGTTTCAACAGCATTGTAACTTAACATCGGCATAACCGCCCAGATCCAACCGGAAATGGGGATGGGAATGAGTGTGCAGAGTTATTCACTGGCTCCAGTGATGCAAGAGGTGAGCGTGCTGTCCTTCTATAATGGTGTCGAGGCGCACAAAATTCCTCGGTTGAATGTGGTCCTGCTCAAGGGAATGGTTGTCCCTGTTTATAATATCATAGCGATTTCCGATGCATCTTTCTAAGACCGCTGAGTGCCATAAGTGGAGCGTGTTGAGCCCTTAACTTTGCAGTGGTGGGTTTAAAAGACGATTTTGCTATTTGGATCTGTGTTTCCGACACTGGCGGTGACAGCTATATTTGCTTGCATCAGCTCAGTATCAGTTTCTTCCACACAGTCAAGATTTCAACCTGGAGAATGTGGTGTTGGGCTGATATTTTAAACTCGTCGTCTTTGGGGATTGGGACACGGAAACGGTGATGTTTAAGTTCGACGAATAAAACCTGAAATGCAAGCCTGACCTCAGGAACAGAGATCATGACTTTAATTTCCTGCAATCTCATTCATTCATGTCCCTTATGCAGGGGATTCTACCATCTTCACCCAGTCCTGCCTCCGAGAGACTCCAGGACCAGAAAAAAAAAATAGCTGACCCTTAGTCCAAGAATCCCCACTGTGTGGGAAGCAGTCTAGTCGGCCCTTCCAGTCCACACATCCATCCGAAGCGCATCCCACCAGACCCCACGGTATTCCCTATCCCATAAGCCTACATTTTCCATTGTTGATCCCTGTAACTGGCACATCCGAGGTCAGAGGGAGAAATAAAAACACAACACACAGAGAATGTGCAGACTGCCCTCAGACAGAGACCCGAAGCTGGGATCGCACCCCGGTTTGTGGTGCAGCTAGAAAGCAATCAACGAGGGGCGAATAATAAATGTTGCCCTGACCAGTCATACGCACACCCTGTGGGGGAATGAGAAACAATGAAAACACATTCACAACATGGAAAACGGGATTAGTATCTGTGTGGACACAATTTGAAAGGATCGTTCACCCTGGGTAGGAAAAAAAGGACACTGATACCACAGAGAAAGCAGGGCAATGTGGGAACTGCTGGAAGGGAATCAATTAACGACAGAAATGGAAACTCATTTAATCAGTAACACTGGTGGAAGACCGTTCACCAGTCCCATGTGTGGGAAGGGGTCACTGAGCAAAACAACCTCCGGAGACTCCAGCAGGATTACATATCCCATCAGGTATTCGATTATGCTGTCAATGTTGTTGTTAATCCCAACCAGCTATTTGTTCCATAGTGTCAATCATAGAGTCATACAGCATGAAAACAGGCCTATGCTGCCAAACGTATATAGTCTCATCTGCCTCCTCCTGTACCCGTTAAGTGGTTATAATGCCCTTGTAGTTTTATTACTTTGTTGTTAATCCAAAAAACAGGTAATATTTTGGGGACAAAGGGTTCAGGTCCTGGCAGAACAGATAGTGGAGTTTGAATTCAATACGCACCTGGAATTGAAGAGTCTCGTGATGACATGAATCAGTTGTGTGGAAAATCCCATCGGATTCACTGATGCCAGTTCGGGAAGCAAACTGTCATGTTCATCTGTTCTGTCCCACAGGAGACTCCAGATGGATAATACCATGGTTGACTCTTAAATGTCCTCTGGAAAATACCTGATGTACTAGGCATGATAAAATTTATTTTAAAAATCACACCTTCCCATTCATGTTTGGAATCAATTGTCCATTAAATGTTGCAAACGTACCCTCATCCATTACTTCCTCAGCAAGTTAATTGCAAACGTAAAACACCTTCCTTACAAAATGCCTCACATGACCTTTTCAAAAACAAAATCTCTCTCTTTTCTTCTTAAACATATGCCCTCTAGTCTTGAAATTCCCATCCTGGGAAAAGGCAGCTATCGTTAACTCTAACTTGCCTCTCAATAATTCATAAACTTCTGTCAGGTCACCGTTCAAACCCCTAACCTAGAGTGAAATCGGTCTCAACTAGGAGAAAGTGAGAACTGCAGATGAGAGATCAGAGTCCAGAGTGTTGTGCTGGGAAAGCATAGCAGGTCAGGCAGCATTTGAGGAGCAGGAGAATCGACGTTTCGGGCAAGAGCCTGATGAACGACACTTGCGCGAAAAAAATATTCTCCTGCTCCTCGGATGCTGCCTCACCTGTTGTGGTTTTCCAGCACCCTGATCTCGAATCTGAAAATAGTCTGGCAACATGCGAGTATACCTTTTCTGAACCTACTGCAGCTGAATAATATCATTCCTACAGATGGGCGGCCAGAACTGGACATAATATTCCAGAAGAGGCCTCATCAATGATCTGCAAAGCTTCAACATAACGTCCCAACTACGATACACAAAGGACTGAGCAATGAAGGGAAGTATGTTAAATGCCTTTGAAACATCTTGTCTGTAGGTGATGCAAACTACAAGGAATTATGCACCTGCACCCCTAGCTTCCGTGTTCTCCAACATTACGCAAAGCCCTACTCTTGTTGGTGTACCAAAATGCAATACCTTCCATTTATCCAGATTGAACTCCATGTTACATTTTTCAGGCCAACGACTCATTGGATTAAGATCCTTTTGAAACTTAGATAATCTTCCTCACTGTCTTCAATTTTGGTATCGCCTGCAAACCTACGAAGCATGCCTGCAGTTAGTTCCACTGTTTTCTCAAATAGATCAATGATTCATATTTACTTGCAGTGGCCGTGATTTAGCAGTGTGCAAATAATACAACAGTTAATCATGCAATTAACCATGAGGAAGAAAGCCGCAGACTGCAGAGAGATATCAAACAATTGGAAATGAAAATGGTGAAAGCAATTCAATCCAGGAAAGTGGGTGGCAGTGAAGCAAGTTCAAACTTCAAACCAGCCGCCCACGCTCCAGTTGTGGCACTCAGCTGTCTCAGCAAGATGGACTGTAGATTGCTATAAACGGGAAAAAATAATCCCTTCTGCCCCGTCTTTGACCAGGAGCACTCCCAACCTCGGAATTGGTTGCGCCTCTAAACCGTCATAGAAATACCATGCATTCACCGGTTGTGTTACTGGAGCCCTCAAGTATCTGTGCGACCTCATTCCCATCCCGACTTCCAGTTGGATCTTCGTGACTGCGTCACTCAGTTCCTCTGATTCTGGGCCTCGGAATTGGGACTCTGTGGCAGCAGTGGTTACTGCCTTGTGGGGGAAACTGGTGAATTAGCCGATGTAAAACTGCATTACTCTTGAAGCATACATTTCAACAAAACCTGCACTGTCCCCGGAATTTTTGATGTTTTGGAGAAATCTATTTATCTCAGCATTCAGCATATTAATCCCAACCAGATATTTGTTTCATAGCGTCAATCATAGAGTCATATCACCACAGCCACTGTGGGAACCGATATTAAACGGTCAGCCCATTCTGAGTTCCCACAAATCTGCCACTGTTCGCTTAACACTGATATTGTGCATTTGGTGCGCTGCCTAACATTTCCTATGATACTGTACTTATTGCGCCCAGTCGCTGGGCTCGTCTGTGGAATGCCGTGATCGTATAGTGGTTAGTATTCTGCGTTGTGGCCGCAGCAACCTCGGTTAGAATCCGAGTCACGGCAGTGGTTACTCTATCTGCCCCAGGTTTTGTGAAACACAAAGGAATCAGTTGTTTTAACATGGTAATTTTCTCCAAGGTGATGATCTTGTGCCTTCAAGTTCTGCTCGCTCACATCTCTGGGTTTCATATGTCAGAATTCAAATCCACCCGATCTCAGAGACTTCTCTCCCTCCTTCGATCACTAACTGAACTTTCCGTTCCACACCCCCATTTCATTAATTTAGAGATGCTGGTGTTGGACTATGGTGTATAAATTTAAAAATCACACAACACCAGGTTAGAGTCTACCAGATTTATCTGAGCACGAGTTTTGGGAGCGCTGCACTTTCATCATGTGGTTGTGGAATCATTTCCTATTTCAGTAAGGCACTGCAGAATCTAACACTGACTCTCACATTGATACCGTTCAGTCTGTGCTGCTGCGGTCACTGTGGCTGGGTGAACGTGCCCCAACCCCTCCATCGGGACCTGCAGACCAGTTGATCCATTTGCTTACCGCTGTTGTGAGACCAATCCTCATGTAGCAGCTTTTACTGAATGGACTTGCGATTATTGGGGGTCAAGCTCAGGAAAATGACACATTACAATATCGAGGAAAAGCGACTTCATTGGGAAAGATTAGTTTCACGGGTTTTCTGCAATGGCCAAGCACTATTACCACTGGACTGTTAATTCAGACACCAAGCAAATGAACCAGGGACCCGGGTTTGACTCGAAGCTTGCCAGGTGGTAGAATTAATATTCAATAAATATCTGGAATTACGAATATAATAACACCTATAAATCCATGGTCAATTGTTGAAAAAACAAAACCATCGGGTTCACTGACGTCCTTTGAGGAAGGAACCTGCCATTCTTACCTGGTCGGGCCTCGATGCGACTCCAGACTCACTGCAATACGGTTGAGTCTCAACTGCCCGCTGTGCAATTAGGGATCGCAATCAATACTGCCGAGCCAGCGACGCCCTCATACTGTAACAGAATAGAACAAAAAGTTAATTCGGCTCTTACTAGATTACTGTGTGCAGTTCTATAATTCACAGTATAGCAATGATGTGATCGCAATGGAAACGTTGCAGGACAGATTCAATGGGATATTGTCTGGGCTGAAGAGTTTCAGTTATGAGGAGAGATTGGACAGACTGGGGTAGTTTGTCACCGAGCAGAGGAGATTGGAGAAGACACGACTGAAATGTACAAAATAATGAGGGATATGGATAGGATAGACTGAAAGAAGCTTTTGTTATTGATGGAGGGATCGAACACTGGGGCCAAGAGATTTCGGAAAAAGGCAGAAAGTTTTGAGTAGATGTGTGGAAAGGGTCAGAGAGGTGGAAACCCTCCAACCTGAAAAAATTGAGATGTTAATTTGCGATGCCAAAACATATAAGACTATGGGCTAAACAATGGAAAACTTGATTCAGGTCGTTAACCAGTTGTGTTGGACAAGTGCGGCCACAACAAGCTGAAGGGCTTCCTTCGATGTTGTCTTCCACAGTATCGTGGTTAGTGTCCCCTCTTGTCACAGGGCTCAATTCTCCGCTGGGAGCATCGTAAAGGTTTTAAACCTGTGGCTCTGTCCCCAGTGAAGGTTATTCATGCTTGGCCTTCCATTCTCGATTGGATATGTCACAGCAAGGACAGTGCTGTCTGAATCAGCTGGGGAAGGACTGCAACTCCTGGGGAGAGAGAGTGTCAGTGAAAGTGCAAACACGTAACTTCAGCAATCTGCACATTGTGTTTGTGTTGCAATGAAAACCATTATGTAGAGTTGTTCCTGACTGATGTGTTTATTTAAAGCAGGAATCTGAGGCAGAAAACAGAGTAAACCCATTCAGACCTGAGTGCAGAAACATTTCCAGCAGATCTAATGAGGTTGTACAGCACAGAACCGCGTTTGAGTGCATTCAATTCCTGTTGATGGGCGCAGCTTGCTTTCACTCGGCTGAGTTACCAGTGTGTAAATGATACAGATCGTGTTCACTGCTGTTAAGTCTGTAGGTCAGGTAGATTGGTCATGTTAAATTGCGCTGATGTGTCCAGAGAGTGAATTCAGTAAGTTAAGTGAATTAGCTATGGGTAACCTAGTGATAAGTTCAGCAGTCACACGATGCCAGGTTTTATTCCATCAGGTTTGTTTGAAATCACAAGCCAGAGGCCTGCGGGGATAGAGACGGGAGCTAGATCTGGTTGAGATGCCGTTCAGAGTGTTCCTACAGACTCAATTGGCTGAACTGTACTTTCTGCCTTGTAGGGAATCGGTGATTTTATCAGAGAGGGCACTGCCAGCGTTTACTGGGCTGCTAAGGCATTAGAGACGATGCTGACGGCGTTTAGTGGGGATGGCATTTTATATATTTGTGTGTTGGAAAATTTGACACTGAACCAAGGAAAACCGAATGGAAGTTTTCCAGAGTATTTGGGGTTTGGAGAGAGTAAATAGGTGGAAAATTCACTCTTTCAAGTTCGTATATTTCTGAACGTCATGCTTTCAAAACCATCGATGTAGGACAAAGAAATTATGGGAGCAGAATTTCTGTCACTCAGAGAATCCGTTTCCAAAATACTTGGAAAGGCACAATAAGAGACACACAAGCAGTGAGTTTCATCAGGAGAGAGACAGCCTGTGGCCAGGTTGTGGGGCTAGAAGGTGCAAGGAAACAATATCTAATTTGGACGACTTCAGATGCAAAGAAATATCGGAAACGTATGCTGCTGAGTAAGATTCAGCAAAAAAAAACCCTCAGAGTTTTGAAAGATTTCTATTAATATTCCACATGAAGCATTATAAATGGAACTGAGCAGATTTTGTATATTGTCAAGGAAGACTATTCCATAATGAATAGGAAGTGACCCGTCCCTTAGAGATCGATTTCCTGCTTTAATCCAATGGCTTAAAGGTGGGAGGACATTCGCCATGATGTTGGGTTCATTTGACACCACTGA
Source organism: Chiloscyllium plagiosum (assembly GCF_037043375.1). Taxonomy (NCBI): domain Eukaryota; kingdom Metazoa; phylum Chordata; class Chondrichthyes; order Orectolobiformes; family Hemiscylliidae; genus Chiloscyllium; species Chiloscyllium plagiosum. The sequence continues at coordinate 107,491,793 of NW_028270177.1, forward strand.
CATCTGCCAAACTAACTGAGCATCAAAACTGGCATCTTGTTTTGTAGTTTAACCTTCTGTTTTTCTCATCAGTATTTTCTTTAAGTTGAAATAAATTCGGAGCAAAATTGAATGCAACATTTAACGTTCCAATCACATAAATCCAATTCACTTCCGATCATTGCAATGAACAAAGTGAAGTTGCAGCAAAATTAATAAAATAAAACGAACAATACTGCATTTCCGGGAATTTTATCCACTTCAGGTTCAGCCATATGAGAAAGCCCATCGAGCTAAAACATCACCTTCACTTCTCTCTCCGTATATACTTCTTCACGTGAGAGAGAAACTGTCTGCAGAAATTATGCATCAAGACTAAATGTGCGTGTGAATGTGACGGGAATTTCATGTTTGCTGGCTCATTCTGAGACATTTCCGACTCGGAATAAATCAAGGACAAGGTATTCCTTCCAAGGACGAGGTCAATCCCTTGGATTTTGCTGGTATTATTATTCCACTGAAAGCAGAAACATAATGGCGTGAATTCGATTCCGCTCAGGGAATTTCTTATCCCCTCGGTGCACCTTATGTAATCTTGATGTGGTCACATGTGAGCGCCTTTGCCATGGGCTGAAGTGGCCCAGAGGTTAAGGCGACGGATTGCTCTTTCATTGCGCATGTGTGGATTTGAATCCTACTCTGGCTGTTACGTCTATCAAACGCAGCTGTGGTTTCCCTTTGTGCCTCGAATCTTTAGGATACACTGGGTGGAGAATCTTGCTCTTGCCCTTCTTTGCACCGGAGATTTGAGATAAATTGATACCTCATCAAAGTTGAAATTAAGCAATTTGTTTCTGTTGTAAGTTAAATTGGTATAATGAAAGAGTGCAACATTTCTTTCCTCCTTTCATTCCATCTTGACTTTCTATGAATTTACATCGAATGAAAGTGGAAAAAATAAGGAGAGATCGGGTGCAATATTTTATCCTGTGGATTGTGAATTTTAATGTAACACTCCACACAAAGTTCTGATCAGTATTTTAAATAGTCAATTGAATTGGAACTGCAGAAAACTTTTGCAATGAAACAAATCATTCATTCTTTCACAACCTTTTGTTGTGTGAATCATACCGTGATCCATCATCCAGCGTGATCACCAAGTTAGCAACAACATAAGATCCACGAATTTTCTTTAGCAATCACAGCGTCTGCACATACCCATCTGTGGTGTGCCCGGTGCCATTTACGCCATCAAGCCACAACACATTTCTTGTTCAGCAGTTTATGAGCCTAGTTCCTGATCTGTCTGATCAGTTTGATAAACCTTTTCTATCACTTTATCCCATCCCCTCAGAATTCTAAACTTATCAATAAATTAAGGCGTTACATCAAATGATATAGGATTGGAAGTCGGCCATTCAGCCCATCGAGTCTTCTCCGCCATTCAACGAATGCATGGCTGATCTGATAATCTTCACCTCCATTCTCCTGCCTAACCACGATAATGCTTCATCGACTTTCTGGTTAAATATCTGTCTGGCACAGTTTGAAAATACACAACAAATCAGCCTCAACAACAGTTTCAGGAAAGAGAACCACAGAATCACTGGTCCATGAGCAAATAAATTCCTCCTCATTTCTGAATTAAATAGGCAATATCTAATTCTGAGTTCATGTCCTCTGGTGCTCTCCTCATACCAGAGGGCAAACCATCTGCCCGTATCTACCCTGTCAAGATCCCACGAATATTGAACGTTTGTAAATGTGATTATAGAGCTCCATTTTTTACAGGGTTGGCACCATGTTCGTAAATATCTGCTGTCCCTTGTAGCGTCCTTATATATTATTAAAGTAGGTGGAGAACTTTATGTGAGGCAACGGTTGAAATTTCAAGCACAGACGAGAATTGGAACTTGAACTCAGCTAGCGATTGGAATCAGATTGGTCCACACAAGAACGAAATAGAGTCATTATAAATCTGACAAATGAGAGCCTTATCATATTACATTGACATTCAATGGCTTTGCTGTAACCTAATTTCCCTGTGTCTTCGTCTACGGAGCTAGAATTTGGGAAAAACGTACTGAGACTGGCTATATAAACACTTTCACAACAAAAACATGTCCATTGGTAGACAGTTTCGGATTGTAAACTCAACTCATTGCTCCGTGAATCCTACATCGTTTGCAAGGTACAAATGAGATGTGGAACAGAACTCTCTCCATTTGCCGAGATGGGTGTGACTTCAACAACACTTAAGGAACTGGACACCATTCCACCATAACGCAGTCACTTGATTGTACCCGATTTAATACCTGAATATTTATTCCTTTCACCGTTAAGGCACAATAGCAGCAGAGTGCATTAACTACACGATGCACTGGAGTAAGTCACCCGAGAATTTTTGATCGAACCTTCAAAGCTGAACACCTGTACTGACTAACCTGTACTGACAAGGTTGGAACATTCAACGGAACGCCACCATTTGCAAGTTCCCCTCCAAGGCCAATAGCAGACTGACTTTGAAAGGAAGGAATCAACGATAAACTAATTGAGTGGTGAATCAGTCTTGATGGGCAAAGTTGCATACTTCAGCCCTCCATCTTTAATCTAAAAACTTAATAAATGTTGATTAATGCAGTGACCACACTTGTGCTCAGACTTTTAGCTATTCCCTAAACTGGTGTTTGCTAAAGTTCTAGTAGCTGCAACAGTCTGTGGTCAACAACAGAAAAACCCACAATCCCTCTCAATCAACTTATTCCCCTCAAGATGAAAGTGGTGCTGGAGAAGCACAGCAAGTCCGTCAGCATCTGAGGAACAATCAACGTTTCGGGCAAAGGCCCTTCATCAGGAATGAGACAGACAGCCTATAGGGTGGAGAGATAAATGAGAGGTCGTGGGTTTGGGGAGTAGGTCGCTGAGAGTGCATTAGGTGGATAGAGGTGGGCATTGACGGTGATATGTCAGAGAGGAAGGTGGAATGGATAGGTGGGAATGAAAATACACAGGTGGGGTAGGTCAGGAGGACGGTGCTGAGCTGGAAGGTTAGAACTGGTGAAAGAGGAGGGAGTGGGAATGAGGAAACTGATGAAGTCCACATTGATGCCATGGGGTTCAAGGGTTCCGATGAAGAAAATGAGGCATTGGGTAGTGAGGGAGTGGCAATGGGGGTGGCTTAGGACCTGCATATCTTCAGGAGAGTGGGAGGCGAAGTTGAAATGTTTGGCCATAGGGCAGTGGAGTTGATTCTTGCAGGTATCATGGAGATGTTCTCTGAAGTGCTCTGTCAGAAGATATCCGGTCTACCCAATGTAGAGGTGACCGCATCTGGAACAGCAGATACAACAAATGACATCTGTGAAAGTGTAGGTGAACCTTTGATGGATGTAGAAGGCTCCCGTGGAGCCTTGTACAGAAGTGAGGGGTACGATGTGCGTTCAGGTTTTGCAATTCCTTCGGTGGCAGAGGAAGGTCCTGGGAGGGAATGGTGGGTCATTTGAGGGCATGGACGTGACTAGGTAGTCGCGGAGAGAAAGGTCTTTGAGGAAAACGAATGGGTTTGGGGAGAGAAATATATCCCTGGTGGTGGGGTCAATTTAGAGATAGTGAGAATGTCAGCGGATGATGTGAGTTTTGCGGAGATTTGTGGAATGGAAGTTGAGGGCCTTCCTCGTGTCCTTGATCTGTCCTTGTTGTGTTTGGAGCTATGGGGTTCATGGATGGACGTGCAGGACATGGATGAGATGCATTAGAGGGCATCTTCAACCACATGGGAGGGGAAGTTCCGGTCATTACAGAAAAAGGCCAACTGTTGTGTTCTGTTGTGGAACTGGTCCTCTTGGAGAAGATGCGGCAGAGGCGGCGGAGTTGGGAACACAGCATAACATTGGTGCAGGAGGTGCAGTGGGAGGAGTTGAAATCCAGATAGCTGTGAGAGTCAGTGGGTTTCTAAAAAAGATCAGTTACACTGACCTCCAGGGATATTTTTCACTCCCTACCCCTATCCACTTTCTGCAAAGACCATTCCTTCCATGACTACCTAGTCAAGTCCACGCCCTCCAATCACCCACGCTCCCCTCCCGGCACCCTTCCTCTGCCAACACATGAATTGTAAAACCTGCCCCACACACCCCCACCTTTGCCCATTGCCCCAAAGAAGCCTTCCACATCCATCAAAGATTCAATTGCACATCCACACATGCTATTTATTGCATCCGTTGCTCCCGATGCAGTTTCCTCTACAGTGGGGCCACCAGACACCTTCTCACAGAGCGCTTCAGAGAACAGCTCCAGGACACCGGCAACAATCAAACCCAACGCCCGGTGACAGAACACTTCAACTCCACCCACCACCCTCCCGAGGACATGCAGGTCTTGGGCCTCCTCCACCGCCACTCCCTCACCACCCGATGCCGAGAGGAAGAACGTCTCATCTTCTGCCTCATGACACTTAACCCCATGGCATCAATGTGGTTTTCACCAGTTTCCTCATTTCCCCTCACCTCCCACCTTACCCTTGTTCCAACCTTCCAGCTTGGCACCGTCCTACTGACCTGTCCCAAATGTCTGTCTTCCTACCCACCTATCCACTCCAACCTCTTTTCCGAACGAACACTCTTATCCCCACATCCATCCACCTATTGCTGTCTCAGCTAAATTCTCCCAAACTCCACCCCACCCATTTATCTCCCCAACTTCGAGGCTCCAAGCCTTATACCTGATGAAGGCCTTTTGCCCAAAACGTCATTTTTTTGTCTGCAACTCGGATGCTGCCTGACCTGCTGTGCTTCTTCAGCACCACTCTAATCTTGACTCTGATCTCCAGCATCTACAGAACGTACTTCCGTCCAATTGATTCCCCTGTCTATTGATCTTCAGCGATCATGAATGTCCACTCCAAGATCTCTTTGTCTGTCTACACCACACATAATACTCATTGCTATTGTTTCTTCTCCCCAATTTCGTTAACACTCATTGGTCTGAATTCAATGCAATTCGCCATTTTTCCTTTCCTTCTTATTGATACATCCCTGCAGCCTCTGACATTCTTCATTATAGTCAACTACACGACCAATTGTTGAATCATCAGCAAATCTCTGAATCATGGCTCCTACAACTAATTCTAAATCATTTGTCTACATCAAAAAACAGTGGAACTCCACTGGAAACACGCATGCAAACATGGTTCATTGCTGGTCGGGATTAACAGCTGCGATAACAGCAGAATCGACCTCCTGCTGTTATTTGTAAACTTGCTGTTCACTCTGTCAGTTGTTCCCCGGAGTGATTACTTCTCAGATATGGGTGTGGTGAATGGCCTGTGCGCATTCTGACTGAGCAAGTGAGTTTACACCTCAGTGGGTAATTGAATCCCTTCCTACAGTCACCCCATGGCCCTGACTTCTTGGCGTTGCGGGAATCCTTTTGTCTACTTAGTTTGATAAACAGTTGAATTCGAGTCCACACAGACACGATTCCCATTTCCCCCGTTGTCCATGTATTTTTATGCTTCCTTATTCTCCCACGAAAAGTTGTTATCATTGATCTGAAGACCATTTGTTCTTCATTCTTAATTCACCTTGAATTGAGTCAGAGGGTATTTATGGGTGAACTACATTATTGTGGGTCTGGAGTCACATGTTGACAGGACTCGTTATGGTCGGCAGATTTCCCTTTCGAAGGGACATGAATGAATGAGTTTTCAGCATATTAAAGTTATTGTCTCTGTTTCTGAGATTGGGTTAATTTTCCAGATTTTATTCATCTAATTTAAATAACAGCAGCTGCCACGTTCCAGTTTTCAAAGATTACTAGCCCAATAGATCACCGCTGCACTAACAACTCCCTGCTGCATTTCTCCATTCAAAGAATGACATTGTCAGTTTAGATTATCCCAGATGGAGAGCGAATACTACGCGTCCCTGTGTTGGAATGAAAGCAATGTACGCTGGATTGGAGTGTTTACTGGATCAAGAGACTGATGTGGAGACGATGTGAGCAAAATCCGTTCTTGCTGTCAAAGTAACAAAATACCGTTTTCTTAAGGAAAATCTCTTAGAATGTTTTCAATACATCGGCCTCTCACTTAAGGCTTCAGTAATCTTCCTCTGAGCCAATCCTCAGTGCTGGTTAATGCTGCTGCTGAATCTTAATAATATAATAAATTGAGACCAAGATGCCCTTCCACCTCGCCTTTGACCAGAAGCACTCCCATCCTCAGCATTTCACACGCTTGAATAAATAGGCAATGTCTTTTCACTGGTGGCGGGGAGTCCAGAACTAGAGGGCATAGATTTAGGTTGAGAAGGGAAAGATATAAAAGAGACCTAAGGGGTAACCTTTTCATGCAGAGGGTGGTGCGTGTATGGAATAAGCTGCCAGAGGAAGTGGTGGAAGCTGGTACAATTGCAATATTTCAAAGGCATTTGGATGAGTATATGAATAGGAAGGGTTTGGAGGGATATCGGCAGGGTGCTGGCAGGTGGGACTAGATTGGGTTGGGATATTTGGTTGGCATGGACGGGTTGGACCAAAGAGTCTGTTTCCATGCTGTACATCTCTATGATTCAATGTCCGCACCTTTAACAATCATGTCACTGGTGCCACAGAATAGCTTCACGTGCTCATTTCCGCCCCCACTTCCGGTTTGATATTAGCGGCTGTGCCACAAAGTTTGCATGATTCTGGTTCTAGGAACAGGGGTTATGTTACTGCCTGCAGCAATGGGTACCTCCTTGTGTGGGTAAATTAGTGAAGTTTTAAAACTCATTGTTATTGAAACATACATTGCACCAATATCTCGCACTAACTCGAAATCCATCAAACTCAGTCTTCAACATGCAGTCCGATGGAACCACCACAGCGTCTGAGGATATCGAATTTAAAATTCATCCAATTCTGAATTCCCACATGTCTGCTATCCCTCGCCTAATATTCCTGTTGTGCATCTGCTACTCTTCCTAACATCTCCTCTGTCACTGTAATTATTGCTGTTTTTAAACGCGTGTCTCTGCATGACTCAGTAATGGTTTCAATGATAACATATCCTGCATTGTGGCCACAGTAAGCTCGTACGAATCCAAGTCACTGCATTTTACTCCTTGTGACTCATGCAGAGAACACACAGAAAGAAATTAGTTGATTTTACATGAAAACATTCTCAGAGATTATGATTACATTGCCACCAAACCCCTCTCTCACACACACATATCTGCGAGTCATATATCAGGATTCAGACTCACCCCTTCTCGGAGTCTTCCCTCCCTCCCACAAACACATACCTCCTTTAAGTTCCCCCTCCCATTTCCCTTACAATCACTTTCACATTGACCCCGTTCAGTTGGTGTTGCTGCGCTCACTGTTGCTGTGTGACCATGCCCAACTCTCACCATCGGGACCTTCAAACTAGTTGATCCATTTGGATACCGCGGTTGTGAGATCAATCCTCATGTAGCAGCTTTTACTGACGTGGATCAGAGATTATTGAAACATCAGGCTCAGGAAAAGGGCACAGGGTAGCATTGAGGAAAAGAAACTTTTTTCAAAAAAACACCAGTTTTTTGTCGAATTGCGCATCATTTATTTCACTTGTTCATTCGGCTCAAGCGAGACCAATGTGTTTAGATATGAAATTTACATTATAGCAGAGATGTGATAGCACTGGAAACGATGAAAGGGAGATTTGACAAGATATTGTCTGGGCTGAAGAAGAGAGATTGGACAAACTAGAGTTGTTTTTCTTAGAGCAGAGGAGATTGGGGGGGGGGGGGCATGATTAAGATGCAAAAAGTACTGAGGGATATGGATAGAATAGACTGAAGTACATGTTACACTTTGATGCAGACTTCGACCACGGTTGGCCATCGATTTAAGGTCAGAGGCGTGGAAAAACGTTTTCAAACAGTGGGTGGTTGAAATCTGGAATGCAGTGTAGGCAAGGATCAAAGAGGCAGAAATCCCCATAACTTTCCGAAATATTTGGATGTGAATTTGTGATGCCAAGACATACAAGGCTATGGGTAACGTTATGTCAAATGGAGTTTGGATAGTTCAGTGATTGTTATTGAGCAATACAGTTACTCCGTTCCAAGGACGGGTTATTAACATCTGTCCTTCCATTCTCGAAGGGGCATGTCACAGGAAGAACTGTTCTGTCTGAATCAATGTTTGGGAATACTGCTGCTCTCGGGGAGACAGAGTGACAGTGATAGCGCAAACACGTGACTTCTGCAAGCTGTACCTACTGTCAGTGTTGGAATGAAAATCATTAAATACTTTTGCTCCGGAGTGAGCTGTTTATTTATAGCATATAGCACAGGAAGACATACATTCTGCCCTTTCCCCACTAGCCCATATCACTGAATACCGGCACAATGCAGGAAACTTTCTCTCTGTATGCCATCGTCCAATCCTTCTTGACTTCCAGCACTTCCCCATATGGCACCATTCCATGAAATCCAAGAAGGTACAATGCTGATCGTTTATGATGTCTCTCCTCATTGTGTAAGTTTCAGTGATTTATCTGCCCATCACTCAATTTAGCAAACTGCATTTCCTGCTCACAATGTGATCTCGTCCAGACTGGGTAGAGAAAAACAGAGCGTGTGACAAACGTGCGTGCACCTTCGTTCTGTCTGCAAGCAAAATAAGACCGTGAGCTTCTAGGTTCCTGTCACTGCAACAGCCCACTGCGTTCCCATGCCTCCGTTTTAGTTTGGTCTGCTGCAGAGATCCCGTATAGCACAGCGCGAGCTGGAAGAGCGGCACGTCATTTCCTGCTGAGACACCGTGTAATCTTCAGTACCCAATATCGAATTCAATCATTTTAGCCCATGTCCACCTTCTTTCACGTTCCTGCCCCAACTACACATACCATTCGTTCCAAAGGCGGATCGTTTGGTTCGAAACATCTCTCCCCAGATGCACTAGACCTGCTGGTTTTGTTCGGTTATTTCTGATTTTCTTTGGATAACTTTATTCTGTTCTGATCGCCACCCTTCAGGAAGCGTGTGTTTGCACCGGAGCGTGGTCAGAGGAGATTTACCAAGATGGTTCCTGAGCTCGAACACTCCCCCTGTGAAGATAAGCAAAAGTGAGGGCTGCAGGTGTTGGAGCTCAGAGTCGAGAGTGTAGTGCTGGAAAAGCACAGCACGTTAGACAGCATCTGTGGAGAAGAGAATCGCTGCTTCTGGCACAAGCCACCGCCATTGCATTACCAGCCGATGCCTGGAGGACGAACGTCCCATATTCCACCTTAGGACCCTGCAACCACACGGGACAAATGTGTATTTTAAAAGCTTCCTCATTTCACCTCCCCCTACAGTATCCCAGTGTAAAGACTCCAACTCGGCACTGCTCTCTGGACCAACAATCTCCCTCTGAACTACCACCATCTCCCTCACCTTCATACACCTATCACTTTCCCAGCTACCTGACCACCACTCCCAGTCCCCTCCCTCAACCCCGACTCAAACGTCTCATTCCTGATGAAGGGCTTATGCCCAACACATCTATTGTCCTGCTGCTGGGATGCTGCCTGACCTGCTGCGCTTTGAAAGCACTACACTCACGCCACTGCAAAGATAGATGAGCTCGACTGGGGCTCTTTATCTGAGAGCGGAGAAAGCTGAGAGCGGAATTGATTAACGTGCACAGAAAGGGGATAGATATGTGTGACAGGAATAAACTTCTTATGGGAATGATTAATAACCAGGGATATAGATGAAACGCTAGAGAGAAAATGTTCAGAATAGGTTTAGGAAGAATGTTTACATCCTGAGAGTGTCGTTTGTCTGGAACTCACTATTTGAACGTGTGGTGAAGCTAAGTGTCATTAAAATGCTTCAGGAGTACTTAGCAGAACACTTGAGGAGCTAGAGCATGCACGGATGAGGACCAAGTACTGTAAACTGGGGCGAGGATAAACAGATGTTTGGTGAAAGACTTGAACACCGTAACTTTGGGTGCAGTACAATGGAGGCTAGTACAGCTCTGTGGCACAATGAAAGACGTGTTGGACTTCTACTGCATTGATAAGATTGCGATTCAAAGTTTGTAATTTTGAGTCACACCTGAATTGGAGTTTAGTTTTGATTTCAGCTGAATGAATGGTCGTTCTGCTGATTCATCATCAGTTCCCATCGTCTGGAGTTCTCCGCCCTGCTACTGACCAGAGAAGATTCCTCACTTTCTGGTTGGTGAGTTTTGAGGGAATCATATCACTTGAAACTTGATCAGCCCAGAATCGGCCACTCATTCACAAAACCCACTGCAGAAGCCCACTGTCTCTAAACACATTTCCCTCCCACAGTTGCAGAGTTTTTTCGGTTTATTCAGTGTCTCTTTCCCTTTGGGCGACAGGTTGATGTGGATGTGCTGGAAAAAGACATTGATGGTTCGGTCAGCCATGATGACATCAAATGGCGGGGTAGCGCTGGCGACCGAAATGGTCCCCATCTATTCCTCTCTGTGCTGTTTCTGATAGAGAGTTTTAAACAATAACATGATGAGGACCCTGTGAATCCACACCACGGAATACCAAGGTCCTTTATCCCACTGCTCTCACAGCTGGAATACACAGCTCCTGTTGCAGCTTTAGATCAGACAGTGGAGGATTCTCCCAGGCACTCTGAAGACTGCATGCCCCTTCACACAGGTTTCCAACTGTGCACATGGAGCAAAAGGCAGTGTGGATATTGGGGATTCAGGGACAGATTTCCCCTTTGCCTGGCTAGAGTTCTGGCCAAGGTAATAAATATGAATTTGGGAAATTCATATTATCACTTTAAAATTTAAATTGAAATTCAATTTACTCTTGCAAACCATTCTTCTATCTTCAGTATTCATGAAAACTGTGCAACATGTCGTTGGATGTAGCCATGATGAAGTTGATGATGAGTGCAGTATGTTTCGTGTTGTCAGTAGGCACTTGAAGAAGGAAGTTAGTGAAGTGTCGTTGAATAGAATTCCGTGCCAAATTGAAGCCGACCGAATGAGAAGCCCTGTGTCAGCGGTAATATAACATTGTCTACAAACAACGCAGCGACCCACGGAAACCCAGTTTTCAATCAAGTCTATTTTGTTGTGGTTCTGTTCGCCGAGCTGGGAATTTGTGTTGCAAACGTTTCGTCCCTTGTCTAGGCGACATCCTCAGTGCTTGGAGCCTCCTCTGAATCGCTTCTGTGATGTTTCCTCCGGCATTTATGGTGGCCTGTCTCTGCCGCTTCCGGTTGTCAATTCCAGCTGTCTGCTGTAGTGGCTGGTATATTGGGTCCAGGTCAATGTGTTTGTTGATAGAGTCTGTGGATGAGTGCCATGCCTCTAGGAATTCCCTGGCTGTTCTCTGTTTGGCTTGCCCTATAATGGTAGTGTTGTTCCAGTAGAATTCATGTTGCTTGTCATCTGCGTGTGTGGCGACTAAGGATAGCTGGTCATGTTGCTTCGTGGCCAGTTGGTGTTCATGGATACGGATCGTTAGCTGTCTTCCTGTTTGTCCGATGTAGTGTTTTGTACAGTCCTTGCATGGGATTTTGCACACTACATTGGTTTTGCTCATGCCGGGTATCGGGTCCTTCGTTCTGGTGAGTTGTTGTATGAGAGTGGCTGTTGGTTTGTGTGCTGTTATAAGTCCTAGTGGTCGCAGTAGTCTGGCTGTCAGTTCGGAAATGCTCCTGATGTATGGTAGTGTGGCTAGTCCTTTGGGTTGCGGAATGTCCTCGTTCCGTTGTCTTTCCCTTAGGCACCTGTTGATGAAATTGTTTGGAATCTCATTTCCGTCGTCTCAAACGATTTTGTATCAAGGAAACTCTGATCATATCCTTCCTAACCATATTCCACCCCCAACCCCCGTGTACTTCATCATGTCTTTATATCTCAGTAAATGTCGTCCTGCGTAATGATGCTGGGTCTAACTCAACTTATGAAAACTTACCACTATACTATGCAATCTCTTTACCGGTACCGGAAAGGTGTGGGCTATTTCACTTACAGCTGAGTCGTTTGGCTGCAGCAACATTGGGTCAAATCGCAGTCACACAGGTGACTGTTGTTCTCATTTGTATTTCTTCTCAACGTGTGCTTAAGTAACACAGTGAGGAATCAATTAATATTGTAAGACATATATAAGGGGGCGGGTTAAATCTGAGGTTATGAGAATAGGGCAGTTTTGATTAACATAGACCAGAGATTGCTCAAATCTCAGGCAGATGAGATTGACAGAGAACGATGTTGAGCGAAATAGACTTTCTTGGCAAATGCCAGTGTTATGAAGTTTTGGGTGTAATGTACTATTAATGGTGTTGAAATGTCTGGCTTGCACAAAAAGTCCAGAACAAGGTAACAACATGACAGTTGGTCGAAACAACTAAGAGCTGTGTTACATGGATGCAAAAAACAAATTCGAACTCGGCCAATCAGCTTAAATTATGCCCCAATCAAGTTTGAATTTGGTATTTTTACAATGTTAAAACCAATGAAACGATCCGACGTTTTGTGAGACAAATATCAGATATTTTGAACGGTTACCTAGAGATGCAAAGAACAGCAAAGAGAACAGCTAAAAGGCCAACAGATGCAGGATGTTATTAAAATCTCCAAGAGGTGACTATCTGGCGAAATAGATTGCATTGAAAATAAGCATCAACACCGACCTGGAGAAAACAATCTACAGAGGAAGATACAACGAGAGGATTCGACAACTAGCTGGTTTGTTAATTAGATTTTCTTTTGTAAATGTTAATGGGGTCGGGGTGAGGGAAGGTATTGTAGACCAGAAGGTTTAGAGAAAGGAGTTGTAAGTAGTTGAAAGTTGATTGTTCTCTGTCACATGTTAAAAATAACAATAAAATTGTTAATGTTAACTTTAAATAGTGATTTTTTGGGATAGTTATTTGCCTGTTGAATTTTAACAGAATACAGCACAGGATGGATCCTTTCTGCTTTGCTGGTTTACATTAGCAGAGGGGGTTTACCCCGTCACGTAACACCAGTTCCTGTGGTTGCTTTGTTGTTTTGCTCATTTGTGCATTTTGCCTCATGAACGATTTTGAAGTTGTTCCCTCTACACAAAACGTCCGTGTTTTTGGACCATTGTACAAAAGGAACAGTGGGTCTCGGCGACAAGGCTCCCTTCAATAACATTCGACACTGATTCACTTTATCTATCCTGATATTGACCCATGGAAACAGCACTGCCCACTCTCCTCGATTCTGGAAAACAACCCCTTCACAGATGATGTCACATCCCGCTCTCAAGTGGCTTTTCATTCCATCGCTTTCAATTCCTCACAGATTTCCGTTTCAACAGATTTTGTCACGGAGTCATTCCTTTGTTTGTGCTCAAATCCTGTGAGCAGGGGGTCACAGTTGGAGCGTGCTGAGCCCATAAACCAGATGTCAGACCATACTCTGTGAACTGTACTCTGCTGTTCATCATTTCACTAACAGCAGGTAGATGTATCTATGCTCATCAAATTTTCACACCTGTTTTAAGAAGCAAGATAAATATTTCCTGGTTGTTGTCAAACAGACAACAACAGTGGTCGAGACTATCTGCTCGCAGACATCCGTTTTCTTTCCCATGGGTGTAAAGATGATTGTCTGAATCGCTTTTTTCTGTTCCCTGTCACTCTGGGATTATGTGAGCTGTGAAATCTATTCTCTGAGCTTGGGGTAATGTCATAAAGCTTATACACATCAGGTGCAGTGTGCCTGAGCGACAGGACTCGCTGCAGTAACAACCCATGCTGATTCAGACAGCAGAGGCTTCGATGTGACTTTGAGGAGGACACAGACACAGTTCCCGATGACTGGGAGAGATTCTCTTTTTCCCTGCAGTTCTGCACTTTTCTATTTGTTTCAGGTGGCGTTATTTGCACAAGGTTCCCAAAAGAAGATGGGTTCCTGTGCATCCGTGATCTCCCCTTTGTACAACTTTCCAGAATTTTCATAACTCCCACTCCCTCTCGCCCCCGTCCCGATCCCTAAACCCGTGTTTGATATGGAGCTGAAGAGCGCGTACACGTTTCTCTCCCACGACACTGATTGCCAATTAAAGATGAGTTCGTCCAGCTGCCAATGGTAGGAGCCCTCTCGCGGGGACAGTGGCTAGCACAGCTTCCGAGAAACTGGAGGTCAGAATGTCAAGGAAATGTTATTAAATCTCAATGCTGCCTTCACTCCGATACAACAGAAAAAGCCTATTTTTAAACAAAGAGACTTACCTGATTTATCGATCCCGCACAAGCTGCGGTTCTGGCTCGTTGATCTTGGGTGTGATGTCGCCTCGGGTGGGTGATGTACGTGTGAAAAGTCACACTTGAGCCCTGGAGTTTTCCATTTAATTCTATTTTTGACTCAGAAGGCAACATTTCGATGAGATCATGGTCAGATCAAGATACCGAAGCTTCAAGACATACACCAGCAACTTCTTGTCGGCCGTTACTAGACTGAGAAATTGATTCCCTAACTTCAAATGATGCTGATCCTGTTAACGTGGATCTTGCCGAGCGCACGTCCTGTGTGAATTAACCTGAAAGCCTTAAGCTGTCCAAAATGTTGTTTTTACTCACACGGTAATCTGCATGTCCTTGATTAGTGTGATTTGCCTTTAACATCGCAAACCCAGGTACATGTGACAATCAAACAATCAAATAAAGTCAATCAATCGAACCACACAGACATTTCCTTATTGTTCAGTGCCAGCACAGCGAAGGTGGGCTGCATGGCTTCACTTTGCACTGTGACATATTTCCTGATTCTAAATTAAATCACAGTTAAAGCAACAGAATGTGGAAATTCCCCACAGGTTTTTTTAACACAGCCGTGACACACCTGCGCCACACACAATAATAGTGAAGACCTTTCAACATCATCCTCTGCGGTACATGCCACACGCCAGGCGAAATGCTGAAGACAGTGTAATTCATGCTAAAGTCAGCGCTAACAGAGCGGCGCAGCTGGAACCTATTGGGCTCATAACCCGGAAATTAATGGATTGAAAACATCCTCTGCTCGTTGACAATTCCACGTTTCAGTGTGTGTACTGTCCCGCCAGTGTTCCTCTATAACATAGCTCCATTCTACGTATTGCATGTTGTTTCACTTTCCATTTCATTTCACTCAATATATCTGAAATGAATATTTCGAACTGATACACCCGCCAAATTGACACAGGTGAAGAAACACACTCGTGAAGTTCGGGAAGCTCTTTTCCTGTTCTCTGTCTATCTGCTCTGATCTGATTCGCAAAATCATTTGCCAGAGCTGGGAATAAACTGGTGAAGGTGAGATATATTCGTTGTTTAGTGCTCTATAACAGTTATTCCCCACAGTGTTTCACACAGCCATGTCCTCCCCGTGAAAGTAAAAGACAAGAGAAACAATTGGATCAACTTGTTGGAGACAGCATTATGACACTGACACAGTTCCGCATTATAAGGGCATAGATCGCCAATTATGAATAACCACAGAGATATACAAGCGACAGAGAGTTGCCGTGAACTCGATGGGCTGAACAGTTTCTGTCAGCGAATGAGTGATGCCACACGTTGATGCTGCCCCTCGTCCTGCCTCTGGGACAGAGTGGCTGATGGTGAAATAATGCCTCATTGTTAACCCTCCCTTCCGCGTTAGACTGTCTGCAGCTCCGCAGCTCAGGACTGTAGGGATGACTCTCAGTGACTGAGGGTTTCATTCGCTTTCTCTTCATCTAGGACAGCTGGGGTTCAGGTGTTAACTGCTGCCCGATTGCAGCAAAGAAACCGATGTCACAGTTACAAAAGCCTTTCTGCAGGATTGCTGTGTGAAGGTGGATTCTGAACAGCAAACAGGCTGCACAAAAATGTCTTCACATCAATTTACTTGAGGGTAGAGAATCCGGAGTACATTCTGTCTTTCCCAACAACTCAACATCTTTATCGGTCTCTCAGATAAATAATATTTACAGAAAGTTCACAATCAAACTTGCTGATTTCCAGCACTTGATGGAACTGGCTCTGCTGATGAGAGCATATCCGCGCTAGCCTCCCCTCACACTGCTTGCAGGTGGAGGGAAATAACTGAATACTCTGCCGATGGAGTCCAAGCTGAAGGGTTAAACAGCACTGTCCCGTGAACAAGGATACGGAATGAGAAGGCAATATTCTTGAAAGACTTTGGTGCTTAGAAACCCGAGATCAAAGTATAATTTTGTTGGATCTGAGCGAGTTTCAGCTGGTTTGGTGTTGGAAACGTAAGAATGCCACTTATCTAGGTGCATGATCTTCGCTCAGCAGCTTGTGTTAATTCTGGCATGTGAGAATGTCTTACTTGAAGTCGCCATCGAGCCTTGGTCGTTTGATTTCACTTTTGCCTGGTCGTCCTATCAGCTATTTGATGAAAAAAGGTGTAAATTAGGAAGCCCCCCCCCCCCCCCCCCCCACACACACACACACACACACACACAACTTGAATTAACGCTGAATTCTGGAGTAAGAAGTGTCATTTCAGTAGTCATGGCACAGTACCACATGTGGCGAAAGCGAAACAAGTGTTTCAGGATGCTCACCCACACAATCCCGTTCTGAATAAATCCACCATCTTGGTTGTTTGCACAGTTCTGAGTATTAAACTTGAAGAAGTGGGGAGATGAAATGATTGGAAACAGCGCTGAACAGGTTAATGGCAATGGTGTGGTGTATGAGGAATATCAACAATAAAGGTGATTTGTAAGGTTGGGGAAGTTCTTCTTGGAGAGCAGAATACCGACAGCTGGCCTTGTCAAACCTTTCCAAGACACGACTGGGATAGACAGAGGAAATAAGGAAGGGAAAATGCTCCCCATGCCTGAAAGGATCGAGAACAATTCAGCAGAGTTATAAAATCATTAGTCAAAGAAGAAAAATGTACTTGAGGAGAAATGTTTTCACATAGCGCGTGGTTAGTGTCTGTAAACCACTGCTTGAAATTGACAAAGACGCAGTATCAATCGAGTTAATTAAAAACTAATTCGATGTTTATGTTGAAAGTGAAAGTGTGCAGAGTTACAGGAAGAAGGCAAGAGAATGATACCAAAAGAGAAACACATTTATCTCTGTGAAGAGCCAGCACATCTAAGGTGGTTTGTGACACATTTGCGAATCAAAGTGGAATCACAGTCCGACCAACATAATGTAAGGAGTTAGACCATGGTGATGCTGGCAAAGCCGGGGCACATCGACACAACAGAATATTATCCAGCACGGACATGTCGCAGGGAGGATGGCGCTGTCTGAAAATACTGCAGTGATGCCGACGGATCAGAAACAGCACACTTCACTAGGGGGGGGGGGGGTGGTGGAAAGCAGGCCTCTGTACCATGGCCAAGTGGCCTAAGCTGCGGGATTCAGGTTCCTGTTCGGCAGGCGGGTGTCGGTTCAAATCTCATTGCTGCAGCGTGTTAATGTGCTCTGGTCAAAGCCAAGCTAAAAGCAGCGGTATTGGAGAGTTGAATGCAGTGTTGGCGAGTGCAAAGGTGACACAATCCGTGCGGTGGTCGCCTCCCACACTGAAAATCGCAGGCTCGACTGCTGTTGTTTCGTCCCACAGTGAGTTGAGCTTTCACTGGAACCAAAAAGAGACTGTTACTTCATCGCTGTCTGAAACATAGTCCTACGGTGACTCTAGTCGTCGTTATTTGGTATTCTGATGAAAGGGAAATGTTTCCAATATGTTACGTGGTCTTAGGTATTCTTCATTCCTATCCTGCAGACATTAGAAGGGAAAGGTAATCTAATCGAGACTGTCATTGGTGAACTTGACTTTTTATGGGCCATTCTTGTTGTGTTGTTTCTTCCTTTCTTTTCAGCACTTTCTGGGAAGTGGTGGTGCACTAAGGCTCCAGTATGTTTGAAAGAGTAGTTTGGAATTGCCCTGCTGTTACTTATGAGATGAGTTTATGGCTCATGCCCACGGTCTGTATCACATTCAGAGTTCATGCTTCGCTGTGTCTGAAAGATGCATTTGCTTTGTCATTTTTGTTTCTGTTCCGTGTTAAATGCTGACTGTTTTGCCATTCGCTCAATACATTACGAGATAACACGGTTTGTGAGGTGACTTCCAGCAGCAAACATCCTCAACTGAGGATCCGGGAATATTTCACAGAATATGGTCAGTCGGGGCAAAAGTAAGGAAGTCTTTTGGTTCTGCAGTATTTTACAATGCTATCTTTCCGGTGAACAGCCGCAGAGAGCGATGGGAAGCCCCGCTAAAAGTAATCCTTTCAAGCCGTTATTGGGGCACACAGCATGGAAACGGTGTCTTTGTGGATCTCGTCCATGCTGACCACATCGCCAAAATTAAACAAGTCCCACTTCCCTGCACTTGGCCCCTATCCCTCTGAAGCCTTCCGATCCAGAAACTCCTCTAGTTGCCTTTAAAACCTTCTGAGTGTACTAGCCTCCTCCGCTTCCTCTGGTAGCCAATTCCATGCACGCACACCTGTCTGAGTGGGAAATGTGCCTCAGTTCCCGTTTAACTTTTAGTCCTCTCACCTGAAACCTACGCTCTCCAGTTTTCAACTCACCCCACCTTGGATAAAATACTTAAATACTCGGTTTACAAACTTTCCATAAGATCATGCCCCAGCCTCTATGTTGCAGAACAAATTGACCCAGCCTATTCAGCCTCACCCGATAGTCGATATATTGACAACATTCTAAAAATTTTGTAAGCAATTTCACATGATTTTCTTACTTTTTCGATGATGCCAATTACGCTGGACAACGGGCTATTGGAAATGGAAAGGTGAAGCGGAGAACTGCTGCAAATGACAGTGCTGGGCACCGCTGAACAACAGCAAGCCCTGGCGGGCCTTGTCTCTGGTGTGTAGTGGTTATCACATTCGCTTCACACGCGAAAGGTCCCCAGTTTGAAACTGGGCAGAAACAGCCCTGTCCCCAACCGCAGCCTTTTAGATGGACGAGAATGGATCTTTCCTGCTTGCTTTCCCATCAGCAAACCTGGCTTTGCGTTTGCTCGTGCAAATCCGCTCTCAGGGTGAAAAGTAATGCAATTCCATTTCAGTACTGGGCGAAACGTTGTTAAGTGTTTGTCCAACCGGCTTCTGATCATACGCCATCCTGTTTAAGACCGTAGTTACCGCGTTCTGATCCTTCGACGAAAAGCAGTAACACATTTGCATTCCTTGCACAGGTGGCCCGGTTCAAAGCCAAGGAGAAAGGTGATATGCTGGGTCACGGTGCACTACGGATTCCTAATGTAGCCTCTCTGTCAAAAATATCCCAAAGTAGTCTCTGAAAGGCCTCATTTGGAAGCTGACTGCCATTATTCAACGAGCGAGAATTAGCACCAGAAGTCTTGAATCATGTTTTCGCACGTTAGCAGCTCATTCCATCAGCAACAGCAATAACTGAATTTACAATCTCAGATGATCCTCTGGAGTTGTGCTGTCATAGCGTCACTACTATTTTGGTATGCACCGAGATCTAAGCCATGTTGGAACTGAGACTGCAGAAATAACAGACAGACTACAGAATGACATCGCATCCATTTGGCTTTCTTAATATCACAGATAAGCAGGAAAATGTAAACAGGGAGGGGGAGGAGAGAAGGCAAGCGGGATAACAAAGTGAGGTAGTTGCAGTTTGGTGAAATTCCTGCTTTGTGATTCACTCAACAACAAGAGACGTGAAGGTGACTCAGGAGGGAGAGCTTTTCACATCGAGAACAAAGAACAGTCACGTACAGTTAGCAACTCTTTGACATCTTTTGGTGGGAGGGTGGGATAATCACTTTTTGACTTCTGTTAACATGTTCAGGAACTATCTTTTACATTGATGAGAACAGAAACTGCTTCTCTCATAAGCACCATGGAATTTTGTAACTTTTCTGAGTCGTTTCCCATCGATTCCCACATTGGTTTCCACCTCATCTGGCAGCCATGTCGCTCATGTCCTGATGTGGACATTCTGCAGCAAGTTGCATGGATAAGGTGAAAGACAAGGAAATGCCAACTCATACTGGCACCGAGGTTTGAGCATCCTCACAATGTGATCTGTCCTTCTCGGATTGTCCTGATATCTCGGTCTTTCAGGTGGAGAACATTCTTTGGGACGCTTATTCTGCAAAACAGTCGCAGTAACTGAAGCTATGCTGCATGGTATGATGTTTAACACGTCCTGCTCAACTTTGTGCATTTTCCCTGTCATCCGGTATGTTTCGAGCAATGGTCGAAATAATTTACCAAAACAAGAATCGAAATTCCAGTAATGTCATGCAGCTCATGGTTATGTTATCAAATCATGACAGAACATGCATTCTCGCACCCGCATATACATTTGTAGCTGAAAATAGTGCCAGAAGATAGATTCAGCTTTCCATTGAGTTTTGTGTGGGTTGATGGGCTATCATTATCTGCTGTGAAATTGATGTCAGAGTCGGGCATATACCAGCTGTTATGCGAGGAGGACAAGGACCGCGAAATGTTTTCCCTGTGCTTTTTAATCTGTTGTTTTTCAGGAGCACAATTGAAAATGTATGAAAATAGGCCGCACACGCGCACGGCTGTTACCGTGGCCGGTCTCGAAGGAGGCGTCGCGTCCAATCCCACCACTGCCATTCTGTTGGTCAACAGCAAAGCTGCAGCGTGTATAATTGGCGTGTTCAAAGCAAAAAAAAAAAGACCTGGTAGGTTTGCTTGTTGGAAAATTAACGACGGTGTGGGAGAGTGCAGTCTTTCTCAAAAGAGTCAGTTTCTGTGCTGTCATGGTCATGTTTGCCTCCCACATGTAAAATCACAAGCAGCTTTACTGCCGCTGTTTTTTTTTTCAGGCAAGTTGAGTTTTCACTGAAACCGAAGAGAAACTGTTATTTCATTGCTTTTGTGAAACATTGTTCTACCGTGACTCGATCCGCCGTTATTTGGTGTTCTGGCGAATGGGAAAATGATTCCAATGAATTGCAATGTCATATGCTCAAAAATTTCTCCCATTTCCTTTATTTCTGTCCTGGACACGGCGGAATTGAAAGAAAATCTAATCGAGAATATAATTGGTGAAATTCACTTTTTATTGACCATTCTTATTGTGTTCTTTCTTTCTCCCCTTTCAGCACTTTCTGAGATGTGGCCGTGCACTGAAACTCCAGGATGTTTGAAACAGTAGTCTGGAATAGCCCTGCTGTTAGTTCTGAGATGAGTATATTGCTCATGCCCCTGGTTGTGCCCGCCAGAACCTACCCGCATCCTTCCTGACACTCTCCGCTCCCGGATATCAACTACACCTCCATCCTCCACCCATTCTCAGGTGGGTGGCCGTTTTTCTGTCAATTTCACTGTCCAGCTTCAGCCCCCCCAGGAACCAGCATCAACATACCTCCACTCATGGACTCGCATCTCGAGCTCACCTCCCCACTAACCATCACTGTCAGATACTTTGCCAGAGCACAGAGTGTTGCAGCAGACGTGCAACTAAGCGCAGAGCAGGCTGCACTGACCAGCAAAGACCCAAACGGCAGTCCCGCACAATTCATTTAGAATTTAAAACACGTGACTCCGCAAAGATCTCACAACCATGATAGGGCAAGTCGCACAACCAACATTACTTTTCACACCCTTTCGGCAAGACACAGACCCTTTAGTAGAGCATACACTGATTGGACAGGCCGAGTTTTGTGTGCAATGTGTTCCCGCATTACTACATCTACATTCACAAAGCACGGCCCAGGTGGTGCCTCCTCCAACGACAGCCCCTCTTATTAGCTGACATCCCATAATCGCTGTGGGCACAGCAATAGAACCATGCAGGCCAGCTATTTTCCGACCCAATCATGTACAGTTACACTCAGACAGGGAGCAACACTGCCATCAATACAATAATACCCATATCACCCGTGGCAGTATTGGGAATCAAACCAGTTATTTAATCACCTCTGCAACAGGGAATCCTCGGGCCCACAACCAGCCCATGCAACACTCCCTTCTTAACTATTCCAAAGCTTGGAAGACCATGAAAATGGCGCTTTGGGCAAAGCCTTTAGGGCTGTCAATGCCAGCGTTGTTCCCTGCTTCCCAGTAGTCTCGGACACAAATGCTCTCCTGATCAGTACCCCACCTCCTCCTCCTGATATACTTGTAATCGACCTTTGCTCAGCATCATTCTCCATTAAGTTGTTCCCTGAAACTTTATGTTTTTACATATGGTGGCTGCAAAAATACATGGACCGGATTTCCCTAAGGGTATTCGGCAAACCCCAAATTTGTGCTGCTGCAGTATACCTCACCCTGTCCACCCTTCACCTACCATGCCACAGCACGATCCTCCAGTGTGCGAATGGCCTGCTATTGGCTTCCACCTCCACCACTGCATGAAAGCAGTTTATGGTGGCCTTGCTCTGTAGTCTGGCACAGGATGCGCCCAGGGTGCCTATCAAGAAAATGGAGGACTGTCAGCAAAATGTCTAATATCTTTCCTATGGCCTCAGAGCACTGTCCATGGAGCAATTGGCTGTCATCACCCCAGCTTCCTCTACCTGCCACAAACAGGCAGCTACAAGTGTTTCTGGGGCTGGTAAAGAAATGCAGGCCTTGGATTCCTGCCCGCTGTGCTATTACTGCACCTCTGTTGGAGGCAGTTTCCCGTAAACAGAATGAAGTGAAGTTCTAAAATGCAACAGACATTCACTGAACTGAAGCAACAAATAATTTCCACTCCTGCTCTGGGAGTCCAGATTAATCCAGGCCCTTCTGTCTTTATGTAACCAAGCCAGAAGGGTTCATGTCTGGCATTTTAACACAGCTTCATGGGGATCCCCGTTGCGCTGTTGCGTTTTCTATTGTTTAGTTACCACCTGTTATGAGTGGAATGCCGGCATGTTTATGCGCGTTGGCAGCAGCCACAGTAACAGGATAAGGCCACCCCCATTGTGATAGATAATCCAAGTATTGTTTTGGTCCCACAGTCAATCTTCCTGCTGCTTAATTCAGCAGCAATCCAACATTTTACTGCAACTCAGAGAACTCGTCATCAAGACGCTTGGTGATCTAAGTTAACCTTTCCCTACACCGTGCCGTAACTTTGATACCCACCACCCTAATTCCGCTCATCTAACATGATTCTGCAGACAACCACAACTTCTTGGACCTGGTTCAGCATTCCTGACAAACGGCTCCTGCCAGAAAAGCTGATTTTCCTGCTTCTCGGATGCTTTCTTACCTGCTGTGGTTTTCAGCACCATTCTCATCTTGACTCTCATCTCCAGCATCTGCAGTCCTCACTTTTGCGTGGTTCAGCAGGTATCCTGACCGGTCTGAAAAAACCCTGACCAGATTATTTTCAACAGCAGCTCTTACTTCCGGCCATCAGACCTATACACATTAGCAGGACATGCCATCTGCACCCCCTTCACCACTCTCAAATCAGCTGCATTACCAGGTGGGATGACAACACAGGTGGCAGAGCTCTTTGCTCTCACCAGAGTTTGCCTCCTGGCACAGGGTAGCACAGGCACTATCTACACAAACTCCAGATGTGCCGTTGGACTCGTTCAGGACTTTGGAACAATATGGAAACAATGGGGTTTATTGGCTCAGCAGGGAGACGAATCAAACATCCTGCACACATTGCCTGCATCCGAGAAGCTGTACTGCTAGCCGCTGCTGTCGCTATTATAATATATGATGCCAACAACTCTGCCACTGACCCCGTCACCTTAGCAAATGCATCAGCTGATGCAGCCACCCGGGAATCCGCACTACCCCGGTCAGTTATGCCCTGCAGATCCCCAGGGTGGTGAAACCTCCAGAGTCACCTGACCCTGTCAATGCCGTCCGAGAAGCTCAGCAAGTCAACACACCAGAAGAGAGGACCGCATGGGCCCACATTGGTGCCGTGCAATCACCATCCTTACAGGTTCTTACCCACCTCGATGGCTGTATCATCTACCTGAAAACCCATCTGCAGTTACTGGCCCTGGCGGCACACGGAATCAGACACACAGGCAAGATACTGCCAGCCATTCCTGGTATGCAGCAGGATTCGCTGCAGTTACCCAAGCCCTGCTGTCACAATGCCTCGTCTGTCTATTGTAAAATGCAGGGAAACCGATGGCCAAATCTGATTACATTCAAGTTCCTGAGGGTCCATTCACCCACCTTCTAACTGACTTTGCCCATATGCCTCAGAAGGAGGAATGCAAACATGTACTAGTTATTGTTGACAAGTTTTCAAAATGGGTAGAGACATTACCCATCAACAAAAAAATGCCACCAGAGCAGGGGTAAAATGTATCCTGCAGGACGTTATTACAAGAGTTTTATATCCCAGGGCGCATAGAAACATATGGGGGATGGGGACCATTTCACCGCAAAGTTCATTACTGCTGACTGTTACACCCTCGGGACACGCTGGAAGTACCACATTCCGTGCCACCCCCCAGTCATCAGGAATGGTGGAGAGAATAAACGGCAACCTCAAAACCACCCTCCCCAAAAACACTCAGGACACAAGACTGGCTTAGCCAGATGGCCGGCCACTGGTGTTTCACACAGTAAAGGGACAGGGAAACCGAATAACGGAAATCACAACCTTTGAAGTGCTAACAGAACGACCAATTCCCACAGCCGCCGACTGCCAAAACTAGCCAATGACACAGCACTGCTCCTAACACAGGAAACTCTCTTGGATTACGTTCAAGCCCTTAGAAGTTTACACCATGATTTGTTAAAAGCTGTGGTATACTGGCCACTTGGTTGTTTCTTTTCTTCCTGCTGATGGAAACTGACTAAAGATTTGCGCATCTTGTGTCCTTCACTGTGTCTCAAACTTGTACAGACACAACCGGGGAAAAAAAAAAACACTACCGTAGTTAGGCGATAGTGTGTGGGTAAAACAAAAAAAAAACAAATAAAAAGCTGCGGTGTCCACACCACTGCAGGAACCACTTCGCCCGTTTAAACTGGGCACTATGTAATGTGACAATCCCTGCCGAAAGATTCTCTTTACACTAGATGGAAAGGACCACTCTTGGTCTGTCTCACGACAATGACAGCTGTCACGCTCCAAGGGAGACCAGAATGCGACCCGGTGAAAGAGGGCTCCACCTCCACAGAAGGACAACCAAGCAGAACAGGATACAGCTCCAGACACCACAGAGGGATCCAGCTGCTCGCTGCAGCCATCGGGATCATCACTTTTGGTATGACCTGCACTTCTCCACTGATTAGTAATAGGGCACACAGAACAGGGCACTTAATCCACCTTGAGCCATGGGTGAACATTTTCCTTGACATGACCGACAGGTATGCCCAGAGGGTAAATGAGACCAGCTGCTGGGTCTGTGCCCATGTACCTGAACATTCCCACCGGCGCATTCTCCACGGTGCAGTCCCGTTTAACACCGCAGGGATGGCAGAGTTGTGGCTGAAACTGGACAGGTCCCCGGGGACACAATGCTCAGTCTGTTAACCTGACCGGCCATTCATGTGCCTAATAACTCAGACTGCTGGAAATCCGCAGGATACTAACTCGACAAATTCACAGGATGGTTCTACACAGCCCAGAACCTCTCACATGAACACCCAAACTTGACCATCACTGACACAACCGCACGGGGGTCAGGCAGAGGACCATCTGCTTAACGAAAAGCCAGCCAACCGCATGGGTGGCTGGGTGGAGGTGGTGCACTAACTCACTGCACTTGACACCTGCAGCATTCTGCTCTGTAGCAGAGTGTCGCATCCTAGATTTACTTGGCCACAACATGTCTGCCCACAATTCCATTTTCAATAATATTTAGACAGGAACCAAAATCCACCACCTAAGAATATACAATGACACTTATTTTGTCTGCGGCCACAAGGCATACCCTGGCTGGCGTTGTCCTGCGCTGACACGTGGTATGTGGTACCACTCATTTACCACTCCCAGTCGTCTTCCTTCCAGAAGCTTATTCCCCACAGAAACTGTACCCTCACTGTCCTAAATAATATACCCCCACCCCGTTTTCTTGTCCACTTACGAAAGCCTGCACCTCGACATAGAGGCATAACAACTGTCCACCACGCTAGAGGAGATAACATGCCATGGCTGAAGTACTTGCCCAGCTGAACGTAGAGCCTGTCGCCATTCGCACTGTCGCCCTACAAAACAGAATGGCCCTGGACAACTGACGGGCCAAAACTGGAGCACTTGCACCTTCATTGGCACAAACTGCTGTACCTACTTCCCTGACCCTAGCGAAAATATAACGGACCTGATACACCACTTTCCACAGTGTGGTGCTGTCCCAAATGAACCGGAGTCCCATTGGGACCTGTGGACCTGGGCAACCTCCTAGCTTGGCTCACGGGACCTTGAACTGCTAGAGGAACCAATGTCCCATATTGCGGTTGTGGGTATCATTATCATGGTCATGGGCGTCCGTATGTGCTGCTGCCAGGTTTGTACAGCACTTTTACCCCTGCTCTCCACACAAACCAGCTTGTACACGTTCGCTGGAGTGAGATCCCTTCCCTGACACAAACAGATTCAGACACTGACTACTACCTGTCTGACACGAAAACACCACATCTGATAGCCTACCTGGTCCGGGCTACATTTCACTTTTTCAACAGGTCCTTAACAAAAAAAGGATGAACTGTGGGAGAAAATCTGCTACACTGTCCACCCACAGCATAAACACATAAAAAATACAGAAGCATGTCTGGGAAACACAGAAATCATGCCTGCTAACACACATAGAACACACCCACAATGCCTCAGTTTTGGTCAAACAGGCGAATATAGAATTCAGATATTCTAAGCTACTCCCAAACCAAATAAGACACTTCTCAAACAGCCTCCACAGTAAGCTCCTAGCCTCGATCATCTCTTCTGTACTAATACCCTAAGCGCAAGCTCGTTTCCCATATAAAACGATGGTGCATAAACAAAAAGGCAGCCTGACAGACCCTGGAAGACTTTGCTCCCAGGAGGAACACAATGGACAAAACTGAATGCCAGGAGAAGGAACACTTACACATACTCGTGCAGACAGGAAATGCCGTTCAGAAACCCCGAGAAGACACTCTCACCTATTCAAGGATATATCTGGAATCTCCAGTGTCGATCACAATTCAATTGTTATTGCCAGACACTTGTTTAAATTCCATTCAGTCTATTCTTGTTTTAATCGCTTTACAATTTTCACCACTGTGCTGTTACTGCTTAACAAGTATCACCTTTGTGTTGTACCTCTATGAAACCTCCCTCCACCCACTGCTTGGGTTAGAACATTCTGGCCATCAGTGCGGAGAATTACTTCTGTGTCATGCTGGTCAATGTCTTCTTCGCGATGTCAATTTGTTTAATCGTATCTGTCTCTGATCAATTGAGCTGAATTCCTCTGACACCACGTGATCATGAATTGCTTATGTTTTTACCCTGTCATCAGTCACCCATGTGGGATCTCAGTGAAACCCACATACACTACATCATTTTCACTCCCCTCTGATCTGTTCCTCAAAGCACTTACTTGGCCACAACATGACTGCCTACAATTCCATTTTCAATAATATTTAGACAGGAACACAAACCCACCACCTTAGAACATGCCATGACACTTATTTTGTCTACGGCCACAGAACTGTTAGGCATCACCTCCTCTGACAAAACCATGCTGACTCCTTGGTCAAACCTTGTCTGGACAAGTTGCAATTAATTCTGTACTTCAGAGGTTTCCCGACCACTCCTGTGAGAATCACGTGGCTGTATTTCTCTAGTTTGTTTCTATCTGCCTTGTTAAAACGTGGAATCCCATTAATAGTCCTGCAGGCCTCCACCAACTCCTCTGTGGCAAAAAAGGAAAATGAAACATTGGTCAGAACCCCTTAAATTGCTCTTTTGTCTCACAGCGCAACGTGAGATACAACTGCACTCTGAGCTGGTGTTTTGTCCACGTTTAAGACTCTCAAAACCTCCAGCATTGTCTCAGCCCCTATATGAAACTGATCAAAAACTTCTCGGTACATCTTCCTGCATTCTATACAGGTGTCTACCCACAAATGGACTGTTCGCCAGCTGAATGTGTAAAGTGATTCATCCAGTTATCCTATTTACAACTATACACAACTGTACTGTTTCACTGGAGATAACACATCCACGTATTTTAACTGGAAAACTCTGTTTTCAGCCTTTTCGCCAACAAACCATATAGCTTTGAAACCCAATGGAACATTGTTACAGTGAGAATGCGTTTGAGCGTTCTCTATCTGAAAAATAAAGCTGTCACTTGATTACACCTCCTGCGTGGAGTCCAACCCGTTCACATCTGACATGAGGGATGTTTTTCCCTCTGCTGTTCATCACATCCGGGATAGAACAGCGGCAGAAATTATTACTGTCTTCATTAACCTAAGTAGTTGATGCCGATGGATCACCTTGTAATGGGAACTATCCACAAGATCACTTTTCAAGAGGAACACAGTTCTGTCATTTGAGCAGGGGATCATTGCACAAGCAGAGTAATAGGCTTCTACAAGGCCATGTGCAGTTATTCTTCTTCGAACATTCACAGTATGCGACTCTAACTAGAGCAAAACCAGATGGTGTTGGAAAAACTCAGCAGGTCCAGTAGCACCTGAAAACATAAATCAGAGTTAACATTTCGAGTCCAGTGACCATCCTTCAGAACTGACAATAGCTTGGGAAATGTTGGTCTATCTGTAGAAGATATCGTGGCGGTTGGGGGAGGTTCAGGAGTAAACGATAGGTAGGGATATAGTTCAAATAGAGAGAAGAACAGTTGGACAAAGGAGTGGATGATGATCTGGCTAGCAGGATGAATAGTTGTTAATGGAGACTCGTAGTAGCGAACCATATGTGGTATGTTATGGCAGGCTATGTGACAACAAGGCTTGGCGTGTGGCATAGGGGAATAGGACATGGGAGAGTTCAGGCCCTAAAAGAATTGAAATTGATATGTCTGGAGGGCTGCAGACTCCCCACATAGAAACTGAGGTGGTGTTCTTCCAGCATGCCCTGTGTTTCGCTGGAACTCTTCTTGAAGACAGAACTTGGATATTCTGCAGTGCGGTGACTCAGTCCAAACTTCGTTTCCCACGATAGTGGAAGTCACATTGCGAGCAATGATTGTAGTACAGTGGATTGCGAGAACTGCAGTTCA
Organism: Chiloscyllium plagiosum; assembly: GCF_037043375.1. NCBI lineage: Eukaryota > Metazoa > Chordata > Chondrichthyes > Orectolobiformes > Hemiscylliidae > Chiloscyllium > Chiloscyllium plagiosum. Next base: position 107,520,908 of record NW_028270177.1, read on the forward strand.
TGTGTTGATTCAACTAGAAGGTCTGTTTGAGCCATTGGAATCAAAGGAGGGAAGAAGTCAATGAACATGTGAGGGAAGAAAAAAAAAGCAAAAGGTGATATTATTAGAGAAATCATGAGGGCAAGAAACCTAACAAAACGCACTTCACCTGAATGCTCATCGCATTTATAACATGGTTGAAGAGCTAATGGCACAAATCAACACGAATGAAAATGATTTAAAAGCCATTAGAGAGACACGTTTGAAGGATGACCACGAATGTGAGTTAAATATCCAGGAGTACGAGACTATTTAGAAGTTCACACAGCAGTGTAAAGAAGGTGGTGTCTCTCTGTTATTCAAGGCCGACATCAGGGCAGTGTGGAGAGACAATATATGTTCTACGGAGAATGGGTTTGAATTAATTTGCGTGGAAAGTAGAAATTCTAGGAAGAACAAGTCACTGATGGGTGCAGTCTATAGGCCAGCAAATAATAACATCACATTGGTAAATGCAATAAACAAACAAATAAGCAAGGCCTGTAAAAATGGTTGGCTTTTATCATCTGGGATTTTAATCTACATGTAACTTGAAAAATCAGCTCAGTCACAGTATCTTTGAGGAAGAGTCCGTTGAGAGTACCCGTCATAGTCTTCTTGAACAATGTGCAATGGAACCAACGAGGGAGAAAGCAATCCCCGATCTGGTCCTGTGATCACAGTATGGCAGATCTTAGAATTCAGATGGGGTGTGTGAAGAGAAGATTCAATACCAGGGTCCTGTGCATGTTCAGGGGGCACAACAATAGAACGAGAGAGCACCTGGCTAAAGTAGACTGGAAGCAAAGGTTATATGGTGGGACAGATATCGAGCAGTGGAAGAATTCCAAAAACGATGTTTTTGTAGAAGTGCTCATCAAAAGTATATTCAAGTGAAAATGAAGGACTGCAGAAAAGGGGTAATCTACCCTGCGTGTCTTAGGAAATAAGGGAGGCTATGAAAGTGAAAGAGAAGGCATACCAAGTGGCCACGAACAGCATGAAACTGGAAGATTGGGATTATTTTAAAGATTAACATGAGGGGAAAGACAAACTAGTACACTATACAAAGATGGATAGCAAAAGTTTCTATAAAAATATAAAACGAAAAAAGAGTGGCTAAAGTAAAGGTTGGTCCTTTCGAGGATGAGAAGGGACATTTAGTTATGCAGGTATTCCCTTCCACCCTGCTTTTGACCAGGAGCAGTCTCAACCTCGGAAATACACGCGCCTCTCTCCTGTCATTCCATCCCAATTTCCAATTCGATCTTCGTGGCTGCTTCACACAGTTTATCTGATTCCGGGTCTGGAACTGGATTTATGTGCTATTGCCTGCAGCGGTTGGTACTGCCTTATGTGGGCAAAGTGATGAAGTAGCCGATGTTAAACTATAATGCCATTGAAGCATAAATTTGAACAATATCCTGCACTGTCCCATGAGTTTGGAAAGTTTTATTAATTCCATTCTCCAATACTCTCATTCATGGCATCTCCACAGTCTCTCAGGACGTAAAAATTTAAGATTCAGCCCATTCTGAGTTCCCAAAGCCTGTCGCTAAGTCCTGATATTGTACATTCTCCCTGACATTTCCACTGCTACCATACTGGATGCAGCTTGCAAGCGTGCTCTGTGGAGTGCCGAAACCATTTAGTAGTTCGTGTTCTGCGTTGTGATTACATCGACCTCGGCTCGAATCCACATCATGGCGGTCAGTTCTCTCAACGTTTCACTTTTGGGTGAAACACGGTAAGAAATTAATTGTTTTTACATGATAATATTCTCCGACGTGATGATTTGTTTTCCATCGAATTTCGTTTTCTGACATTTCTACGTTTCATTTATCAGGATGTAAAGCCAAAAGTTCTCGAAGATGTCTCTCCCTCCCACTCTCTTTTCCGTCCCTCGTTCTATTTGACTGAGGCACAGCACAATCTAACATACGCGTTGATACCGTCCAGTCTGTGCCATTGCACTCACTGTTGCTGGGTGACCTTATCCCAATCACTTCATTGGCACCTTCAAATCTTTTGATCCGTTTGGATATCGTGGCTGTGAGATCAATCCTCTTTTAGCAGTTTTTACTGACAAGGACCGGAGATTATTGGAGCGTGAGGCTCAATAAAAGAGCACAGAGGAAAAGAGACTATTAGAAATGTTCAGCTTCGCCGGCTTTCTGCGATAGCCTCGTGGTCTTACTGCTAATACAGAAAACCAGGTGATATTCTGGGGAGACGGGATCGATCCCAACCCCACCACCACGCTGATAGAATGTGAATGCAATAAATACTTAGAATTAAAATATGCTAAATCCGTTGTCTGAAAAACCCACCTGCTTTACTGAGGGAAAGAAACTGCAATCCTTATATGGTCTGGCCTCCATGTGACTCCAGACGTCAAGGCAATAAATGCTGAAGAATGTAAAAAGGGTCATTCGGCTCTACCTAAACTATTGTCTGCAATTCACATGTCTCCAGTGATGTGATCGCACTTGGAAAGGTACAGGAGAGATTCACTCGGATAGTGTCTGGGCTGAAGAGTTTCCGTCGTGAAGAGAGACAGGGTTGTTTGTCACCATGCAGAGGAGTTTGTGAGAAGGCATGGTTCAGATGTACAAAATAATGGATAAGGTAGACTGAAAGAAGCGTTTCCCATCGATAGAGAGAACGATCACATGGGGACAGAACTTTAATAACAAAGAAACAAAGGTTTAAGTAGATGTGTGGAAAAGTTTTATAAGCCGGCGGGTGTTGGAATTTGAAAGACCCTGTCTGTAAGTGTCCAGAGGGGTAGGAATCCTTATCAACTGAAGAAATATTCAGATGTGAATATGTTCTGCAAATATCTATAAGGCTATGGGATAATCGATCCTGGTCGTTAAGCAGGTGTTTTTGACAAATGGAGCCACAATGGGCTGAAGGGTCTCCTATGAAACTGCTGTCCTTGGTAGTATAGTGGTTAGTGTCGTTGCATGTTATGCGGGAGATCGGAGCTCGATTCTTCGCTGGGGCAGTGTAAATGTTTTAAAACTGTCTCTCCCTTCCCAACTGTGGGTTATTAATGCCCGTCCTTCCATTCCCCATGGGACATGTCACAGGAATGACACTGCTGTCTGAATCAGTGTGGGGAATGTTTGCAGCTCCCGGCGAGACAGAGTGTCAGTGAAAGTACTAACACGTGACTTCTGCAACCTGCACCTTTTGTCTGTATTGGAATCTAAACGATTTAATAGAAAGAAGAAGGAAGCTGAAGAAGAAAGTGTTGAAATTCAGCTATCTCACCGCTATTTCCCAATGTTTATTTCCAGTCAG